>NC_060071.1:112704544-113007575 GCF_922984935.1 Meles meles
CTTCTAGTTCCTGGCAACCCATAACTTCTGTTTCATATTCAAGTAGGGTTTAAACTTTCTGAAAATGTAATGAAAACATACACTTCATTTCTCTCTCCAAGGTTTTATGGATTCTCATCCCCAGTCCTCCTCCTATTCCCCACTGCTTTCTGCCCTCTCTGGCCAGTAATCTCTTCCCATGACAGGCAGTCTGGTCAGAAAGGCACACTGGAGGCAGCGTGTGGCACAGCGTGCCCAGGAACCAAGGCCAGCTTCAGGAGGCCACCTCCTGGAACCATCTCTTCCTTCACTAGCCTCCAAGTTCCATGACGTCACGAGCGATCTGCCCCCACCCTTCTGCTACTGTCTGGGGGCCAGATCCTTTAGGTTGATTCCCAAAAGGCTCTGGCAAGTTTTAAAACAGTAGGAAAAGAAACTTTGTAATTTTCCAGTGACGAAAAATGATAGTAGTGGATGAAGGGAGCTCCCGGCACAGCCAAAATTAACTTCTCTCTACTGTGATAATTGAAAGATTTTCAATGATGTTCTTCTTATAATTGGGTTCAAAAGTACCTGCTCAGAGGAAAATTTGGAAGAGAAGAATACAAGGGAAAGGGTAACATAGGGCAGTGTTTGCAGCAATTTCCTGGCAATATCAAGATCACAGAATTATATGGGTGTATCTCACTTGGCTTAATAGCTGTGTCCTTGTGAACTTCCCCATAAATGGAATTTTTAAAAAAAAATAATCACTGTAAGTACACAGGGAAATATTGCCAAATAAAGGAAGGCTTAGGTGCCATACTTTATAAAGTAAATTATCCTTAGATAATGTACATTATCCTTCCCACGCACACACATTGTTCTTTTTTTATAAGTCTGAATTTTTCACAGGCTGGATTTTCATGAGGTAGGGGTGACTCTTACAGCGACAACAGCTCTGAGGTCACAGCTGTTCTCAGGCTCTTAAACTGAACTTTTCATGATGTTCTCTGAGGAGTAGGAAGAGCTGCTGGTTCTGAGGGGACTTTTAAGCTGAGAAAATCATCCCTGGGAGGAAACTGACCCAGAATCTTCCTTGTCTACCCCCAGAGTGAAGTGGGCTCTGGAGCACCCAGAGAAATGGTCAGTGGCTAGACCCTGGAAAAGTTGTTGGGGATAAGCTGCTGCTAAATGTTGCCAAATCTGCCACAAAAGGCGGTGGGGTGCCGTGAAGAGAAGCATGAGCGCTGGGGCCAGACTGCTCCGACTCCCTGAACCTCAGTATTCTTATCTGTAGAATGGGGTGATATGATAATACCTACCTCAAGGTAACACCTGGCATACAGTAAACATTCAAAAAGTGTTGGCTATTTTGAACTTGCCTGGGCTAGCTCTACTAGAACACTGGGGAAAATAACAAAAGAAGACCAAAGATGCTTGTGTCTACTGATGAGTGCTGGTCCATGCCAGATCCATGCTGAACACCATCATTTAATCTATGTGCCCCGTACAATGCATCATTAATATTACCCCACTTTCCAGTGAAAACTAGAGCTCAGAGAGGTTAAGGAATTTTCCTGAGGTCACATGGCAGGTAAGGGACAAAGCAGCTATTAGAGGCCAGTGACATGGTTCTGCCCAGTCTGTCTCAGGCCTAAGACCAAGACCTAAAAGTGACTTTTCAAAGATGATGGTTTAGGGCCCGGAGGGTATTTGGGTTTAGAAATAAACTTGGTTCCAGAAGTTCCATCAAAATGAAATAGAGGGTAATTCTTTGATTTAGTCCATAAAGATTGATTGAGGATCTACAGTGTGCTGGCACTCCAGGTACAAAGGTGAATAAGGAAGGCCTCACCCTTGGCCTCAAAGTCCAGCAGTAGAGAGAGTCATGTGAAATTATAATAAACCCCAGCCAGTGTTAGGATTTGGGCGTGAAGCATGTGCTTTTGGATCCACAAGTAAGTAAGTGACCAACTTTACTGAGAACAGCTTCAAAGGAGTAGTGACATTTGAAGGCTTTGCAAGTATCATCTTACCGAATCCTCTAGTATTAGGGAAACAGGCGATGATAGGACCCTGGGGCAGAGACAGCTAGGTACCCAGGTAGGACGTAAAGTCCCTTTCTTACTTGTGAAGAAAAGCTGGAGTCCACTTAAGCAGGCAATGGGGACAGCTTAAAGTCGACAATTTTCTACATTTTCCAGAGTCCCTCGTAGGCAGCTATTCCTGCAATACACAAGTAGTGGTCCCTGGGTTACATTTCCAAAAAGCATCTTAAAAAAAGCATGGGCTTTTTTTCTTACCCTCTTCCCCTGCTTTCGGCTGCCTGCCTGGAGGAAGGATTTGATGGCTAAGGCTCCAACACTAACCTGTGACCTTGAGAAAGGAGGCCACAAGCTGAAGATGGCAGGGCAGAAGGACAGAAGGAGCCTGAGTCCTTGGTGATGGTGACTTGCTGTCCCAGCCTCACACTGCCTCCCTCCAAACATGTCTGTTTAAATGAAGAAAAAATAAACTTCTATCTTGTTTAAGCCTATGTTATTTCTGGTTGTTGTTATTAGCATCTGACCCAGACCCTAACTGGCAAATGCCCCTGAGGCTATTTGGTGGTGGCATTGGGGTAGAAATTCAGACAGCCTGACTCTCGACCCCCCATGCTTGCCCATGGCTCTGTGCTGTTGGGGATGAGCCTGCTGTCTGAGCAGAGCCCAAGAGCCCAAGAGTCTCCTTGAACTTCTAATCTCTTTTTGTCAACTGTTTGGCCCTGGCGGCAAGCACACAGCCTGACACTCAGCAGGACTCCTTCCTTAAAGTCTGTTGAATAAATGAATGAATAACTGCCCCTCAACCACTTCCCCAAGGAACGATTTTTCTGAGGATCTCTGGAATGATCCCTGCTTCTTGCATTTCCCTAGGCTGGTATCAGTGTGAAGCTTGTGAGAATATTGTGCTTTGAGATTTTTTTCTTAAAGGAAAGAATAAATTAGAAATGACAGATAATAAAAATTTAACCAAAGATAGACATAAAAACTCCTTGAATTAAGTAAAATTCTTTTACTGATAAAGCAAAAAATAAATGGCTGAGAGAAAGAGTTGCTATCTCAAGTCTGCTTTTCAAAAACTAGTTATGGGGCACCTGAGTGGCTCAGTGGGTTAAGCCTCTGCCTTCGGCTCAGGTCATGATCTCAGGGTCCTGGGATCCAGTCCCGCATCAGGCTCTCTGCTTGGCAGGGAGCCTGCTTTCTCCTCTCTCTCTCTCTCTGCCTGACTCTCTGCCTACTTATAATAAATAAAATCTTTAAAGAAAAAAACAAAACTATTTACAGATTGCAAAAATAACAGACATGACTTTATAAAAAATGGAAGGTCCTCTCATAATTCTCCTTCTATAACAGATTGGTAAATATCCCTTCAACTCTTTTTCTACACATAAAAGCATTAAAAATATAGGGTTGTAAAAATGAGCTCATGGTATATATGCTATTTTGCAATCTTTGCTTTTTTTCAGGTAGCATTATATTTTGGACATTTCTCCCTTTCTTGTATTTAACATTAATCTGGTTCTACTTAAGGCAGGAGAGTATCCTTTATCCTAATGCTCCCCTTATAAAAAAGTGTGTCTGGATATATCTTTGACCTTGCTGTATAAAGTGTCATCAGGTGTTTAGAAGAGATGGTTGATGAGAAGGACATCAGAGATTAACTCTTACCCATAACAGAAGTAAGCTGGTCCCTGGGGTTCTTGGGCTGGCAAATGTCCAGTTTTAGAAAAACAATACTCTAGGGTTAATGTTTTGTGACCAGAAGGCCCTGAAGCTCAGAGCTAGGAACAAACAACTTGGGCAGGCCGGGTCAGGAGAGCCTAGAAGCTTCCCGGATCCCTGAGAACAGGTCCCTCTGCCCCCTTCCTGTCAGCACAGATGCTGGCCTGGGGGTGGAATGGAGGATCAGTCCTTGCCTGACCTTCTGCTAGAGCCCTGAGAGCTTGCCGGGTGCCCGGCAGTCACCATTCTGGACTCAGGCAGTGGGGAGAGAGTGGCCCAAAAAGGAAGGTCACAGGTGTGGCCTTGGCACTGGGGCCTTAGGCTCTCCATGGGGCAATGATCAATCCAAAACTCACTCCCACCGCCGCATCGAAATCAAACAAACGTACTGTCCACAAGATTATCCCAAACCCGTAGGTCAAACTGATGACAGCTACTGTAACCTGAGCTTGCTCGGTACACGTGGAGAGCCGCTGCGTTATCAGCGTGAGCAGCCCACAGGGCTCAAGCCGCAAGACTGTGGGGAGGATGGGAGTTAATCATCCAGCAGGGCTTTAGAAGAGGGAAGGAGGCCCAGAGGTTAGAGCCCAGCGGCACAGATGCGCATACCTGTGGCAAAGGCTGGGTTGGTGGCCGCCATAGTTGCTCCGACTCAGCTGTGGCGGGGGTGGGGGGAGAATGGGGGGGCTTCGGGGGGGGGAGGGGTAAGATATTAAGAAGATCCACAAGGGAATTGGTTCGGGAAGGAGAATGGGGCAGGGAAAAGAGTGGAGGTATGACTGGCTTTTGAACCTGTGTTGGGGAGATTCACTTGACAAGATGGGCAACAGGGAGCAGCTGTGTCTGGGGCAGATCCCACCCCCCCACCCCCCTGCCAGCCCCCCACACCTACAGAAAGCCAGGCAGGTCACAGCTGCACCTTCTGGGCCCCCACATGCCATGTGCAGTTCAGGAAACTGCTCCGCCTGGAACCTTACCTCCCCGCTCTTGAGCAAGCCAGGCGATACACACCCAATGGGCAGCCAGTCTTACTGATTCACTGGCAAAGTAGTTCAGGCTTTTCTAGCTGACTAGCTGGCCCAACTAGCATTTCTTCCTCCAAGATGGCAAGGCAGCTGGACCTGACTTCCAGTCCAGAGTGTCCATGCCCTCCCGCCAGAGATCACCAGGTTCATCTGCAGTTGAACAGTGCTGGGGTCCCGGAGTGGTTGTGGTGAAGGTTCACACAACACCATGGGGAGCCAGGGGGCATCTCGGTCAGAGAACTTACAGGAGTGAGGCTTGGCTCAGGGGCTTCTCGAGGGCTCAATGAGGTGGGACTTTGCTCTGGATTAGATATTAGCAGAAGCAGGGGTGATTCTATACTTGGGTATCTTATTTTCATGGAAAAGGCTAAGAGGAGTGACACAAGGCTAAAGCTGTACTTAGTAAAGAAGTATCAGTCACTCATATAAGCCAAGAAAAGGGCATCTTTGGTCATTTCTGTGGTTTAGACAGTGTTCTTATTTTTGTCTGAGTCCAGGCATGATTATGGAGTAATCTTGTTTTTGCTTTGTTCCATCAAGGTCACAGAACAACCTTGTCTGATGTTGGTGTTCTATGGAAATATTTCTGTTAAACAGGAGAATGCCGAGGGCCAGCTGTGAGTGCCAGGCCAGGTCCTAGATCTCAGGGGCTGCTTTTCTCTTTCTCTATTGGAACTGAGGTGTGTGTCTCAAAGTAGCCAGGAACCCCTGGAGAGAAAAAAACTTGAGGGTTTGTAATGTTCATGCTTTAAGCAGAAACTCCTCGAGGGCTGGAAGAGAAGCTGAGGGAAGCCAGGTGCTCCTGATCTAAGGCTGCCTCTGGTCTCTTCATTCAGGCAACAGACATTTATTGAGAAGCTAATATATTCAGGCACTTGGGATAGAGCTGTGAGCCAAATAGTTTTCATGGAGTGGACATTTCAGTGAGGGACCCCAGAAAATAGGAGGGGACAATGAAGAAGATAGTCTTAGGAAGTGATAAAGAAAGATATAAAGTAGACAAAATTAATTGAGGGAGTTGAGAATGATTTGGGGCCCAATTTGGAGAGATGGTCAAGTACACCCTGTCTAAAGAGACGATGAGAAGGTACAATGTGGACCTTTGCCATGAAAGTATTTCAGGCAGAAGAGATAGGATCTGCGGAGGCTTCTAGGAACAGGAAGAATATCTCTGGAGCACAGTGAGTGAGGGAGAGATAGGCTAAGACAGGTGAGAGAGGTGGGCTGGGTCAGGCAGTGGGAGGCCAATGGAAGACTTTGGAGACAAGAACTGTAGGACTTCACATCCCCTCCTGAGACAGCAGCAGTTTGTGACATACTGACCTTCCTCTACATCCTAAGGCCTATTTCTTCCCTCTGAGCCTGGAGTCTGGAATATACTAGAAATGGTCTGAAATTCTCCTTAACCTACTAAAGTCAATCATTATTTAGAGCAGTGCATTCATTTTCTATTGCTACTGTAACAAGCTGCCACAACTTAGTTGCTTAAAAATGACACACATTTATTACAGTTCTTGAGGTCAGATATCCCCAAATCAAGGTGTTGGCAAGGCCGTGTTCCTTCTGACAGCAGTTATCTGTTTCTTCTGGAATTATCTTTCTTCTAGAAGCCTGCATTTCTTGATTTCTTGCTTGTGGCTCCTCTACCTTCACAGCTTATGATGGTGTATCTTCAAATCTCCCTCTCTCCGACTCCTGCTTCCACATCACATCGCGTTCTCCTACGCTCCAGCCCCTCTCTTATAAGGACCCTTGTGTTTACACTGGGCCCACCCAGATAATTCAAGATAATCTCCCCTTCTCAAGATTCTTGACTTAATCACATCTGCTAAGTCCCTTTTGGCACCTGAGATAACATACTGACAGGTTTGAAGATTAAGATGTGGTCGTCTTTGGGGAGCCCTGTCTACAACAGGGAGTCCCGTGGAGAGCAGGGAAGTGAAATCTGCCCCAAGCCATTCTACTAATGGGATGAATCTTTGCCCCACCTACCTCAGGAAGTTATTGTAAGTATCATATTTATTAATGTGGCATAACTGGAAAAATAAGAAGTGCCATAAAATCTAAGGAACAATTATGAAGTATTATGAATCCTATGAAACATGAATGCAAAGGGGGTATTACAGATTAACAGAGAGCCAAGTTTGAGTCCTGCTCTCCAGAATACTTGTTACATTCCTTTGGGCAAGGAACTTAATGTCTCTGAGTTCACTGGGTATAAAACTTAGAAAATGCTTTCAGCTCATTACAGCTCTGTGGAGTTTAAATCGGGTAACATAGGCAGTGGTGCTTTGTGAAATGCTACACAAATATGCTTTGTTAAATATTTCATAGGCAGGCACCCAAATGCTTTTTCCTAGATGCACGATGGAACCAGACCATAGGATAGTACCTATTAGACCAATACCAACAGATTTTGAATCTTTACTGTACCAAGTGAATGGGAAATAAAAAGGAGACAATAAACAAAGGGCCTCTCTTCTTGCCTCCCTCCTCAGCTACCGAGGGGTCAAAAAGCAGCAGGAAGGGGTGCCTACGTGGCTCAGTGGGTTAAAGCCTCTGCCTTCAGCTCAGGTCATGATCCCAGGGTCCTGGGATCGAGCCCCGCATCGGGCTCTCTGCTCAGCAGGGAGCCTGCTTCCTCCTCTCTCTCTGCTTGCCTCTCTGCCTACTTGTGATCTCTGTCTGTCAAATAAATAAATAAATCTTTAAAAAAAAAAGCAGCAGGAAGAAAACTGTAGCATCTAATTGGTTATTCAGAAAAAAAAACACAAGATAGGCCTATTGAGAATATAGAGTCTTCTGGAAATGAAGAGGTTTGGGGTTTAGGCTGACTTTCTCTGGAAGAATCCTATTTGGTCACATTTAAAACATTAAGTTGCTCAAGAGCTGCCTTATTCCTTTGGCACGTATTATGTAATCATGTGCATGGGCCTGAAACACATACTTTCTGAGTGTGGTCTACAGACCCACAAAGACATTCACGTAGCATGCCATTTTAAGCACGTACCCCTGCACTAGACACTGTCCCTGGTTAAACACAGAAAATCCCCCTTCCCTCATGGAACTTCTAGGTTAAGAAGATAAATAGTCCTCAAACTATTCCATAACTGAATGTAAAATTCCAACCCAAACCCTTCCAAGGCAAGGTTCAAGGTTCAATCCAGACTTCGTTTTGATTTTAATATTTCTAATGAGACCCCTATCATTGTATGTTCCTAAACTAAAAAAAAAAAAAAAAAAAATCCTTTAAGTAAGTAATAATTGATTATATGACATAATTCTTATTAGGATAAGAGGTATGCTGTGTTCCCTTGCATAGGTGTGGGAAGGGTGCCCAGGTTGGCCTTCAGTGTGTGTACCTGGCCCCTCAGACTGGCTCCAAGACAGGATGTCAAGACCAGAGCAGATATTAGATTACTAATAGCAACTCTTGCCTCACTATTGTGCTTTCCCAAGCATCTCGCACAGTGATCATATTGGACTCCTACCATCACGATGAGACAGACTGTTTTAATAGTGGGGAGGATGTCCAATGACTTACCACAGGTCCCACAGGCACAGAGGTGACACTTGAACCCACATTCACTCTTTCTAGATAAGAATGTTTTCCCCCATAGACCACCACTGAGTCACTTATATACTCTCTCTCTGACCTCCTTAAAATCCTAGAACTCTAGAATTTTCAAAGTTGAAGAGAACTTCGAACATCAGCCAACTTGTTCAATTCTCTTATTTGGAAATCCCAGGAAGTTTGAAAATTTTGAGAAACAGTCATATTTCGAAAAAGACGAAAAGTGCTGTTTTCCACACAAGGAAGAGAGGAGTCATTATTCTGGTCATTTCTAGTGACTCACTATTGGCTCTCTGATATGTGATAGAACAGGAAAACGCCCATCACTAGGGAACTGCGATCTTAGCAAATCTCTTTCCCTGTACTCTCTGTTTTCTTGCTCTAAAATAAAAAACATAAAGTGACCACAACTAAAGATATCAAATTCATCTTGCATCATAACTCAGCACACACATGTACACGCATACACATACAGAATTGAAACACAAGTTCCAAGAATCTGTACTAACCTTCACTAATGCAAGGCCCACTTTTCTCTTCTACCTTTCAAAAAAGAAGCTTTGCAATCTACTACACTGATTTTACTACCCGCTAAAATGTGAAATCCTCAGGTTGGCAAACACGGGGCAGGACCCTCTCTGAGGTGGCTTCCAGCCCTGGCTCCTTGTCACCGCCCACCTTGGGGCTTCTTGGAGTCTCTTTGAGGTTTCTTCCTAGTAAGGCAAGTGTCTGGCCCTCCCCTGACCTGGGAGCTGTAGGGGTGTCTTGGGGTTGACACTTCCTATCAGTCCTCCAGCCTCACAAACTACCTGTGGTTTTGTGGTGGTGTGTGCCTACGTGAATAAACAAGGCACCAAACATGACCTTCTGACCACAGTCCACCAAGATTAGGTAGAGAAAAATCCAGACTCCGGGTCCAACTGCAGAGTGAGGGAATTTTGCTCGTTTCTGCCAGCTCCCCAGCCCAGCTGCCCACACACTGCATACCATATACCTCATCTAGACGCAAGTACCACACACACCACATGCATGTACACGGACCCCCACACACAATTTGCACACACACATACACTCACCCACATATGTCCCACACAACACACATATTCACACATAGAGCCACACACACCTTATATACACATACTATAAGAGTTGTACACACACACACAACTCTTAAGAGGTCCCAGAAATCCTCCATTATAAAGCAGGAAAACCTATACTTTGAGTCAAAGGAAAATAATTGCAATGTAATCTATAATCTGTCCTTAGAATCACAGAGTTATTTCCAACACTTGGGAAATCTGGCCTAAAAGTACACTGGCTACTCAGCAATGACACCACTGAAGCATTTTGCTTTTAAAACTGTACTCTCTTTTAAAATCCAGTTAGAGGGGCAGGATATTTCAAATGTAATTTTCTCAGGTTTAAATTTTCATTGTATGACTGCTTATTTTTAATGTTATATTGTTCATTGGTTCACTTGTGATCACTTAATACCGGGTATTTAATCTCGCCTCTTTAATGACTTACGCATTTACTTAATGTTTTGAAACAGGCTTGTAAAGGTGCTGTTTCGAAATGTCTTGCACACCTTGTTCACTGTTTTTTATATTTAAAAATTGAATCACAGTGGGATGCCTGGGAGGCTCAGTCAGTTAAGCAATTTCCTTCAGCTCAGGTCATGATCCCAGGGTGCTGGGATCGAGTCCCATGTGGCGGGGGGTGGGGGGGGGTCCTTGCTCAGCAGGGAGCCTGCTTCTCCCTCTGCCTGCTGTTCCCTCTGCTTATACTCTCTCTCTCTGACAAATAAATAAATAAAATCTTTAAAAAAAAAAATAGAACCACGATATCCATCCCAGTTTTTCACCAGTAGGTAAAGTAAATCACAAAATCCTGCGATTGCCATTTATCTTTGGTATTGCCATCCGCTGCAGGGACCTGGAGCACAGGCTCCCTTGCCCCCATGAGGCTTCCAAAGTTGAGTTCAGCATCTAGCCCAGGGCGTGGTGTCTGGGAAACTCTCTGGCAATGTCTGGGGAGGCAATGGCTGGAAAAGAACAAGGAGGGGAGGCCAGGAGAGGAAGAAAAGAGAAAAAGAAGGAAGAAGAGAGAAAGAAAGGTCAAGGAAGAAGTGGAGGGAATGAGAATGGGTGTGGGGCAGAGAAAGAGGGTGGGACAGACAGACAGAAGGAACTGTATGTTGCTGTGTCTTAGACGTCTGTTCTGTATGGAAAATGGAAACCAAAGACCATTTCCATGACAAATCTTGTTCAAAATATTATTGCTGGAGCCCACCTGGTGAAGTTCACTGGAAAATTCAGCTTTCCGTCTGCAATAGAGGAAGCAGATCTTGCTGAGACAGTTGACAGACACCCAGTTGTTTAGTCTTGGACATCACAGCTCTGTGCACTTTGCTATGGTAACAAAAGCTATGTCATGGAAATACAGGCATCACTCATCTCTGATGGTTTTCTTTTCATCTCTAAGGAGCACACTTGAGTTTTGGAAAGAGTGTCACAACTTTATTGCTTCTCTTTAGGATAAGAATAAATAAATACTTGTTATTTCTGAAGAATCAGAATACATAGGTAAGCATACATAAGAAAGTAAAGATGACCTATTATCCAAAACATTCAGAGATAGTCATTAACATTTCGTGTTCTGGATTTTATTTTTAGTACAAACATGCAAAAAATATATGTATGTATGATCATACTATATATTTCATTGTATAATCTTCAGCTTAACTCAGTATGTTGAGAACATTTCTGTCTATATTTTTAAAATATTGCACAGCTTTCTCTTCTATTGACAAATGGTTCCATCTGCCAATTTTTTGTTATTGTACATGACACCCTAAAGAATGTTCTTGTAGGGACGCGTGGGTGGCTCAGTCGGTTGAGCACCCTACTCTTGGTTTCAACTCAGGTCCTAATCTCCTGGTGGGGTTCCCGGCTCAGCGGGGAGCCTGATTCCCCTCTCCCTCTGCCCCGTTCCCTGCTCACAGACACTCTCTCTCTCTAAAATAAACAAATAAATATTAAAGAAAAAAAAAAAAAAGAATGTTCTCGTACAAGCATTTTTGTTCATTTATCCTGTTATTTCCTTAGGACAAGTTCTTAAATGTGAACATTTAAATGTCAGTATGCACATTTTAAAATGCTACATCAGTTTGCCAAATTGCCCTCCAGAAAGTTTGAACCAATTTACATTCCCTTTAAAGTGTATAAATGTACCTACTCGCTCAAGCCTTCATCAACACTAGTTATTACAACTCTTTTTAAAATGTTCCAGTTTTATAGGTTAAAAGGCATTTTCATTTTTATTTTAATTGGCATTTCATTTATTATGAGTGAGGTAAAATATTTTTCATGTTTATTGGTATTTGCACTTCTCCTCTTTGCATAACTTGCCTGGCCATGTTTCAACTGTATTTTTTCTAATGGGTTTTTTATTTTTTTCATTGGTTTGTAAGAGTTTGTCATAATTCAAGAATATCAACCCTTTGCTGTCATGTATGTTGTGAATTCTTTTCTCAGTTTTTCATAACTTTGACTGTGTAATTTAGACATACAGAAGTTTTGTTTTGCGTTAAGTGGTCAAGGTGTCAATAATTTCCTTTGGCTTTTTACCTTTGAATCATGTTTAGAATGGTATTTCTCATCCTAGAATACTATCATTTTTACCTGTGTTTTTTCTATCTTCCCTTGTTTTTTACATTTACATTTTTAAGCCATCTGGAATTTACTTGATGTGTACTTTGAGGTAGGGATCCAAATTATTTTTTCTAACTTGTTAATGAGTTGTCAGTAACATTTGGATGGAATAATTCATATTCTTCCTACTGATTTGAAATACCTTCTTTGTCATATTCTAAATTCTTAGGTACTTGAGCCCTTCTGATACTTGCCTAAGTCTATTTACTTCCTTTGGAGGTGAGGTAAAGGAGAGAATTTCCCTGTAGGTCATAGAGTTTCAGATGTGGAAAGAGCTGAAGACCTACTCAAAGCCCCTAAAGGTGAATGCTGGAAATATTAGCTGACTTGTTTATGGTTAACACAGCTAGCAGGGCAGAGCTGAGATTAGAACCAAGATCTGAACTAAAGTTAGTTCATGGAAAGCTGAGACTAGAGTCCAGGCATATTCCCCTAAAACCATGCTGGATGAAGATGGCTACAGTGAGAGTCTGTCTAACAAGAACAGCAAAAAACACCTACTAATAAAAGGTTCTTCTTGACCTAGATCTTCAGAATTTAACAACTTGGAAGAAAATAAGTTTTCAGAGCACTTGTTAAATGTGGAGGAGCGCTTGCTGTTAACCGACCCGGTCTTGAGAAAACTCCTCATAGCAAGGAGACATCTCTCGATGTTAAGACGTGCTAAGTAGTGAGCACGTGAGTACACACGCACATTCCATAGAAGCAGCATAGCAAGTACTGGCCTTTCGAAGAGAAATTTCAGACATGTCTCTGAAGAGACACTCTTGCCCTGGTTGGCTTTGTACAGGTCATTCAGGTCAGATGCCAGCAAGAGCAGGCTGCTGAGAGACCGGCCAAAGTGATTGGTTCTGAGAACCTGGCGGAGGAGAAGAGCTTTTTATAGCCAAGGCAGGGGAGGAAACTGATCATCTGAGGAGAGCTGCTCTAAGTTTGTGTTTTCTTTTCTCTATCGAGAAGATTTTCAAACTGTAGTCTGGGAAACCTGTGCAGACGCTCTCTCACCCCTCCCACCTCGTGGAAATCCATTCTCTAGCAAACAGCCTTCTACCTAAGGTCACTGAAGTTTTAAACATACGTGTAGTTTCCTAAAGATATTTTTCAGTTTACTTTATTTTTCAATAGGAATATAGTCATATGGTCTAACATTCAAAAGAAACCAAGGAATATACAGGGAGATTTCTCACTTCCTTCCACCCATGGCTAACCAGTTCCTGTCCTGGGGAAAAATAAGTTCTAGTTTCTTATAGACCATTCCAGGGTTATTTTACATAGTCAAACATGTAAGTACACACATATATTCTTTGGTAGAAATTGTTGCATGAAGGGTAGCATAGGACACACATATTCTGCACCCTGCCATTTTCACTTCGTATCTTGAGGATATTCTATATTCGTACATAAAGAGCTACTACGTTCTTTGTCACAGTGGCATTTCGTATACTCTATTGTATGAACAAATAATTTTTATTTAACCAGTTCCCCATAGGTATTTATTGTCCGAATTTTGCCATTACACACAATGCTGCAACCAATATATTATCTGATACGTCCACAAATTTATACCAGGAATAATGTCCCAGAAAGGGAAATGTGGGATATAAGGAGAGGAGCATTTTAATTTTGACAGAAATTGTTAAATTTCCCCTCATAGAGATTGTACCAACTTAAAGTCTTCCTGGTAGTGTAGAAAGTGCACATTTCTTCATACCTTTGCTAACATAGTATGGTACCAATCTTTAACATTTGTTCATGCGATAGGTGAATAATGATATCTCAACATAGATTTAATTTGTGTTTCTCTTATTATGAGTGAGATTGAGAATATTTTCATATATTTAAAGGCAGTTTGTAGGGGTGCCTGGGTGGCTCAGCTGGTTAAACGTCTGCCTTCAGCTCAGGTAGTGATCCCAGGGTCCTTGGATTGAGCCCCACATCAGGCTCCCTGCCCAGGTTTCCCTGCTCAGCGGGGAGCCTGCTTCTTCCTCTCCCTCTGCCTATCACTTCCCCTGTTTGTGCTCTCTCTATCAAATAAATAAATAAAATCTTTTTTAACAAAAGGCAATTTGTATTTCTGTCCTAGAAACTATTACCAGCCTTAGGGTTTTGTCTAATATGTTATTGATCTTTATTTATTGATTTGTAAGAGATTTTCATACAGTAGAGCAATAGTCTATCTGTGGTTTTAGTTGCACATATTTCTCCAGTTGTTGTTTGTCTTTTAACTTTATTGTTGACATTTTAAAAGTCCTTTTATTTTATGGTTTCTGTTTTCTGTCATACTTTCCCAGTCTAAGATTGTAAAAAAAAAAAAAAAAAAAAAAAAAAAAAAAAAATCCTGTGGCTTATTTTTACATGTTTATGGTTTATTTTTTAGTTTTAAATGTTTACTCTACCTGAAATTTATCCTAGTCTGAAGTTTTAGGTTTCTATACATTTTATCTTTTTTACAGATGGTTGACCAGTTATTTGAAACTACATATTAAATAATCTTTCTTTTTCTCAATGGCTAAAATTATCAAGGCAGGAAATGACAGAAGTTGGCAAGGATGTGGAGAAAGGGGAACCCTCCTACACTGTTGGTGGGAATGCAAACTGGTATAGTGATGTAGTGATCTGAAGGGCCATGTATACCTGAATGTTTATAGCAGCAATGTCCACAATAGTCAAACTATGGAAAGAACCTAGATGTCCATCAACAGATGAATGGATAAAGAAGATGTGGTATATACATACAATGGAATACTATGCAGCCATCAAAAAACTGAAATCTTGCCATTTGCAATGGTGGAGATGGAACTAGAGGGTATTATGCTAAGCAAAATAAGTCAAACAGAGAAATATGATCTCTCTGATATGAGGAATTTGAGAGGGAGGGCTGGGGGGGGGAGGGTCATGGAGGGTAGGGAGGAAAGAAATGAAACAAAATGGGACCAGGGAGGTAGACAAACCATAAGAGACTCTTAATCTCAGGAAACAAATTGAGGGTTGGTGGCAGGAAGGGATAGGGTGGCTGGGTGATGGACTTTGGGGAAGGTATGTTCTATGGTGACCGCTGTGAATTGTGTAAGACTGATGATTCACAGACCTGTACCTCTGGGGCAAATAATATATTATATGTTAAATAAATAAACAATCTTTCTTTTCTCCATTGCTTTGAAGTACTATCTTTTAATATTTATGTTTTCAATATATTTGCATAATTTATAATGAAAACTTTCCCCCTTGTAACAATTGCCTTCAAAATTTTTATGATTTCATATCAGTCTCTTATAACCACAGAAAAAACACATTTTCATAATTTTTTCCCTTTAATTCTCTCTTTTGCTTTAAAACGTTATGTTCAGGCATAATTAAAAGAAACCCTAGGAATAGGGAGAAACTTCTTAACTTGATCAAAAATATTTATAAAAGTCCTACAACTAACATCATACTTAATGATTAGAGACTAAAAATTTTCCAACTATAGATCAAGAAAAAGGCAAGAATGTCTCCTCTCATTACTCCTTTTCAACACCATACCAGTGTTGTCCTATCTACTGCATAAAACAAGAAAAGGAAATAAAAGTATATAGATTGGGAAGGAAGAAATTAAACTGTCTTTGTTCACACATGACATTATCATCTATGTAGAAAATCTGAAAGGACTGACAAGAAAATTTCTGAAACTCGTGATTATAACAAGCTTGCAAGATACAAGATTAATGTGCAAAAGTCAATTTCCTATTTACCAGTAAAAAAAAAAGTAGATTTAAAATTTTAAAAAACAATGATGTTTCTTTCCATTGACAACCCCCCAAATTAAATTCTTAATATAAATATAACAAAATATGGACAAGACCTATATGAAGAAAACTATAAAACTCTAAGTTACAAAATCAAAGAACTAATTAAATGGAGAACTATACCCCATTCTTGGATAGGAAGCCTCAGTATCGTCAAGATGTTAGGTCTTTCCAATTGATCTATAGATTTAATACAATCCCAATCAAAATCCCACAAAGTTATTTTGTGGATATTGACAAACTGATTCTTAAGTTTATGTGGAAAGAGAAAAGACCCAGAATATCCAGCACAATACCGAGGGAAAAAAAAACAAAATTGGAAGACTGACACTATCCAACTTCAAGACTTACTATAAAGCTACAGTGGTTAAAACTGTGTGGCGTTCACATGCAGAAAAATGAAATTGGACCATTTCCTTACACCACACACGAAAATAGACTCAAAATGGATGAAGGATCTCAATTTGAGAAAGGAATCCATCAAAATCCTTGAGGAGAGCACAAGCAGCAACCTCTTGGACCTCAGCTGCAGCAACTCCTTCCTAGGAACATCTCCAAAGGCAAGGGAATCAAGGGCAAAAATGAACTATTGGGATTTCATCAAGATCAAAAGCTTTTGCACAGCAAAGGAAACAGTTAACAAAATCAAAAGACAACTGACAGAATGGGAGAAGATATTTGCAAACGACATATCAGATAAAGGGCTAATGTCCAAAATCTATAAAGAACTTAGCAAACTCAACACCCAAAGAACAAACAGTCCAATCAAGAAATGGGCAGAGGACATGAACAGACATTTCTGCAAAGAAGACATCCAGATGGCTAACAGACACATGAAAAAGTGCTCCACATCACTCGGCATCAGGGAAATACAAATCAAAACCACAATGAGATATCACCTCATACCAGTCAGAATGGCTAAAACTAACAAGTCAGGAAATGACAGATGCTGGTGAGGATGCGGAGAAAGGGGAACCCTCCTAGACTGTTGGTGGTAATGCAAGCTGGTGCAACCACTCTGGAAAACAGCATGGAGGTTCCTCAAAAAGTTGAAAATAGAACTACCCTATGACCCAGCAATTGCACTACTGGGTATTTACCCTAAAGATACAAACATAGTGATCCGAAGGGGAACATGCACCTGAATGTTTATAGCAGCAATGTCTACAATAGCCAAACTATGGAAAGAACCTAGATATCCATCAATAGATGAATGGATAAAGAAGATGTGGTATATATACACAATGGAATACTATGCAGCCATCAAAAGAAATGAAATCTTGCCATTTGCGACGACGTGGATGGAACTAGAGGGTATCATGCTTAGCGAAATAAGTCAATCGGAGAAAGACAACTATCATATGATCTCCCTGATATGAGGAAGTGGAGGTGCAACATGGGGGGCTTGGGGGGCAGGAAAAGAATAAATGAAACAAGATGGGATCAGGAGGGAGACAAACCATAAGTGACTCTTAATCTCACAAAACAAACTGAGGGTTGCCGGGGGGAGGGGGGTCAGGAGAGGGGGTGGGGTTATGGACATTGGGGAGGGTATGTGCTATGGTGAGTGCTGTGAAGTGTGTAAACCTGGCAATTCACAGACCTGTATCCCTGGGGATAAAAATACATTATATGTTTATAAAAAAAACAAAACAAAACTATGTGGAATTGGTGAAAGAATACACAAATAAGTCACTGAAACAGAACAGAGAGCCCAGAAATAGACCTACATAAATCTGGCCAATCATCCTTGTCAAAAGAGCAAAGCCTCAAAATAATAGATCAAAAATAGTCTTTCCAATAGCTGGTGCTGGGACAACTGGACATCCATATTCAAAAAGTGAATCCAGACATAGAGCTTAACAGTCCTCACAAAAATTAACTCAAAGACATTATAGACCTAGTGTACAATTCAAACTAAATGATCTTGAATATAACAGTGACCGTTTAGATACAACACCAAAGGCACAATCCATGAAAGAAATAATCGATAAACTGTAGTTCACTAAAATGAAAAACTTCTGTTTTGTAAAAGATAATATTAAGATAATGAAAGACAAGCCACAGACAGGAGAAACTGTTTGCAAAAGACTTATCTGATAAAGGACTGTTATCCAAAATATACAAAGAACTTTTTAAAAGTTGAAGTTTTAGGGGCACCTGAATGGCTCAGTCAGTTAAGCATCTGACCTGGGCTCAGGTCATGATCTCAGGGTCCTTGCATTGAGCCCCGCATCAGGCTCTGTGCTTTGCAGGGAATCTGCCTGATTCTCTCTCTCCCTCTGCTCCTCCCCCGACTTGTGCTCTCTCTCAAATAAATAAACTAAATCTTTAAAAAAAAAAAATTTGTGGACTCTGAGAAATAAACTGAGGGTTTTGGAGGGGTGGGGGTGGGAGGTTGGGTGAGCCTGGTGGTGGGTATTGTGGAGGGCACGTATTGCATGGAGCACTGGGTGTGGTCCATAAACAATGAATTTCTGGAACACTGAAAAGAAATAAAAAAAATTTTTTTTAATTTAAGTTTTAAACTCAATAATAAGAAAACAATCTACTTTTCAAATGGGCCAAATACTTTAATAGATACTTCACCAAAGAAGATATTCAGAGAGCAAGTAAGTACATGAAAAGATGCTCTGCATCAAATTTTATCAGGGAAATGCAAGTAAAACAAACAAACAAACAAACCCAAAACAACAATAGGTGTGTAAAGATACCATGACACACCTATTAAAATGGCTAAAATCTGGAACACTGATAGCACCAAATGCTGACAAGGGTGTGGGGCAGTAGAAAGACTCAGACATTGCTGGTGGAATGCAAAATTGTACAGCCACTTTGGAAGTCAGTTGGGGGATTTCTTACAAAACTAAAAATACTCTTGTCATATCATCCAGCAATTGTTCTTATTGATATTTTCCCGAAGCAGCTGAAAACTTACGTCCACATGAAAATCTGTACAACAGATATTTACAGCAGCTTTATTCATAATTGCCAAAGCCTAGAAGCCACCACGATGTCTTTCAGTAGATAAATGGATAAACTCTGGTATATCTGGATAGTGGAATGTTATTATTCAGTGCTAAAAAGAAATGAGCTATCAAGCAATGAAAAGATGTGGAGGAATCTTAAATGCATATTACAGAGGGAAATAAGCCAATCTGAAAGGCAGCATATTAAAGGAGTCTAACCGTGTGACATTCTGGAAATGCAAAACCATGAAGACAGTGGCTGCCAAGGAATAGTGGTGGGGAAGGATACACAGGAAAAGGAAAAGGAAAAGGACAGAGGATTTGGGAGGCAGTGAAAATACTCTGTATAATATAATAATGATGGATACACGTTTGTCCAAACCCACAGAACGTGTGCCAAGAATGAGTTCCACTGTAAAACCACGGACTTTGGGTGTTTCTGATGTGTCAGTGTACGTCCATCAATTACAACAAATGTAGCATTCTGGCAGGGCAATGTTGATAATAACTATGCATGAGTGGGAGCAGAGGGCATTTGGGAAATCTCTGTACCTTCTCCTCAATTTTGCTATGAATCTGAAACTGCTCTAAAAAAAAGTTAAGTATTTTTTTAAAGTTACTTTGTGCAAGCCAGTTCCTCCTCTAAACCTCTCCCACATTCCTGCCACCAGCATTTCTGCTTTCCCAGATAGATATTAGCCCTAATTTTGAGAGTATTTGTACCTCTTCTTCACCTTTAAGAAGAAACTCCAAATTTCTTCCCTTCCACCCTACACTAGGTGGGCATAGGTGAGTTGTGAAGGTAAGATTGGAATTTCAGAGACGGCAGGGCTCTTAGCAGAGAAGCAGGGGTTGTCCACACACAGGTGGCAGCTGAAGCCCAGAGATTATTGATTTACAAAGACAAATGTGTAGAGAAAGGAGAGCGATGGACGCTGAGAAAAGAAATGGTGAAGGAGGATCTAGAGGAGAAGCTTGGAGAAGGAAGGATTAACAATAGAGAATGGACAATCTCTGAGGAGGAGCCAAAGAAAGATGGATGAGGTTGAGATGATGGGGAAAAAAACACAAACAAACAATGGATTTTGCGACAGGGATTTCATAGCTGGTTTTTAGAGCAGGTAACTTCTCATGCTCAAATCCATCCACCCTTTCCACCTCAACTGCTTCCTCTTTGTGGTTGGAGGGAACTGCTGTCAGCAGACCAGGCTTCCCAACAGAATAATTAGAAAAGCCAAATAAAACACAGGAATTATCCTTTGAAGGGAGCTGAGAGCTGCTGAGGCAAGGAAAACTGCAAGAGTGAAGGCATTGGAAGAGAAAGGACTTCCAAGTTCTCAGAGCATTTGCAGTAGGCTGGGAATCCTGGGAGAGGCAGTGCAAAGGCCGGCAGAGGGCTGCTAAGGAGGGAGAAAAACCGGTAGAGTTTCAGTGAAGGGCTTGGGAGCGCTCAAGCACACAGCCTATTTTCCTCTCGAGAACTTTTGCCAAATACTGGGGCTGTTCAGAGCAGGGGTTTTAAAATGCAAGTGGAAACGCTGCCTCTGAAAAGCAGAGCGGAAGTTTTTCAGCAGTCTGGAAGACTAAGATTAGAGTTTAGTACCCTATGGGAGGGGCCTTGTAGAATACAATAGGTTTTTTGTTGAAGGCCAGGTCAGAGATGAACCGGTAGAAGACTGAGATTTACCAGAGCTATAACTCAACCGTGACTCAGCAAATCACCAGAACCTGATCAGACACTATTCTGTCAGTTACAGCAGGGGGGATGGTAAACCCTCTCTAGAAGAAGGCGTCATCTGACATCTCTCTTAGTGTCCATAATGTCCAGCATTCAATTAAAATTCACTAGGTACACCAAAGGACAGGATCACATGACTGAAACACCAAGGGGAAAAAGACAACAGGGGATCCAGACGTTGAAGTTGGCTGACAAGGACTAAAAATTTCCCACCATTGTTTGTTAACAAGGAAAGACAGAGAACATGGACAAAAAGATGAAATCAATTGCTACCTCTTCCACGAAGCTTTCTTCAGTCCTCCACTTTTAGAAGCCATCGTTTCCTCCCCAACATGATCCTGAAAGTTTATCTATACCTCTTATTGTACCTACCATCTTATTAAGTAGTATCTTGTAAATTGTTAAAAGCATAGAGTTTTTGAAATCACATCGAGCTCAAGTTCAAAAGCCATTTGTTAACTACACGACCTTGGATAATTTACTTACCTTATTTGAGTCTCAATTTCCTTGTCTGTAGAAAGGAGTCAATAATAGCACTTTCCCCATAAGGTTGTTTTATATACTCACACTAACTCGGTTGCAATGAAATACCCTAAGATTGAAGAATTTAGATGATCTTGTCTCAAATCTTTTCTCATCCACACAAGGAATGTTTGTTAGTTTTCTACCCAATAGCTATTCTCCACATGTTCTTTGCTATCAGAATATGGATTCTGGGGACGCCTGGGTGGCTCAGTCGGTTAAGCATGTGCCTTCGGCTCAGGTCATGATCCCAGGGTCCTGGGATCAAGTCCTGCATCAGGCTTCTTGTTCAGCAGGCAGCCTGCTTCTCCCTCTGCTTGCTGCTCCCCCACTTGTTTTCTCTCTCTCTTACTGTCTGATAAATAAATAAAATCTTTAAAAAAGAAAAAAGAATGTGAATTTTGTAGTTGGCAAAATGACCAGTCCAAGGACTAAATCACGAATTGGTCTAAAGCAATCATACAATTCCATTCCCTTGTTCCAGCAATGGATCGGAATAGGTATGTCATGTTGTTCTGGCTAATTGGTAAGAGATATCCATAAAGCTTCTTGGAAAGATGTTTGTCCTTGATGGAAAGAAAGAAAAATACGAAGAGAGCTCTCTTTAGCCACCTCTGCCCCCAATCCCTCACTCCTTCAATGTGGTACGGTGCATATGTCATGTTTAGAACAACAGCAGCTACCTTGCAACCATGGGGGAAAGGCCCAAGAAATGCCGAAAGGACCTCACTGAACTTCAATACCAACCTTGGAACTACCTCCAAACTTCTTCTTTTTTTTTTTTTTAATTTATTTGACAGAAAAAGATAGAACACAGTAGGCAAATGAGTGTTTCTGTTCCTGCCCCCGTCCAAGTTATAGTTCACTCTCAGACATAATTGTCATTAACATCCCAGGTAACAAGTCAGACATGGCTTTAAGTAACACCTCTAAAGCCACCTGATCAAAGAATATCTAAATGGTCACACCTGATGACCAGGTAGATAGAGGTCAAGGGAAAGGGATGAGGAGGCAGAATTGAAGAGGCAGAGGAATGAAGCCAGGAAAGCAAAGAGAAACCAAGAGGTTATAAAAAACCAAAGGGGAAGACAAGACCAGAGTGGAGGAAAAGTCCAATCAGATAGTCAGCAACAGGAAAATCCAGAGGAATTGGGAATGGAAAATTTAAATGTCTAATCATCTAGGAAATAATCTAACAAAAATGTCCCAGACTTTTTTTTTCTTTTTGGAGAAAGTTTGAATTCCAGTAATGGACATAAACAAAGATCTGAACAAATGGAGTGATACATCAATTACACAAGCCAATGTTTTAAGAATATCACTTTGCAAATTAAACCACAGATCCAATATAATTGCAGTTAAATGTCCCACTGTCCTACTTGCAAAATTTTGAGAAACCGAGTTTTAAATGTATATGGAAGAATAAACATCAAACACACATAGCTAATTTTTTAAAATAAGCAAAAAAAGGAATTTGCCCTACTAGACATTAAGGCATATCACAATGCCACAATAAAAAAAGGAGGGGGGAAGGCAAGGTGACCAAGGCACCAGAACAGAGAACCCAGAAATAGACACAGCTGTAGTTGGGAACTTGGTATATTATTAGAGGGAGCATCGTACAGTTCACTGAGTGACCAATGGATAAATTAGTAGAGAATTTTGGGAAAATTAACTACATTCAGTCCCACCTCAGATGATCTAAAAAGAAACCCCAAATGTATTAAAGGCCCAAATGTTAAGTGTAAAGTTGTATATTAATAGGAGAGAATTTGGGTTACTATCTCTGTAACTTTTAGCAGAGACCCACAACTTCAAGAAAGCCCCAAACATACAAACCATAAGCGGAAGAAAAATTGATAGATTTGTCTATACAGCAAAATTAAAGATTTATTCCAACAAAAATACCACAAAGTCAGCAGGTAGACAGTAGAGTGGAAGATGTCATTAACATCCCAAACCAAAAAAAAAAAAAAACAAAACAAACAAAAAAAAAACTATATGTAGGAAATTTTGCAAAACACTAAGAAATGGATGGGGAAAACAACAGAAAAAAATGGAAATGGCAAAATATATGAATAAACAGTTCCTGGGAGGGGAAACCTCTAGTTTCATATACAGCCAGCAAGTATATGAAGAGTTGCTCAACATCACTAGCAATCAGAAACACAAACTAAAATATCAGTGAAAGATCACATCATAGGAAGTTAGATAACATCAAGGATAGCAAAGACGAACAGCTAATGAGCTAATGAGTTGGTCAGAGCATCCAGTCCTGAGAGAAGCGAAGGACATCATCTCGGCCCTGAGCACATGCCCAGTGCAACTCTCATGTGCAGATCATAAGAAAACATAAATGGCGTGTGGGGGGTAGTGTATGTGTGAACAAGAACCTGGAGGAAACCTGATGTTTATTGATAAAGTAATAGTTTAGTTAAGCAAAAATAGAAACAATATGGTCCACTAGGCTAGCCAGAAGCAGTAAAAGAGATTTCTGTAGAGCCACTTGTTTGGTTCACCAAAGCTTGATGATGAATCAAAAAGTAAGCAGCAGAATGAATTCCCCAGCACAGAACCATATTTGTGACGTGAGAACACTCATACAAAATGGCGCCATAAACGTATTTTTAAGAATATATGGAACAGTGGAGGAGGTAGATTGGAAGGAATCATAGAAGTTCAAGTTAGTCCCTATGGTGGAGAAAGAAATGGGGATGAGACACACTTATCTTGATTGTGGAGATAGTTTCACAGGTGTGTAGATATGTCAAAGGTTGTCAAGTTGTAAACGTTAAACAGGGGCAGGTTTTCATATGTCACCTGTACCTTGGTTAAAGAGGGCAGACGGATGATGACTATGGTACGTGAACGGATGACTGATTGACTCTAGTCCATTCTCCAGAGGATCAAATAAAATAAACTAGAAAGATAGAGAGCCAGTGGCCAAAGAACTCCAGGGACCCTCAGACTTTAATGTGCGTGAGAATCCTTGAGGTACCTGCTGAGAAACACATCTGGGGTCTCATGTCCAGAGCTTCTGGATTTGCATTTTACATATACACCTCAGATGATTCTCCCGTAAGCAGACCCTGGGCCATGCTAGAGGCTCCATGAAGTAGATCACACCAAGCTACCATGAGAGTGCTAGGAAATGAGCCAGCAGGGGCAATGGCTGGAACATCTGCCTAGCACCAACAGCAAAGAAAGGACACTCAGGCAGCTGGTCCTTTCCTGGGCAGCCTTGTTTCCCCCGCCTTTCATGAGACCCAGTCCTGGTGGGCTGGGCTCAGAGCAGTTTGGGTGATGGAAATTGACAACAGCCAAGGGCATCTGGGGACAGGAAGGCCCGGAGCATTTCCTTCACAAGGCTGCTGTGGGCATAGTGCCTCCAGACATCTGAGCTTGCCCTGATCACCCTCACTCACAGTTGGCTCCCTGAGCTTGGGCTGGGAGCTGGGGCAAGCGGGCTATGAAAGGAGTGAGAATGATACACATGGGACATTGTTGGAGGCAAATGCCTGAGTCTGATCTGATGCGAGGAGAACAGGCTGACCCATCTCTCAGCAAATCTCCCAGTGGGCTCTTGCCGCATGCACATGGTCCGGGATTTTAGCCACAGAACTCTGTCATCCCTCCAGTGCCTGCTTTTCCCTGGCCGCCACTGATCCCTGCTTCTGGCTAAAGCTTCAGCTGGACTGTCTGGTGACAGAGTGCACACTGTGTGGAGGAGCTCTCTACTAGTTTCTGCTATGGGTCTAGACAGACATGACTTGGTCTTGAGCTCGCCTTTAGGATGTCTAACTGCATGCTCCACACTGCCTCTCCAGCTACTGGGACGTCTACCTCCTTGTGAATGGAATACAACCACCCCAGTCAAGAATGGATTCTGAGCTCCCTTCTACAGCTGTTTATCCAGGCACCAGTCCCCTAACAGCCTGGGAGCACCAACGGGAGCTGGATTCACTGGCCCCTTCCTAATATGCAGAGTGGCCTGGTTTCCTAAGGACAAGGAAGGTTTTTCAGATTTATACAAACAGACCAAGCATATTTGTGGGTATCCAGGTAACAAACCCAGTCTGAAACTCCTTTGACAGCATAATTCATAGCCCCAGACAGAAATGCTAATGTGAACACAGACACTCCAACGAACCAGCTCCAGTGGAAAAGATTAAGAAATGGTCCCTAATATAGCTCTCTTTACAAATCATTTGCTTCTCCAACAGACCTCTTTTCACAAATGGGAATATTTTCATGTAAAGAAAAAAAAGAACCAAGGGGAAGAGAAAAGCATGGCAGAGAAGCCAGAGATAATATTGCAAGTATTTCAGGCTTGTGAATATCGGCAAACATGTCGGGCTTGTTAATAACCAGTGAAGCTTTCTTTTGCTCCTTAGGAACTGCTTGAAGCCTGCTGTTTGATGCTGATTGTATATGGTGTGTAAGCAAGAGGGTGCAAATCCGAGGCTCCCCACGTGTGTCTGCAGGACTGTCTCCATGTGCCCGTCTGAATGAGACCTAGCGCAGCTGCAGCTCCCATGGTGCCGAGCAGCCTGGGCAGGCTGACAGAGCCATTCTTCTCTCTAAGTAATGTGTTTGCTTAAGCATGAACATTAGTGTCAGAAGCGCTTAGTGCAAAGCAACCTTTCAGGGATGAAGCGGTCATTGCCAAGTCTGGGAATTCGTTATGTCTGTTCGTCCAGGGGCTAGGGGTAGAGTTAGGCATTTCTTGTATTTTCTAATGAAGTTGTAAAGATAAAACACACAAGAACACCATTTATAAGAATGATCTCTTGGAGGTGAGTCTAGCTGTGAAAATCCCACCATCTTGCCTTGGCAATACCTTCCTCGGGAACCGAACAATAGGGCTGGTTGTGTGGGGCATATCCTCGTGCTCTCATCAGCCTTGTCTTCCGAAATGAGTGAAATGGAAGTTATTTTACACCCAGCCTGGCACAAAGCTAATGTGCCTAATTAGTGGAAGATTTGCTTTTAGGATAGGAATCTGATGTTAATCAGTAGCGTCCCATCTTTCAAAGATGAGGACACATCCTGGACAGACTGTGTATTTTTTTCTTGTCTTTCTCACAGTAGCGATGGATGTGAACTGAACAGACGATTCACCTGCCCCTGTGGCCGGGATGGCCAGAGGCACTCACTTCTGAGGCAGCTGGCCAGTCCTGAGCTGGGGGCAGCTAACTGGGCCACACAGCCCGGGGCTCACAACCTGCCAGCTTGTTCATGAACGGCTGGGCTTTGGCGCTAGAAAGGGCCGGAACTAAGACAACCCTCAGAAGCCATCTTGTTTTAGCTCTGTCTTTGGAGAGATAAGAGAGGACGCTGCTACAAACCAGCTCTCCTTCCTGCTGCTGGACCCGTGTTCCTCCTGGGAGTCAGTGTCTATCACCAGCATCCTGTGCATGCCCCACTCAGAGACGGATGATGCTGGGGTGGTGGGAGGGGCGTCCAGGCAGTAAGAGGATACACCGCTGCAGAGAATTTAAAAACAATAATAAAACTGCTGCTTCTTATCACCCATGCTGACCACTTAAACAGTATCCATGATAACATACTTCTGCCTACAAGCTCTAAACATTTGCTTATTTGTTGTTGCCCTGGATGCCAGTGGATTCGACCACAGGTGTTCCTTTGGAATGTAAGTTTGTGACAGCTTGGAATTATCCAATCTCCCTTCAGTGCAATTTGTGTCTCTCCAACCCCTGGGATACTATACATTCCTGCATTTAAGCAGCTTCAGAATGAGCAATGATAACACAGCTATTGTCTAGATGAAGAAACAGTACATGCTTTATTTCAAGCCTCTTTGACCACAGGGAGTTTTCGTCTATGCTTAACCAAGACAATGGAACAAAAAAATAAAATAAAATAAAACTCAAGACAGTGAAATGGAATGTAAACTGCATGGTGTAATAATTTTGTTTTATGTGCAAATTTCAGTTCATGCATGAAATATTTTGCTGAATTTGAAGTACTTCGAAATTAAAAGTTGTTCTTTTTTTTGAAATTAAAAGTTATTCTTTATGAAAATTGTCAATCATCTGAAAATGAGACAGGCCGAAAATGAGTGCCTCCTTCAGTTTTGTGCCTTCCGTTATTCCTAGCCATGCTCCTACTATGGAAATCCAGAAAGTACATCTGTTTACTCTCTAAGCAATTGCAGCAAGAGCTTGGACACCTGACCTAAGCTTGGCCCTCCAGAGATAACAGAATTCCACCCGACTTTTGAATCTGAAGCAAGTGACTCAAAGCTGCAGGGATAGTTTGGAATCCCTTCTTGTGGGAGTGGTGATGGGGCCAGGAGTGGGGCAGCAGAGGTGTTTAACCAGACCCTTTGCATCTTGTGGATTTGGCTCTAAGTCGGCCTTCTTATGTACCTCGTTTTCTGCGTGTTTGTTAAGCCTGATTCCATGGGTATGCAGTTGACACTCTGAGCTCCCTGCTATCTTTCTACTGAATTCTTTCTCTGCATAAGTTAACCAGAGCCAGTGTATTATTCGTCATCAAAAACACTTACTGGTATTCCTAATTCAAAGGAAGACTTTGAGGGTGATTCTGAAGTCCATGATAACGGTCTACAGCAAACAAATAAGAGCCCTAAAGATATAGAGCGTTGGCCTTATTGGAAATGTCAAAGCCTGTCTCACATGTCCCCAACCACCCTAGCCCGAGCTTAGGAGGTCTGACAAGACAAAAACCAGAGGCTCTCTTTGGTTTGAAAGTTCTAAATAGAGTTTACTCCATGTAAAATAAGTTAGGGGCAAAAACCATTTTCAAAGTATCCAGTAAGGGCTGTGGTTAAGGCAAAGAAAAAGAGAAATAATAGAGAAACAGAAGGTACCTTGTCGGGGTGCCTGGGTGGCTCAGTGGGTTAAGCCGCTGCCTTCGGCTCAGGTCATGATCTCAGGGTCCTGGGATCAAGTCCTGCATCGGGCTCTCTGCTCAGCAGGGGGCCTGCCTGCCTCTCTGCCTGCCTCTCTGCCTGCTTGTGATCTCTTTCTGTCAAGTAAATACATAAAATCTTTAAAAAAAAAAAAAAAAAAAAAAAGGTACCTTGTCAGTAGAAGTCTGAAAGCCAAGTTTAAAATGTCTCAAAAATTTTTTTTATTTTTATTAACATTTAATAATAATATAACATATTATTTTTAATTGCTTGCTCTGTTCTGAATGTTCTCAGATCAAAGGAGTAGAAATCTCATCCCTAAACTACAGAGAAACATTAATTCTGTAATGGATCACGGGAGTGGGTAACATTCAGTATAAGAATTCAATTTAAACTACTCGTTTCCAAAGTGATCCCTATATATTCCATTTTCTCTCCATTGTAGCTGTGACAAACACCTTGCTTTTGTGTTAGGTTTGATGACATTGAGCAAGTTCTTTAAAAATCTCTAGACTAACTAAGGTTTTCTCCTTTTTCTTTTGGGGGTAGTGACATCATCATGGGAAAGTTAAGAAAGATTACATAAAGCACACTAACACAGTGCCTGGCACATAGTATACCTCACCTGGGTAATCTTTCCCTCGATTCGTCTTTAGTGAACACCTGCTAAGGACCAAGAACTATTTGAAAGCTATTCATATCTGTGTTGTGTTTGCTGTGCCCTCCCTCTGCTACTCTGCTAAGAGCTCTTTAGATGGTCTTTCTAAATACCAAGACGAACACCAGCTTCCTCAACCTGTCCCCTGCCTGCTCTTCCTTTCTCACCCCGATGTGCATGCATGCGCACACACCCCCTCTAATTCAGAGACTCAGGTACAGCTTAGGAAAGTCAGCTTCCTCTGTCAGCCCCCAACCCCTCTGCCTTACAAAGCTGCTTCCACCATTCTGACGGGTATAGATCTGTTTACTCTATGTCTTCACGGCCTCAGATGTGTTTCCCTCACCATACTCTCTACTAATTAATTATAAACGTAATCTCTATGCAGGAACATAGACCGGCAGGCTGGAGGCTGGGGGAGCTGGTAAGGCTGTAGAGCCAAGAAGAATTTCTCCTTCTTCACATCAACCCCAGTTCTGCTTTTAAGGCCTTGCAACTGATTGCATCAGCTACACCCAGCTTATCGAGGATAACATGCTCCACATAAAGTTAACTGAAGATAGCTATTTATCATGTCCACAAAATACCTTCCCTGCAACACCTCACGTGGGTTCAATTGAATGATTGGGTTTAGCTTAGCCAAGGGAACACATAAAATTGTTATTTTCTGGTCATCAAAGCAATTATCAAAAAATAAACAAAACAAAACAAAACAAAATGTGTGGAATTCTATCATATACAGAAAACCACTGTTAACACTTCACTTTTAATGAGTCTCTTCTAGCTCTGCTTTTCTAGCGATTTATTTATTTATAATAGCAGGAAAAATGGAAATAAACTATATGTTTAACAATGGGGGAATTGTTGCAGAAATTATGGTGTATGCATAGGAAGCAAAATTATGTGGTCTTTAACAGTTATAATTATGAAGACTATCAATCTGAAAAAATGCTTCAAGTAAAAAAAAAAAGAAAGCACAGTACAAAATTATATCCCCACTGTGATTATAACTATGTAAAAATTGTATAACATGGTAACACAGACTAGAAGGAAACATAAAAATAATGCAGCCGGGAGGGAAGGATGAACAGGCAGAGCACAGAGGAGTTTTAAGGCAGTGAAACCACTCTGAATGATACTGTAATCGTGGGTACCTGTCATTATCCATTTGCCCAAACTCAGAGAGCGTGCACCACCAAGAGTGAATGATCTATAGTTGATACATAGAACGTATATAACTGTGCAGCTGTGATTGTAAGTTACAGACTGGGTGGCAATGATGTTTCAATGGAAGTTGACCAGTTGTAACCAATGGACCACATCGCCCTGGTGGGGGATGTTAATAGGGTAGGAGTTTATGCATGAGTGGGGGCAAGAGGTATATGAGAACTCTCTGTACTTTCTGCTCAATTTTGATGAGAGCCTAAAATTGCCTAAAAAAGAGTCTATTTAAAACAACAACAACAACAGTCAGCGCCCGCTACCATTCCCTCCAGCATGCACCATTTTATGTGGCCTGAATGAGCACAGAAGATGACTACCAGCACCCACCACTCCACCTGGGGACTTTCTCTGTCCTCTACAGCGCAGCCTGCCCAAGTGAGGGACAAAATAAAGTTGCTAGAGAATTACTATCCTCCTGGGAGCATCCCTCAACCAAAGACTGATGAAAGTGGCTGGGTGTATACCTGGTCCCTGGGGCAAGATATCCCGGAGGTGGGTGTCGCACAGTGGGTCCCAGAGACCCCACATATCTTACACCCCAGTTGCCCACAGTATCTCTTGCTCTAAATCACATTCTACTGGTTTCCTTCCTTCTCTGTTTCACTTTCCCACTCCACTAACGGCGTTCTCTTCATCTCCTAAATAAACTCCTTGCTTGCCTTGGTTTGATTCTGGGGCATATATTCTTGACAGGAGTGATATAGTCCTCAAGGGTTGAGACTTGGTTACTTGGGGGAGGGGGTAACAAAATTTTACTCTTTTTATTTGTGCTCTGTATAAAGCACAGATATATACACAGTACACTAACAAATTTACAGCACATCTGTTATATTAAACATCCATGTGGGGGCGATTAAGAAAAAAATGTTTAAAAGGGTTCCTTAGGTTTTAATTTTTTTTTTTTTTTACAAAGGCTGAGAAATATTGTGAAAGGGTTAGTGGGAGGCACAGACTCTAACTAATAATAAGACAAATAAAAATAAAAACATCTCATTTGTTGGAATAATGGATCAAATATGAATATTGACTTCTAATTTCTTTTTTACCTCATTTTGTTGTGGGATCTGGTACAATAATAATAAAATAATAACTACTTTTTTTTTTTTTTAATGAAAAGCAGACCTGGGGCTGGTCTCAAGGTACTTCGGAACCAAAGACCTGTCATCAACAAGGTCCGGGGGAGTCCTGCTGACCTCAATCTCCTTGTGGCTACTTACACCCCTAGCCACCTATTCACTTCCTGGCCCCCCATCTTAACCTGCATCATTTCATTGCCCTTTCTTGACAGTCTGGGTGGAATCACTTTGGGATTTTTTTCCTTTTTTCTTTTTTTTCAGCAAGACAAAAAAATTAAAAGGGGGAAAAAAGCTAAGCACACACAGAAACTCCATCTTTATGAAAGGGAGTTCACTGGAAAGAGAAGGTCAGGCGTTCTGAGGAATGAAGGGTGAGAGTGGAAGAGTTGGTGAGGAAACCCTTCCTAGAATGCAAGGAAGAAGGCTTGTTGTGCATAGGCAGGACAAAAGACGTCCAGGATCCACCCAGTTCTCCTGTACTGTCGAGGCAAGGGCAGGAGATGAAAGAAGGCACTAGGGAAGCTTTGAGGCACTGTTTAGTCTGGACTCTGGAGGATAACAAGGGGCTATGGGCATGCTCAGTGTCATGTGCAGAAATTATTCTAGCTGCAGAAACCTGAATATTTTTTGTGAAGGGCAAGGGAGAGGTTGAAGAACCCATAAGGTGGTTGTGACCAGCCATGGGTATTTGGCAGCCAAAACAAAGGGATCAAGTCAGTTCTTAGTCATTACTCATCAGCACAATGATTTAAATTCTTGAAACCGGCCCAAGAAAGATTTTCTTTTATAGTATTTATAAAAACTGTAGTCAAAGTGCTCTATTACCATACCTTACTTTCAAATCAGGCAAAAGATTGGTTAATACCAATGTTCTAACTTTCCTCCCCAGTAAGAAGGAGGCCCGGGGCTCTAACCTGGGCTCCGGGAGTCCAACTGGGTCCAAGGAGGGCAGGGTTGGCTGGAGGAGGAGGGCGCTGGAAACAGAACTGGTAAGACCCAGGAGCTGTTTGCTCAAAGGCAGATTCTCACATGTCTGGATGGCTTAGGTAGTAGCAAATTAGACCGATGCTCAAAGTCCCTTTCTTATCCCTCTGATTCAGTGAGCTTTATTATCTTATGTAAGTGCCCAAGATACTTTCTCCTTATAAACTAGGCCTTGGAGAAGCTTGTAAAGATTTTGTGGCACACAAGGTAAAATTCCACTCTGGTTCAAAGTGTACCATTTGTGGAGAGTGAGTCACAATGCTTTCCAGCTTGTCTAGCAAATGCTTTTAGACATTCATGATCTAAACTTCTGTTTCCCACCCAAAGAAGAAACTGAGTAGCTCATCTGAAGATAAACAGTTTTAATAATAAAAATACCTCTCCTTTACTGAGAAATTTCTAAGTGCCTCATTACATGAATTATTTTATTTTTGAGCTTACGGAAGTTATGAGTGCCTATTCTGCAGATGAAAAAACTGATGCTCTAGGAGGCCAAGTAATTTGCCTCAAGATTACATAGCTAGTAAATGTAGTTAACTTCAGGGACTATACACTGTATTTCCTTTCAAAGAGATAGAATGATTGTTTTATTAGAATTATTACAGCTGATCACACACAAAGGTGGATGGGTAAAGGTAACAAGGGATGTCCTCAGCAAGCATTTGAAATGAGGACATTTAGAAAACCAACATGGCAGTAGACCATTTAGTGTATGTAGCTGTGACCCTCTGCAGTATCCTGAGAGATGCGGTAGAGAAGCATTGCCCAAGTACTGGAACTTCCTTTCAGGACATGCTACATACTTGAAAGAGGTTGGTAGAACTCTGTGACTTTGCAGCATACTGTAAAACATCCTTCGGTTACCTTTGAGTTTGTGGTTTATAAAGGATTATAGTGTCATAAAAGCATCTTCCTCCTCTTGACAAAGGTATTTCCATGTACCCGTCTTTGGTTTCAAATCTCAAAAGTCTCATTCACTCAGGTGAATGAGGCAACCTCAGGTACCTGAGTAACTTCAAACCTTCTTCCCCTACTTTTTTCAAAATGGCTGCCATGAAGTCCTTCCCTCCTGACAGGCTCACGCCACCCCAGTCAAGAGGTGGGGTCTAGCCCTTCACTCCTCTTGAATGCGCATGAGTCTTAACAACTTGTGTGACCAATAGAAAGCAGTGGAATTGACCCCAGGCTTTTAAGTCTAGGTCAAAAGAAACCTTGCTGCTTCCATCTGAGTCCCTTAAAATAATAGCTCTTGAAAATGAGTTGCCATGTAATGAGCGTGGTTACTCTGAGACTACCACCCTGTGAGAAGCCCAGCCCACGTTGAGAGGCCCTGGAGGAGAAAGAGGTGTTAAGGAGCACCCAGGCACCACACAGGCGGGTGAAACAGTCATTCTGGAAGTAGACCCTCCAGTCTTTGCCACCACCACTGACACTACGTGGATAGAAGCCAGACCAGCCAGGCAGCCCTTCTTGAATCCTTGACTCACAAAATCATGGGGCACAATAAAATGGTTGTTTTAAGACATTCAGTTTGGGATCATTTTTTTACGTAGCCACAATTCAAACCAACAACATTCTCAAGCCTCTCTTAGCTTAAAAAACAATACTATAACAAAAAAGCTCTACACACCACTCTAGTTACTACTCTGTCTCCTTCCTCTCTTCATATCTAAACTCCCCCAGTAGTCTTTAACAGATTTCTCTCCCCTGTCACCTCCCACCCCTCCACCCACTTTTATCAAGCTTCTGTCCTCTTCTAAAACTGCAAACAATCCTAACAGCTCTGTTATTGCTAACACCTTTCTTCCTGGGCTCCCCTGCATTCTCTGACATTTGTCTACTTCCCCTTGTAAACACCCCCATCCCCTGTTCTCCTTTCCTACTGCTCCTTCTCAGTGTCCTTCTTCTGCTGCTGCCAGCATCTTAAAGGGATTGGGTTCCCCAGGATTCTGTCTTCAACTCTCTTCTCATGCTACATTCTTTCTCTGATTGCCAGAAGTTCCATACAGATGATGTTGTGTTTATTACATCTATCAGAAGGAACCAGAAGGTCAAAGTTAAATTTTAATATTTAAAAAACAGGGATACCAGGCACCTGGGTGGCTTAATCATTAAGTGTCTGCCTTCGGCTCAAGTCATGATCCCAGGGTCCTGGAATAGAGCCCTACTTTGGGCTCCCTGTTCAGCAGGAAGCCTGCTTCTCCCTCTTCCACTCCCCCTGCCTATGTTCCCTTTCTCACTGTGTCTCTCTCCATCAAATAAATAAATAAAATCTTTTTAAATTTTTACAAATTAAGGGGCACCTGGGTGGCTCAGTGGGTTAAAGCCTCTGCCTTCGGCTCAGGTCATGATCCCAGGGTCCTGGAATCGAGCCCCACATCGGGCTCTCTGCTCAGCGGGAAGCCTGTTTCCTCCACTCTCTCTCTGCCTGCCTCTCTGCCTACTTGTGATCTCTATCTGTCAAATAAATAAATAAAATCTTTAAAAAAAAATAAAAAAATAAAATTTTACAAATTAAATAAATACATAAATAATGGATATCAAAATAGCCAAAGTAGCCTGTCACAAAAAGACAAATACAAGACAATTCCACTTATATGAGGGATCTCAAGCACTGAAAATCCATAGAAATGGGAAGTGTGCTGGTAGCTATCAGGGGCTGGGTCCGGGGAACAGAAGGGAGTTATTTACTGAGTATAAAATTTCAGTTTTGCAAGATGAAAAAGTGCTAGAATGTGAGTTTCACAACAGCATGAACACACTTAAGGCTCTGGAACTGTACACTTTAAAAATGGTTAAGATGGTAGACTTTATGATGTGTGTTTTCTACCACAATTTTAAAAAGCCATTAAAAAGATACCCTGTAAGAGTAACCAGTTAAATATCGATATTTTTAGGGGCACTTGTGTAGCTCAGTCTGTTAAGCATTTAACTCTTAGTTTCAGCTCAAGTCATGATTTCAGGGTCCTGAGATAGACCCCTGCCTCAGACTCAGTGCTCAGTGGGACTCTGCTTGTCCCTCTCCCTGTGCTCCTCCCCCCTGCTTACTCTGTCTCTCTTAAATAAACAGAATCTTTAAAAAAAAAATTTTAATAGTTGTAATTTTTAAAATGTCATTAATACACTATTCTTCAAATACAGGCATAAAATTATGGCCCACTAAGGGATAGCCTTAAACCTGGGGATGAAGGAGCGTCTTCTGTAAGCCTGGCATTTCCTCATTTTAAAAGGATAACATACTTGACATGCTTCATGGGGTTCATAGAATTATAAGGCTGGAGACACTTAAGGATGATGTTGCTTTACTCTGTCTGCTATGTCTCAAAGTCTATTACAGTTGTGGAGTCCAAATAACTAGAGCTTGTGATCAAGGAAGTCTAAGTCCCACTGATTTCTTTGCCCCCCACCCCAATTTCTTCACCAGCTCTCCCATTTTCCCATCTCACATTATCTTTGCTGAAGAAATAGGTAGTGGAAGAAAGGAAGGAACAGAACGAGAAAGACCCCTGAGGACAGTAACAGCAAACTTGAAATGCTGATGCTTCCAGAAGGAGGTTTTTGTCGAAAAAAGAAATGGGATGAAACCAGAGACAGAGACAAACCATAAGAGACTCTAAATCTCAGGAAACAAACTGAGGGTTTTTGGGGGGGGAGGGGAGGGAGGGATGGGGTGACTGGAGGATGGACATTGGGGAGGGTGTGTGCTATATGGTGAGTGCTGTGAATTGTGTAAGACTGATGAATCACAGACCTGTAACCCTGAAGCAAATAATACATTATATGTTTAAAAAATGTGTGTATTTGTGTGTGTGTGTGTGTGTGTGTGTGTGTGTGTGTGTGTAGAGAGAGAGGGAGAGAGAGAGAGAGAGAGTTGTCTTCTGAAAGTATGAGAGAATACTGTGAAATATTTACACGCCCCTGGCATTAACCTGGGAATTCCCTAAGTTGATAGGAACTTTGTTTTATATTTTTACTTTTAAAAATGGAAAAACATGAAACAGGGGACTGTTTCTGAAAAATTCTATCAGTTGTTTATGGATGCGTATAAAAGATGACCAGGCACTCAAAAGATCCGAAACAATTCTTACCAGAATTTTTTAATGCTACTGTCCTAGGCCCTGGGTAATGAATGGAGCAAAGAAAAATAGGATGAATAAAGAAAGAATTAAGAGCATTATACAAAGGGAAACACATTTATTGGTTGTTGCATCTGAAAGCTTTCATAGGGACAGCAGCGGAGCACTGTGGGAAGCTAGGGAATTTTACCCCCAAATCTCAAGCCTGATCTGTTGTGTCCAACTTTCAGGCAGCATGGGATTAAGTCAGTTTAACAAACACATGGTTTGTGATGATCACAGGCTAATGACTTCAGAATGTTAGTCGCTGCCCATAAGATATATTGCAAATAGCTAAAATGGTGAGGCAAAGGTCAAGAACATGACCCAAGAGAGTTTATGGTCAGCTCTGGTTACCTCTACTTAGAAAGCTACAAGATCGCTGTTCATCTCATCCCTGCCCAATTCCTGTGTTAAACGGAATATGCTCCTGATTCAACAGCATCAGTCTTCTCTGCCCTGCAGACAAGGAGAGGTTTAGACTCATACAATACATTGCAGTCTTGATCGCTAAAAGGCAGAATACAATGTACATAGACTTTTCCTGCCAATGCTGTGCTCATACTTCCTTTCTCATTTCTTCTCATTAAGGTTAGCAATCAATTTGTAATTAGTTAAAGGAGAGAAGGGCTTTTTGCCAATACACCCATGTAGCTGTCCCAAATCTGAAACTGTTCCCAGGCATAAGGTTTGTGGATGCTGTTCTCCTACCCACCTAGTCAAGCCGCTTCCTTTGCCTCATTTCAGCAACCCTCTTATGGTCCCTGCATTTCAGATAAAAGTCTGCAAGTGGTAAGTTACATTGCCATGATTTCTCAAGTTTTCAAAGAGAAAATACCTAAAAGACTTCACAGTGATGTGCCTCTTTTCATGTGATTATGAATTGAAATACAATTTTGCACTCACTCTTTTTTGAAGATCATCTATCAACAAAACTCATATTGAGCATCTATTTTGCTTCAGATGCTAAAGGCTTTGTATAGATTTTCTAATTAACCCTCACATTAAAGAAAACATTTTATAGATGAGAGAACCAGAACCAAAAGAGTACAAGGAGTTTGACGAAATAAGCCGAGGTTAGAGCCGGGACTCAAAATTAAAACTATCTGATGCTAAAATCCATACTTCTGGTGTTCGAGTGGAATTGTTCTTTATGGCTTATAAAGGAAATTTATACACAAAATAAATCCAGAAATCTTATTTAGACTTTACCCTGTATCTAATCTGATTGACACTGACAGAGAAACTGATGGACATGTATCTGATTTTTTTTAAACAACTCTGCCAATAGAATCAGGTTACCATTTCCTTCAATATTTTGCATTGAGTCCTACCCATGAGTCACAAAACCCCTGTAATGGTCAATTTTCTGTGTCAATTTGTCTGCATTATGGTACCAGATCAAGTATTAGGATATTTCTGTGAGGATGTTTTTAGATGAGATTAATGTGAAAAGGACGGGGGTCTGAGGCAAGATTGCCCTCTGTAATGTCATCTGCTCCAAACAGTAGAAGGTTTGAATAGAACCCAAGAATGACCTCCCTTAAACCAGAGGGAATTCTGCCAGCAGACAGCCTTCAGTTTTGAACTTCAGACTTTGGACTTGCAGCCTCCATAATTGCATAAGCTGTTTCCTTAAAATAAATCTTAATCTCTCTCTCCATTTTCTGGGGAATAGAAGTGAATATTGGGGAAAGTAACAATCCACCGTATAAGGGAGGCTAAGTAAATGGTTGAGAGCCAGGGAAAGAGAAGACTGGGTTTTTTGTTTGTTTGTTTGTTTTTTTACCATATATCATATCTTATTTTTGAATTTTGCAACATACAAATATATTATCTACTCAAAATAGTAAAAATATTGAAATGAAACTACTGTGATAGGTCACTATAGTCAACAATTGTTCTTTTTGGCTGCCCATCTCACCTTATGGAGTAGAGTTAACCTTCCGCTATAGAAACTAAATATGCCAGATGCTCACTTTTCCTGCCTCCTTTGCTGTTAGGACATTGGCTCATGACCAGGGTTCTGCCAATCATGTGTGCTTTCCTCATACTTTAAATTAGAAAGTACAGAGAGGCAAAAAGGGGACCAAACCAAAGTCTTTCTGGCAATGGAACAGTGACAGGAATGGTAGGCAGTTCAATTCCCAGAGTCATCTGGGAAAGTAGCAACATCCAGGGTCTAATTCTGGTGATGCTGGGAATGCTCTATAGACAACGCCTACCACCCAGCAGCAGTGGTAGGGTGTGCTCATAGAAATGGTTCCATGAAATGATTTAGAGGACGCACATGGATATCCACGTGCGTCCTCCAAACCTGATTTTACCCCTTCCAGAAAGTTTAGAAGCTATCTAATATCTAATATCTATTAGATTCCATTTTCTGCTTAAATTAGCCAGTTTGGTATCTTTCGCTTGCAGCTAAGAACTCTGACTGGTACAATGACTACTTTTTGGCTTGTTATTGCGAGGAAGAATAAGTGTAAGACCTGACGAAGCACCCTTTAACTTTCAATTAAAAAAAGAGCTAAATGTGAAGGATTGGATAAATAAGTAAACAGTAGCTTAACCTTCCTTTACCAGTTCCACATGTATAAAGCTTTTCTGAGCTGGGTGCTTGTCATTGCACCAGCCAGGAGGGAAGGCGTGGTAGAGAGGGGCTAAAACCTTGTACACTTTCAGCCAGAGGCAGAAGCCATTGTATCTTTGAAGTGTGTTCATGGCTTCTTGTTGACTTTGAGAAGAGCAGAAAACTGGGCCACAGGGAGGCCAGGCCTAGAGGGTGTCTAAAAGTTTCTTTCTTCCCCACTTCAGAATTTTATTTATTTATTTATTTATTTATTTATTTATTTATTTTTATTTGCTTATTTACAGCATAACAGTGTTCATTGTTTTGGCATCACACCCAGTGCTCCATGCAGTACGTGCCCTCCCCATTACCCACCACCTGGTTCCTCAACCTCCCACCCCACCGCCGCCCCTTCATAACCCTCTGGTTGTTTTTCAGAGTCCATAGTCTCTCATGGTTCATCTCCCCTTCCAGTTTCCCTCAACTCCCTCTCCTCTCCATCTCCCCATGTCCTCCATGTTATTTGTTATGCTCCACAAATAAGTGAGACCATATGATACTTGACTCTCTCTGCTTGACTTATTTCGCTCAGCATAATTTCTTCCAGTCCCGTCCATGTTGCTACAAAAGTTGGGTATTCGTCCTTTCTGATGGAGGCATAATACTCCATTGTGTATATGGACCACATCTTCCTTATCCATTCATCCGTTGAAGGGCATCTTGGTTCTTTCCACAGTTTGGCGACCGTAGCCATTGCTGCAATAAACATTGGGGTACAGATGGCCCTTCTTTTCACTACATCTGTATCTTTGGGGTAAATACCCAGCAGTGCAATTGCAGGGTTATAGGGAAGCTCTATTTTTAATTTCTTCAGGAATCTCCACACTGTTCTCCAAAGTGGCTGCACTAACTTGCATTCCCACTTCAGAATTTTTGACACCAGTTTACAACTTTCCCTGTCCTGCTTTGGCAGCTCAAGGTTGCTACAGGTATACATGTAGAATTGCAAGGTCCACATGGGTGTTAAGTTATTTGAAGTGCCTGAAAGTTAACATTGGCTTGACAATAATTTAGACCTGAAGACTGTCTTAAGGTTTTGTCTTAATTAAATAAGATATCGTGAAAGTGAGGTTACCAGATAAAACAGAGAAAAAGCTGACTCGAAGTCAGGAGACCCAGATTCTGGTTTGGGGCTGTATCCGACAGAGCATACTGGATCTTCTTTTCCCACATTAATCAGATGATTGCTTAGATTCCTTCATCTCATATGTTATACTTCTAAATTATTAAAACCCCATGGTGAATTTTGTTCCAAATTGGTCAAAGCAGCTCGAAACGGCGCCAGCCAGATAAGGGTCAGACTGAATTACCCTGTATTTAACTTCTCTGTACTTAAGACTCTTTCGCTAAAATGTGTATTTACAGATAGTGCTAACAGTCAGAAAAAGAGGTCATCTATTGTCTTCTGTTTGTTCAGTCCAGAGAACTTATCTACAAGTCACCACCTTTCTCTTACTGCTTTACATTTTCTTAAGCTCAAAAGCTAGAACTCTAGTGACCAGAGCTCCATGAGGGACAACTCATCAACAAGGAAGGTTGGCTGATTATGTTTGCTTTATATCTGTTTTATTCATAATTGCAAAACTCAGAAGCAGATGTCCTTCAGTAGGTGAATGAATAAACTGATACATCCAGACAATGGAATATTATTCAGCACTAACAAGAAATGAGCTATCAAGGGGCATCTGGGTGGCTCAATGGGTGGGGAGCCAAGATGGCCGGGAAGTAGGAGGAGGCACCATTTCAACCTGTACCCTAAAGTGAGCTGATTACCTACCAAAGAACTCCGACCACCCATGAAATCAGCCTGAGATCAGAATTATACACGTCTGGATCTCTACAGGAGCAGAAGACGCCAGTGGGTGGCTCAATGGGTTAAAGCCTCTGCCTTCGGCTCAGGTCATGATCTCAGGTCCTGAGATCGAGCCCCGCATGGGGCTCTCTGCTCAGCAGGGAGCCTGCTTCCCCGCCCCCCCCCACCTGCCTCTCTGCCTGCTTGTGATCTCTCTCTCTGTCAAATAAATAAATAAAATATTTTTTCCCATTTTGTTTATTTTTTTCAGCATAACAGTATTCATTGTTTTTGCACAACACCCAGTGCTCCATGCAAAACGTGCCCTCCCTATTACCCACCACCTGTTCCCCCAACCTCCCACCCCTGACCCTTCAAAACCCTCAGGTTGTTTTTCAGAGTCCATAGTCTCTTATGGTTCGCCTCCCCTCCCCAATGTCCATAGCCCCCTCCCCCTCTCCCAATCCCACCTCCCCCCAGCAACCCCCAGTTTGTTTTGTGAGATTAAGAGTCATTTATGGTTTGTCTCCCTCCCAATCCCATCTTGTTTCATTTATTCTTCTCCTATGATCTCCCTGATATGAGGACATGGAGAAGCAACATGGGGGGTTAGGGGGATAGGAGAAGAATAAAATATTTTTTAAAAAAAGAAAGAAATGAGCTATCAAGCCATGAAATGACATGGAGGAACCCTAAGTCCATGTTAGTAAGTGAAAGAAGCAAATCTGAAAAGGCTACATACTGTATGATTCCACCTATAGGACATTCTGGGAAAAGAAAAACTATAGAGAGAGTAGAAAGATCAGTGGTTGCCGAGGGTGGGGTACAGAAATGATTAGGAGGAGCAAAAAAGAGACTCATCAACCAAAAATAAGCTGATTATGTCTGTTTTCAAACTGATGGATATAAAGAGGAGGCTATCCACTATTCTTCTAAGTGATTAGCAGACAGAGGAAAAGATGCATGTTGAGGCTGATACAGGCACACAAACTATTCCCAAGAGCCAGAGAAATGAATTAGAGTACCTAGTTTTAGTAGAAAGTCCATGTTCTTATTCAGTTAGATATATCACTCCACCCTCTGCTTTATTTTTATTTTTTAATGAAATATATAATCTCTTTATTAGAAATCTTGGAAGGAGTTCAAAATTGAATCTCCTCCTCACTTATTTAATTTAAGTGCTTTGTAGAAACCTTTTAATCACATTCTATCCTCCCCCCCACCCCAGTTGTACACAGCCGTGGAATAGTAGGTTCTATTTAGAGTTCAAAACAACCTCTTTCTTGTTGCTGACTCAGATTTCTAAAAATTGCAGTCTGTGGCTGAGTCTAGCAATGAGGAGAAATTCAAATTTGGAGAAATCTGGAGAAAACCATGCTCCTGGCCAAAGACAGGACCTCGTTCAAGTGATGAATTAGGCAAAGTTTGTCTTATAGGTTCCAACTTCTTTTTTGATTTCTTTCCCCCTGAACCCTTTGGATAATCCTTACTATCTTTTCGTTCATCAAGACATGTTTTCAGGGGCGCCTGGGTGGCTCAGTGGGTTAAAGCCTCTGCCTTCAGCTCAGGTCATGATCCCAGGGTCCTGGGATGGAGCCTCGCATTGGGCTCTCTGCTCAGCAGGGAGCCTGCTTCCTCCTCTCTCTCTCTCTGCCTGCCTCTTTGTCTACTTGTGATCGCTGTCTGAAAAATAAATAAATAATCTTTTTTTTTAAAGACATGTTTTCAGAAAAGGATTAGAAACACATATGTACATGTATTTGAAGAGTAGTCTGGGGTCTGCTTCTATATACTCTTCAACCCACTGTAATCTGGCTCTGGTGCTAACCGCTAACTCAGCTCTCACTGAAACTTCTCTTACTGAGGCCACCAATATGCTCTCAATTGCCCTTGTCGAATGGATACTCCTCAGTCCTATTCTTTTTTTTTTTTTAAAGATTTTATTTATTTATTTGACAGAGAGAGAGATCACAAGTAGGCAGAGAGGCAGGCAGAGAGAGAGGAGGAGGCAGGCAGAGAGAGAGGAGGAAGCAGGCTCCCTGCGGAGCAGAGAGCCCGATGCGGTCCTCAGTCCTATTCTTAATAAAATCCTATAGGAGAAAGACAGTGAAAATTGCTATTCTCCTGTTCTTCTTGCTAGCAGAACTCCTGTTCAAATATTTGCCCAGCCCAAAGGGATAAGATTGATCTAATCCAGTCATGGCAAACCCTTTCACTTTGTCAATGACTGATCTAGGAGTGGGAATGGGTCTTGGATGATGAGACATAAGGGGAAGTCAATGGTTCTCCCGGGAAAGATTTCCCTCCTTGAATGAGAATGAAGCACACAAAGAGAAAAATTTATTGTCTCCACACCCCTTGTTTTCTGCTTTGGATGCTCTCAGCTACTTGATATGCCCAGCCTATGACCCTGTGGGAAGAAAGATGGAATATGCTTGGGTCTTCCATGGCGTTGCTGTGTCACAAAACCCATCTAGAGACCACCTGCTTCAGACTCCTTGATAAGTCATTTGTAATGACCTTAGTCACTTTTATCCTGTTACTTGCAGCCAACTATATCCTAACTAATACACCTTCTCTCTGTAGCATTTGATATTGTAAACAGACCATTTTTCTCTTAAAAAGTTTTCTCTCCATGATAGCCAGTTGAGTTTCATCTCTGCACGTCCCCTCTTTCACATGTTCCTCAAATACAGGTGCATCCGGAAAGATCAATCTTTAAGCCTCTTCTCTGCTCACCCCCTGGAGGAAAACTTTAATTACTACCCATACTCTGACATCCTCAGACCTCTCTCCCAGGTTCTATCTCAAGATGTTTAAAACTAAACTCATTTTCTTTTGCAGACATGGTCCTCCTCCAATATTCCTCATTTCAGACAATGCTATAACCTCTACCCAGTCACCCATGGCAAAAATATGGGCGTCATTCTAATATCTCTCTTTTTTTTAAATATATATATTTTTTTATTTTTTTATTTTCAGCATAACAGTACTCATTGTTTTTGCACCACACCCAGTGCTCCATGCAGTACGTGCCCTCCCTATTACCCACCACCTGGTTCCTCAACCTCCCACCCCCCGCCCCTTCAAAACCCTCTGGTTGTTTTTCAGAGTCCATAGTCTCTCATGGTTCATCTCCCCTTCCAGTTTCCCTCAACTCCCTTCTCCTCTCCATCTCCCCGTGTCCTCCATGTTCTTTGTTATGCTCCACAAATAAGTGAGACCATATGATACTTGACTCTCTCTGCTTGACTTATTTCAGGTATTCACACCTGCTCCCAGTCTTCACCACAGCAAATTGGTACAGTCTAATACTCCGAACCTCCTCAATATTTTTAGAATCTCTCCATTCCTACCTCATTCAATCATACATTCTCATTTCTTGTTAAATCCATCACAAGTCCCTCTTAACTCATTCTCTAGTCTTGTCTCCTTCATTCTACCCTCTGCTTCTATCCTCAAGATGAATTTTCTGTGGATCAAATATTAAAGGACATTGTTCTGCTTAATCATCCATAGACTCCTTAGAATGGCATTCAAGGCCCTTTATTATTTGACCTCAGAGTACTCTTCTAGTTTCGTATTCTCTGGATATGATCTGACAAAGGGCCCTTTTTTCCCCTATAAAGTCTAATTTCTATACTCACTTCTACTTTGTCCACCTGGTTCAGTCTCACTTCAATTCAGGCATTATCTCAGATGTGAAGAGTCTTTCCTTATTCTTACCACCCTCCTGCCCTTCTTCCATCCTCTGAGAAAGAGTTACCCCCACAGTATTTTATAATATCTCTCCCACAGCATGTATCAACCAAATTCTGGGGTCCTTGAATATTTTGTGTCCAATCTCCATGAGCTTCTGAGCACCCTGAGGACAAGGACTGTCTTGTTCAAGTTTGTTACTCTAAGTTCTCACAAATTACTAACAGATAGTAACAGTAAATGTTTAGTGAGGGAAGAATTAAATGGATAAATGATGTTCTCTCAGGGTATTTATATTTTAGGAGAAAAGGGGTGGCAACAACTAACTACTAGGCCATAAAAAGAAATTTTGAATTATCTGATATACCATCTCAGGGTCCAGTGGGGAGGCACTTTACTGATGCTGGTAAATTACACTACATGGACACCTATTAATCCACAATAACAGTCCTATCTTGCCTCTTGGGTAAATTTCCTTCCAGAAAAGATCAGAAATTTTGGCCTTTCAATAAAGGCATTTCAAAGTCTGTAAGTTGTCTAAAATTAATTATAGCTTTTAGTGAACAAACTATAGTGTTTTTGATGTGGTAACGATTCCTTTAAGAAACCCGTGTGAAAACATGCAGTTTTTTTAGAAGATGAATTCAGAAATTTTATGGAATTCATCTGCAATATGTATAGACAAGAGGGATGACTTTAATCATGCTCTACACCTAAGATCTGGCTGTAAGTAACTATCTATAATTGTTAGATTCAGTGTACATACTGTATTTAACATAATCTGAGGAGATTCAGTCCATTTTATTATTTTTTAAATTTTTATTTATTTTTTAATTTCTTTTCAGTGTTCCAGAATTCATTGTTTATTTTAAAATATGGGCATCATTAATTTCAGAACATGATGCATTGGATCTTCCTCATTTGCCTGATGCAGATCTATTCTCTACCTTGTTCTGTGGCTGCAGGAAGCTGACCTCTGAGGATCGCACCAACTTACATCCTCAGCCCTCTGGTTTCTGGGGGGGTTGACCAATAAGCATCATCAGCAAGAGATTAGAAGAAGAAAGGAGAGATGGAGATTGCTTCCACCTGCCAGGTCACAGTCTGACAATGGTTACATTCCTCAACCAAATGCCACAGTTCCTATGGATGGACTTCTCCAGACACCTGTAACCTTCTCTTCCTCTCGCCTCTTAGGTCTAGAGGTCCTAGAAATGAAAACAATGACCTGCTATTGCTAGGAATGGAGGGGGAAGTTTACACTATCCCCTGTTGATTTATCTCAACCCTGCCTTCACCTTTTATTAAACTCTCCCCATTCACCCAGCTTTAATGCCATTTGTTTCCTGCTAGAACCTTGGCCAATACACATGTTCAGGATGTTTAGGGAGGTAATGATTAATCTACATACACTATCACCCACAATTCTCACTTTTGCTCAAACCTTATCTGCCTATGGGCATACAATGTTCCAAATAATAGTAAGAGAGCAATATTTTGGAATGCTCATCAGCAGAATATTGATTTCTAGCCCTCTCTTGGGTTCCAACATAATGGTTCTCGATTACGTATGAAGAGGACACTCATTTACTTCAGAACAAAGACATCTCCCCCACCATTAAGCTGGATAAAAGAGTCCCCAGAAGCAGCTGCCTATCTATAAGGCACATTAAAGTATCACTGAGTTAATAAGACATAAAAAATGTTACAAAACAGAGAAAACAACATTATTCAGAAACCATTTCAGGAGAAGTTGGTTGACATATTTCCATGAGTTGTTTGAGGTGAAAGAGAAGGATGACTAAAAGAGGATGAGACATCCTCTCCCTTCAAGAGCCATGCTTTATGGTAACAAGAGGTGGCTGGCCAACAGACCAGCTTCTTCTTCTTATGTTTTTTATTTAAATTCCAGGGGCACCTGGGTGGCTCAGCGGTTTAAAGCCTCTGCCTTCAGCTCCGGTCATGGTCCCGGAGTCCTGGGATCGAGCCCCGCATCGGGCTCTCTGCTTGGCGGGGAGCCTGCTTCCTCCTCTCTCTCTCTGCCTGCCCCTCTCTGCCTGCTTGTGGTCTCTTTCTGTCAAATAAATAAATCTTTTAAAAAAAAATAATAAAAATAATTTCCAGTTAGCTGACATATAGTTTAATACTGGTTTCAGGAGTAGAGTTCAGTGGTTCATCATTTACATATAACACTCAGTGCTCCTAGCATAACAAGTACCTTCCTTAATTCTTATCACCCATCTAGCCCATCCCCCACCCACCTCCTTCCGTCAACCCTCAGTTTCTTCTCTGTGGTTAAGAGTCTCTTATGATTTGTTTGATTTGTACCCCCCTCTATCTTTTTCCCTCCCGTGAATGTTCATCTGTTTTATTTCTTGAGTGAAACAAATGAGTGAAATCATAGGTATTTGTCTTTCTCTGATTGACTTACTTCTGTTAGTATAATACACTCTAGCTCCACCCAAATTATTGAAAATGGCAAGATTTCATTCCTTTTGATGACTAAGTATTCCATTGTTTGTGTGTGTATGTGTGTGTGTAGATAGATAGAAAGATAGATATAGATATGTTGACAGATAGATAAATAGATACCACATTGTCTTTATCTACTCATCAGTCGATGGGCATTTGGGTTCTTTCCATAGTTTGGCTATTGTTAATAATGCTGTGTAAGCATCGTGGGGTATATACTCCTTCAAATGTGTGTTTTTTATCCTTTGGGTGAATATCTAGTAGTTCAATTACTGGATCATAGGGTAGTTCTATTTTTACCTCTTTGTCCACCATACTGTAATAGGCCAACCTCTAAACAGAGTGGGTACTGTTAACTTGGGATTACACCTGGCTAAATGTGTTTTCTCAGATCGGAGCTAGAGCTGAATGTGTTTTCTCAGATCAGAGCTAGAGTGAACTTGTTTCAAGCAAAAGCAGAATGCCTGAAACTGCTCTTGTTAACTCATTTTGCAGTCCTTTCCCCATGCAGCTAGAAGAGACTGAGTAGAGGGCAGCTTTTTGACATTGAAAAAAGTCTCTATCACCTGTCCTTGGACCATCACCCATTGTCCTTGACCTTGATGCTTTTACCTCAAGGAAAGGTATCAACCATGCTGATTCTCTTACCTTAAGACTAGCTTCTTCCAGGGAAGCTGCTTGGCCTTTCTTGCAACTAGATACTGACTCAAATTGCCCAGCAGCTCTCCAGAATGCAGAAATACTCTAAGTGTAGGTTTCAGTGCTCAATAAAATAATCAGATTGGGGGACACGGTATGAATGTAGGTATATCTTGGAGGTGGGTAACTTTTGACTATCCCCTGAAATTCTGCCCATTATTCACTAAACAAAACTTGGCATCTGGCCTTTTAATGCATGTATGCCATATGGGGACTATATGGCTCTGCTTCTTTGTCAAGGCCTGGAAATAATCTTAGACAACATTATCTATAGAGTATATTCGACAAGGAGATGCTGTCACTGAAGATGCCTAGGGCACTACTATTCTTCTTATAGTCACACCTCATCAGATTTTTTCTCTTATACTCCAACGCTGAAATTCTCAAACCGGACTCCCTCTAAGCAGTGGACACCATTGGTGGATTGAAGTGTTTTACCATTAAAATTGAATAACGTCAACCTCTTCTAATTCACACACACAAAGTAAGATATAATCATCTCCCCATTTAAAGTTTCTTTATTCTTAAATTTCTCTTGGACTTTTATTCCTCCTCATCAGTGACAAAATGACAGCATAAAGCTTAAAGAACATGGGCTGTAGAGTCAGATAGCCTGGGTTTGATTCTTACCTTCACCACTTGCTGCGTGACTATGGGCATTACTTAACTTCTCTATTGTTCTCACCTACAAAAGGAGGGTAATATCAGCACCTGTATCATAGGGTTGTTGTAAATTGCTTATTAATTACTATGGTGATATTTATGGAAAAACTTGGAGATGACTGTTTTGTACTTTAACAGCCAGTCTTTAATGTGAATATAAATGCTTATTATTTTGTTGTATTTTTTTTTAAAGAGAAACAGACTGGGAGAGCGCATGAGGGAGGGGAGGGGTCAAAGGAAAGGAAGAGAGAGAATCTTAAGCAGACTCCATGACCATCGTGGAGCCTGTTACAGGGCTTGATCTCAGGACCCCGAGATCATGACCTGAGCTGAAAACAAGTGTTGGATGCTTAACCAACTGAGCAACCCAGGTGCCTGATTTTTATTTTCATATTATGTACACATAATGTAGTCTTTAATGAAATAGATGTTCCACAAGGAATACTATAGCTTTAGGGGCTCAGCCACTTGAATAAATGTGAGCTCTACTGATGTAGATAGAAAGTGTAGGAACTCTGTCACAAAAATATATGATTAGTCTCTTTTCTATCACTTACCACTTCTGTGACCTCAGACAAGTCACCTAATCTTCCAGTTGTAAATTTTTAATCTGTAAATGGGACTACTTATATTAATATAACTTCTAGGATTTTGCAATCCTCAAATGAAGTATAACAAATTATGGCGCTGTCATAGTGAAAAATGGCATAATGCAAATTATTCAAATGGTAGAAATTTCAGCTCCTATCTTACAAATTTATTGAGAACACTTTTTAACTAGAAAAGGTTTGTCACCTTCTTCAATCACATGTATTATATGCCTCCTTACTTTTGTGTGGAGCCAGTTCTGGGTGCTTAGCTAGACTCCTAAATGATCATGTGAGATAACACTAATATTGTAAGTTTAAGGAGAAGAAAAGAAAGTACACCCAGTTAAATTTGAATGTCAGATAAAACAAGCAATTATTTATTTACTTATTATTTTGAGGGCAGGGGAGGACAGAGGGAAAAGAAGAGAGAATCTTAAGCAGACTCCATGCCCAGTGTCAAGCCTGATCGGGGCTTGATCTCACAACCCTGAGATTGTGACCTGAGCCAAAATCAAGAGTCTGATTGCACTACTGGGTATTTACCCCAAAGATACAGATGTAGTGAAAAGAAGGGCCATCTGTACCCCAATGTTCATGGCAGCAATGGCCACAATCACCAAACTCTGGAAAGAACTACGATGCCCTTCAACAGATGAATGTATAAAGAAGACATGGTCCATATATACAATGGAATATTATGCCTGCATCAGAAAGGCCAAAATTAACAAGATAGTAAACAACGTGTGTTGGAGAGGATATGGAGAAAGGGGAACACTTATACTGTTGGTGGGAATGCAAGTTGGTGCAGCCACTTTGGAAAACAGTGTGGAGATTCCTTAAGAAATTAAAAATAGAGCTTCCCTATCACCCTGCAATTGCACTGCTGGGTATTTACCCCAAAGATACAGATGTAGTGAAAAGAAGGGCCATCTGTACCCCAATGTTTATAGCAGCAATGGCCACAGTCACCAAACTGTGGAAAGAACCAAGATGCCCTTCAACAGATGAATGGATAAGGAAGGTGTGGTCTATATACACTATGGAGTATCATGCCTCCATCAGAAAGGATAAATACTCAACTTTTGTATCAACATGGACAGGACTGGAAGAGATTATGCTGAGTGAAATAAGTCAAGTAGAGAGAGTCAATTATCGTATGGTTTCACTTATTTGTGGAGCATAAGAAATAACACGGAGGACATGGAGAGAGGGAAAGGAGAAGGCAGTTGGCGGAAATTGGAGGGGGAGATGAACCATGAGAGACTATGGACTCTGAAAAACAATCTGAGGGTTTTGAAGGGGTGGAGGGTGGGAGGTTGGGTGAGCCTGGTGGTGGGTATTAAGGAGGGCACATATTACATGGAGCACTGGGTGTGGTGCATAAACAATGAATTCTGGTACACTGAAAAGAAATTAAAAAAATAAAAAATTTAAAAAAAAAAGAAAGAAAGGATGAATACCCAAATTTGTATCAACATGGATGGGACTGGAGGAGATTATGCTGAGTGAAATAAGTTAAGCAGAGAGAGTCAGTTATCATATGGTTTCACTTACTTGTGGAGCATAAGGAATAACACAGAGGACATTGGAGAAGGAAAGGAAAAGTGAATTGGGGGAAATTGGAGGGGGAGACAAACCATGAGAGACCATGGACTCTCAGAAACAAACTGAGGGTTTTGGAGGGGAAGGGGTTAGGGGAGTCAGGTGAGCCTGGTGGTGGGTATTATGGAGGACACATATTGCATGGAGCACTGGGTGTGGTGCATAAACAATGAATCTTGGAACACTGAAAAAATAAAATTGAATTTTAAAAAAGAGTCCTATGCTTAACGAACTAAGCCACCCATGCACCCCCGACAAATAACATTTTAAATATAGGTATGTCCTATGTAATATTTGGGACATGTCTGCAGTGAAAAAAAAAAGTATTCATTGTTTACCCAAAAGTCAAATTTAACATGGTGTCCATGAGATATTTGACCCATACTTATACATTGTTTGTTTGAAATTCAAATTTAACAGGTCATCCTCTACTTTACCTGACAATCCCAGCTACATAGTGCCCTGGTCAAAATGCATTTACTCCTCTTTACATTTAACTGCCTTTAAACCTGGAAGTGTAAGAATAAACTAGACAGTCACACAAAGCAATATCCTGTCTGACCTAGCTGCAAGCTAAGAGCAATAAAAGATTTATTACGGACACTAGTTCTGCTCCAGACACTTTTGCTGTACCAACTCTGTGTGGGCTTCAGTTTTGCACAGGAACATCCTAGAAATTCCTTGCCTCATGTCCATGATACATGTATGACCCTCTACCCTGGGGCTTTCTTACTGCTGAGATATCACATAACCAACATGTAGTAATGATACATGTATGACCCTCTACCCTGGGGCTTTCTTACTGCTGAGATATCACATAACCAACATGTAGTAATGAAACAATCTGTATGATAAAAAGAGTGGAAGGGGCGCCTGGGTGGCTCAGTGGGTTAAAGCCTCTGCCTTCAGCTCAGGTCATAATCTCAGGGTCCTGGCATCAAACCCCCCATTGGGCTCTCTGCTCAGCAGGGAGCCTGCTTCCTCATCTCTCTCTGCCTGCCTCTCCGCCTACTTGTGATCTCTGTCTGTCAAATAAATAAATAAAATCTTAAAAAAAAAAAAAAAAGAGTGGGGATTTGGAGTCAAGGGACTTGGGCTCTGTTCTAGACTCCACCATTTGCTGACTGAATGCTCATAGAGAGACTGTTCAACCTCTGTGGCTTTCGGATTGTTTATCTGTAAAATAAAGATGAGAATTTGTACTTCCTAGATTTGTTCTGAAGAATCAGTGAGATAAGATACATAGAAAGCACATTAATAGCTATCACTGATAATTTTCTATGTGTTGCGTACTACATTAAGCCATGTATATTCTTACAATCAATAATTCTATGGGTTAGTTTCCACTGTTAATTCATTTTGTAAACTGAGACACTGAAAGATTTTAGTTCCTTGCTCAAATTTACAAAACTAGTATGAGAGGAGCCAGAATCTGAAACCAAGCAGCCTGACTCCAAACCTATGCCCTTAACCATAAAATGATATGCCCTAACCATAACATCCAGTGAACAAAACAGTGTATGGCAATTTCCACTCTCTCCCTCTTCCTTAGTAACAAAACCCTGCATTGACTTGGAAAAACAATGTGTGACATTAAATGACAATATCTCCCAGCCTCACCTGCAGCAAGATGTGATCATGTGATTAAATTCTGACTCATGTGTGTAAGTGGAACTGTTATGTAGCACTTCTGGGGAACTTCCTTAAAATGGAGGGAGGCAGACACGTCATTGTTCCTCCTTTCTTCTGACTGGAGTGTAGACACAAAGGTTGGAGTGCAGGCAGCTATTATAGGCCATAAAGGATGACAGAGCATCAAGATATTGTAGAGCCAGTATATGAACCACAGACAGCCTATCTCAGATCTTCTCTTAGACTAAAAGAGAATTACCATTCTACTTAATTCAGCCAGTGTAATTTTGTTTATATATTGATATGTGTATTTTTCTTTTGTTATTTGTTGTCTATATCCCCTAATTTAATCCCAACTGATGTAGAAGTTGACAAAATTTGGGGCTGCCTATCCATTTATATTGTACACCATAAAATCATTGGTTATACTTATTACATGTGATATCAATGAAGTGAGTACCCTTAGGAACCATAAGCATGACTCTTGTTGGAAGTTAGGAGGAACTGTGAACATATGTACTCCAAAGAATCAGAAGTCACTGATTTTGCTACACATATTGCAGAGCAGCTGCTGTCACAGAAAACTAATTCCATCTTTTCAGCCAAAGTTCATCATTCCCCAGGCAGGATGCTACTTACTTCACGTAAATATATTCTTTTTTTCCATCAAGACACAGTAAAGGAGAGAATGGATTCATTTACCAAGGTGAAAAAAATCTGTATCCATAATTACTTTTAAGGCAAATAGCAAAGAAGGCCGTATTGGTAAAGTTTGAAAATAAACACATTGACAAAGCAACCAATATTTATTCCTGACCATTGGCCAGTTTGGCAAAGGATTAGAAGTTAATTTTATAGTCCCCTCTACTAATTGCGGTGTGAGAGAAAACATGTGTGTGTATTTTTAACAAACTGCTATTTATAGTAATCCCCATTTACAATATCAATGAAGTTGTAGTTCAACATTATAAATAATGCTCATTTTGGCAAAAACAAAGCAAAAGCAGTATGACTCTAAGATAATGAGATTTTTTTTAAAAAGCAACCGAACAGAATTTATGAATGTAAACACATACTCTATAATCTATTTCATATTTATACCTTTTCATTTCAACATGGTCAATATGAATCATCATATGGGCAACTTTTAAAATAAGAAAATAAAATTATCAGGCCCTTGAACTAAATGAATTGCTCCAGCTGGGGCAGTGAATCCAATTTGGAGTTTCTCAGGGGTTTTGAGGAAAATAGGAACAAACTGGGCTATATTGTACTTCTGTCTAGTAAAAGGAAATAAGCATAATTTGCATAATATTTAAAAAATTTTCACCTGAATTCAGGGATGAATTGCTGTGTGGTCCTTAAACAATTGGACATGATTTCTTCAACTACAGTTTTATGAAATTATGAGAGTGTTCTAGAGAACTTTCATGTATTGATACTATATAAAGCCTGAAGATATAAAATTAAACTGTTACTCAGTGAAGGCATTTTATTGGGAAGATTGTGTGAAATTGTATAAGAAATTTATTTATGATGATTTAATTTTGTGGTTCCTCCAAAACAGAAGGGCATATATGTTAAAAGTATAACATATTGTCACAAAACTATCACAGTGATGAATAATTAATTCCTTCTGCATCCCTTTCTCTCTTTCTCTCCCATCCAAGAGAGCACATCTGGATGCAAATTAAGGGGACAGTATTATGAGCATAATCTTTATACTGCTTTACTTTAGAAAAGAAAGTAAGGGGCGCCTGGGTGGTTCAGTTTGTTAAGCATCCATCTCTTGATATCAGCTCAGGTCATGATCTCAGGGTGGGGCTCTGTACTGATCTGCACTGGGTGTGGAGTCTACTTAAGGTTCTTTCTCTGCCTCTGCCCCTCTGCACTCCCTCTGCTGCCACCTACTCCCTACTTGTGCATGCTCTATCTCTCTATATAAAACAAACAAACATAAACATGTTTAAAAGAATGTAAATCACTGATGAAACTCAATGATCTACCTAGTATTAATATCAAATTACGGGCAACATGATCTCTGTTCCAAAATGGCCCCTCTCCTTTCTTCCATTCCCATGACCCCTCTCCACTTAAATATTGAATTGTTTAAAGAGTCTATGTTTAATATTTAAGTGATAAACATGTACTAAATAGAATTATTTACTGTCTATTGATGAGGTTCAAAATATATTGACAATCTAATTTCTTAGTACAACCCTTATGTTTTCTCATAAGAGGAATTAGTAAGTGTTGACCTCCAAGAAATGTCATACCTTGATCATGGTCTTGACTCAAACTTTAGGTCCTCTATTTAGAGTAGAGTTAATAGCAGATGACAGCTTTGCAGAATCCTCTACTTAGATTTTGTAGGAGTTAAGACACAAAAAGTGGTCTACCAAAAATCCCTATTTCTAGGGGATTAGGGGAGAGAATGATTCAGGAGAAACTACCATTTACCTATCTAGTATCACACACTGAAAAGTCTAAATCCATGTCTTTCCCATGATTTTCTCCTTTTGATACTTTCCTAGTGGTGTCAAATATGAAACAGCCCAACTTTGTGTTAAACTTGGAAGGATTATAGGCATTAATGTCCTTTCCTAAAGTAGAAAACTAAACGACAGAAATATCCTTCCTTTTATTAGCTAGAGGACAGGGAATTCTATATAATTTCCTATTTCAAGACCCATTTTCATCTGTATATAGCAGATTTCACAAAGTAAGATCATTAAAAATAAGGTCCTGGAATGCCCTCCATCTTATAGAATTCTGAGAGTATCCCAAAGGGTGTGTAGGTCTGAGTAGGCATCGTGGCTGAGAAACTGCTCTAGCTCAACCCAGGGAGAGAACCTGAAAGAAGAACCAGGTAACTTCTTTTGGATTGTCCTTTTCAAATGCCAGCTGTCACAAGGCAAGTGTTGGAAAATGTCACAGGGCATTTTCTGACACTGGAAAATATGGAGACACTATTTTTGACTGCAGGGACATTCAGCCAGGTACTTCAGAATGTGGGAATGAGGGAGGAAGAGTTGTCTTTCAGAGCTGGACAGAAAAAAAGTCATTCCTCTTCAGTGTTGGTGCAAGCTATGAGGGTACCCGGCAGTGAGGGTAATATTTTTCCAAAAGGAAAGCATTGAATCTACCCATGCATGTAGGCAGGTATTTGAATGACCCTGCAGAGTTCTGTGCCAACATGGAAAATATGATTTTGACATGAAAAACATTAAAAATTGATGTTAATAATTGACTGCCTTGATCACAAAGGCACTTCATTAAGTCTTCTGGAAAACATCTAATTCTCCATAGTATTTTTCTTGATAGGTTAGGCAGGACAGATTAGAAGAAAAATATACCAAAAATTAATGTGATAAATTAACCTGGTACCTAGCATCTAGCTCAGGGCCAGACTAAAGGAATTCAAGAGTTACTGATGGAAGAAAAGAACAAATGAGTGAATAAATTATCTAATTGATGGAGTTGTTTCATATTTGAACTAATTGAGGAAGACTGTTGATTAACTGAGTGACTTTAGTATTAGTATTCTTTAGCCATATTGCTCTTCCTGAAAATTATTAGTCAATAGGCTCATTTGTTTCTGTTTTGAAAAAATATAATCAAGCCCTCAGCAAAAATTTGTCTTCCTTTTTGCTTTACTTGTAAGGCATAGATCCTATTCTTTTGCATAATGTTAATAAGGTAATTTAAATGTATATTAGAAAGAAGAGATAAGGAACTTAGGACACAGTCCAATTTTCTACAGTTTTGGGCCAGAGTTCAATTAACACAAGAGTTTGACAGAGGTGCCATGACATAGCCACAGAAAAAGCAGTAATGGCCAGTGACCTGAAAACAGATTATAGAGTTTGGTCTCCTGTTTATGGAGTGAGATAAATGAGGGAATTGATCTGCACTATGAAAGGACCTCTATTACTTGTACCTATTTTTTTTATAAAATAAGAGAACAGAGAAAAATCAGTAGTAGAATTGATACCATAATCTCTTTGCTCCTCAAATAAGGCACTAGACTGAAAAACTTGACCCCATAATTTGAGAAGACATGAGTGCTTCTGAGAGCTGTCCAACAGACTAGTGGTCTATAATTTGAGAGACAAATGGTTCCCCTTTCTCACCAAAGAGAATAGTAAACCCCCAATAATATGAAGAATCTCAGCCCAAGCCTTTCTTCTATATTTCAGCAGCCAGAGGCTCAGAACCTTGGCAAACATTACTGACAAGGACCTGCTCACACAGGCACAGATTCTTCAGGCTTCATTGGTGTCCAAGATTAGCACAAACTTTCCTCTTTACCACTTCTCTGCAATGGCTCCTTATTTGGGGAGACTTCCTCATGTTATGCCTGATGTTCTGGCCCGGTTATTAACAGCACTCATTTTCACTCTCAAAATGGTCTCAGTTGGAACAATAAATGATATGGTTACTGCCACAACTTGTCAACTTACTGCGGAAGTCACTCTTGAAGCATTTTCCATGAACACTGAAATCTGCTTCTATTCTGGCCATCCTACATTTGAAAACATCCTTAGTACTACAGGTAATCAACTATGGAGAAATTGGGTCAGTATACATCAAACCTCTGTGAGATTATGAATAGGTAACTTCAACTTCTTGGTCCTCAATTTTCTCATGTAAAATAAGAACATTCAAGTAAATGATCCTTTCAGCAATAAATGACATTTCAGCTGAAATCAGCCCTCTACTCTTTTCTCTAATCCACGCTTATGGTCTGGGTCACACACCAGAAAGAAGGCTCAGGTGTCCAGTCTTAGTCTACTCAAATTCTTTTGAGGTCTAATAAATTCAGCCATTATGAAGTGGCTGTGGATTCTTTATCATCATTTTAGGTGCAAACATTCTGAAGTCCCAGGCATACAGACCAGTTGAAGGAGGCAGAGCCAGTAGGTAGGCTGGTATGTACAAAAACTCTAGTCTCCCATTCCATGCTATTGCTAAAGCATCATGTCTGAGAACAACGATATTCTCTTGAACCGTCTGGAAGAATTGACCCTCATTTCTGAAAAATATGGGTAGATAGTAGACATATGTCACCATTTACGATCCTATAGAAATGGGTTACTGCATTTTTTTTAATATAAACATATAATGTATTTTTATCCCCAGGGATACAGGTCTGTGAATCATTAGGTTTACACACTTCACAGCACTCACCATAGCACATACTCTCCCCAATGTCCATAACCCCACCCCCCTCTCCCGCCCCCCCTCCAGCAACCCTCAGTTTGTTTTGTGAGATTAAGAGTCACTTATGGTTTGTCTCCCTCCCGATCCCATCTTGTTTCATTTATTCTTTTCCTACCCCCCAAACCCCCCATGTTGCATCTCCACTTCCTCATATCAGGGAGATCATATGATAGTTGTCTTTCTCCGATTGATTTATTTCACTAAGCATGATACCCTCTAGTTCCATCCACATCGTCACAAATGGCAAGATTTCATTTCTTTTGATGGCTGCATAGTATTCCATTGTGTATATATACCACGTCTTCTTTATCCTTCATCTGTTGATGGATATCTAGGTTCTTTCCATAGTTTGGCTATTGTAGACATTGCTGCTATAAACATTGGGGTGCACGTGCCCCTTCGGATCACTACATTTGTATCTTTAGCATAAATACCCAGTAGTGCAATTGCTGGGTCGTAGGGTAGTTCTATTTTCAACTTTTTGAGGAACCTCCATGCTGTTTTCCAGAGTGGTTGCACTAGCTTGCATTCCCACCAACAGTGTAGGAGGGTTCCCCTTTCTCCTCATCCTCGCCAGCATCTGTCATTTCCCAATTTGTTAATTTTAACCATTCTGACTGGTGTGAGGTGGTATCTCATCATGGTTTTGATTTGTATTTCCCTGATGCCGAGTGATGTGGAGCACTTTTCCATGTGTCTGTTAACCCATCTGGATGTCTTCTTTGCAGAAATGTCTGTTCATGTCCTCTGCCCATTTCTTTTTTTTTTTTTAATTTTATTTATTTATTTGACAGAGAGAGATCACAAGTAGGCAGAGAGGCAGGCAGAGAGAGAGAGAGGGAAGCAGGCTCCCCGCTGAGCAGAGAGCCCGATGTGGGGCTCGATCCCAGGACCCTGAGATCATGACCTGAGCCGAAGGCAGCGGTTTAACCCACTGAGCCACCCAGGTGCCCCCTTCTGCCCATTTCTTGATTGGATTGTTTGTCCTTTGGGTGTTGAGTTTGCTAAGTTCTTTATAGATTTTGGACACTAGCCCTTTATCTGATATGTCGTTTGCAAATATCTTGTCCCATTCTGTCAGTTGTCTTTTGGTTTTGTTAACTGTTTCCTTTGCTGTGCAAAAGCTTTTGATCTTGATGAAATCCTAATAGTTCATTTTTGCCCTTGCTTCCCTTGCCTTTGGTGATGTTCCTAAGAAGAATTTGCTGTGGCTGAGGTTGAAGAGGTTTCTGCCTGTGTTCTCCTCAAGGATTTTGATGGATTTCTTTCTCACATTGAGGTCCTTCATCCATTTTGAGTCTATTTTCATGTGTGGTGTAAGGAAATGGTCCAATTTCATTTTTCTGCATGTGGCTGTCCAATTTTCCCAACACCATATATTGAAGAAGCTGTCTTTTTTCCATTGGACATTCTTTCCTGCTTTGTCAAAGATTAGTTGACCATAGAGTTGAGGGTCTATTTCTTGGCTCTCTATTCTGTTCCACTGATCTATGTGTCTGTTTTTGTGCCAGTACCATACTGTCTGGATGATGACAGCTTTGTAATAGAGCTTGAAGTCCAGGATTGTGATGCCACCAACTTTGGCTTTCTTTTCCAATGGGTTACTGCGTATCTTAAGCAACTCAACTTTCCATATTTTGCAAACATTTATTGTACTCTGCATCTTCCAAAAAGGATTTGACTTTGTTTTCATCTCTTCATTGACAGCTATAATCTTATTAGTTTATTAATTTGCTTTATGGTCCATTAATGTCTACTTAATTATTAAGGCGACTGCCATGTCAGAGGTGAAAAATGAAGTCTGTATCTTGGCAAGACAAAATCATGCACAAGGTGAGGTTTGGGGATTGAGTGTGAAGGAAGAAACAGGAAAAAGCAGAGGAAGATGCTCTGCAGAGCAAATGGAACAGATGATAGAGACAAGAAACCACAAGAGCTGAGACCAAGAAATAGAGACTTCCTAATTCTCAGAGAGGATGACTTATCTCTGTTGTGCTTTGTTGGTTTTCCTGTTTGCTGTGTCCTTTCAATCAACCCTCTGTTCATGCAAAGTCTAAGTGAGTCTCTATTCCTTGAAACCAAATAATCCCATGAACCAAAAAAAAAAAAACGCTTTTCACTAAACTTTTCAACATAACTCCGGTTTAGGTGAGTGTATCAGTAAGAACCCCAGCAGCAAACAGATGGCCCACTCAACTTGAAGATTTCAAAGGGGTGTGTGTAGCGGAGGAGGGACTGATTAGAGTCACAGGGAATTGTGCAGAAACCCAAGGTTAGTAACTGCAGAGCATTTACCACACCTTCCCCTGAAAGAACGAAGGGGGAGACAATTACTAGAACTCAGAAAAAGAGTTCTGTGCAGAGAAACACATTGAGAAGAGCAGTGACTTAGGTCAAGGAACGCAGCCAGCCTGAGGCAACCTCCTAGGGAGGAGTCGGGGGAAATGAATCCTGACCTCACTTCCCTGCCTCCAATATCCTACTGGGCCCCCCACCTTGGTCAAACCCCACCTGAAGCCCAAGTGCAAGGAAACCTCTAGATGTTGTCCATATAGCTCAGTGCTCCAGGGTAGAGGGGTCTGCTTTATTTGCATTTACCTGGTTACATTTCTGATTGTAGCACCCTAAGAAATTGGTTAAATCTCCTGCACTCACAGCCTTAGGGGAGAAAGCACTATCTCTCTGGAAGGTGACATGCAGGTCCTAACTTGGCAAATACAAGTGCACCAGACTGCACATAGCATCTTCCTGGCCCAGCAAGGCAGGGACAGTTCTGCATACGTCAGCCTGGCAGAAGAAGCCTTACCAAGAAAGGGAGCTGTGGGCAGTAATGAGAAGTGGCAGCCAAGTGTGAAATTCTGCCACTGGCCAGCGGCAACTGGAAACAATGCCCAAAATAGCTCAGGCAGAATAAGAGCTTAATGACATGGATAGAAATGGTGTTTTACCAGGAGACATCCTTTCGAGCCATTTAGAGAATTGATGGAAGTGGTATCGTTGCCCTATTTTTATTCCAAACGTTGATTCCCAAAGGAACCCTGAGCTGCAATGTCCTTATGTGTCTTGGGGGGAGGCGGAGCTGGTCTGTTTTGGTAGGTGGGGGCTGAGAAAGCTATGTGAAGGGACATGGGCAGATGACAGTTGATAAGGACCAAGGTCCAGGACAAATCCGCATGTGAAGCCTGAAGAGAAAATGCTGTCTCACTCTCAAAACTACTTTTGTTTCTTTTTGTGGAGAATAGAAGTGACTCTTTTGTCATTTTATCACCAGGCCTTCATAAAAGTAGATCACCAAGTTCTCAGTTCTCAAATTAATTGTACAAAACTCAGTGTTTTGCCTAATAATTGAATGTCCTAAGAAATAAATATGTTTTCTTCACTCTTCCTACCAACCTCTCATAAGCTGCTCCTTTAAAATCATGAAAAATTCTATTAAATATTGATATTTGTGCTATTTTGGTCAAAAAAGAAGCATCACAAGCCTCAAACATGGTCACCGATGCCAGAGTGTAAATTCTGAATCAATATAATCCAGCAGACTGGTACTGAGCTTTGTCTCTGTGCTAGATACTTAGAATACTAAGGTGCCTTTTAAATGGCCTGGGTGACAAGAATATGGACAAATTAGCAAAGGATTGCAGGATAGTATAATAAGTAAAATAAGACTTTATATTTTATAAAAAGTAAGTTGATTACATAAAAGAGGAAATGATCAGAACTTATGGGGGCAAAAAGTCTTCCTAGAGTCAATAGCATATGAATTTGGCTTTAAAAGATGAAGAGGAGTGGGGACACCTGGTTGGCTCAGTGGGTTTAAGCCTCTGCCTTCAGTTCAGGTCGTGATCCCAAGGTCCTGGGATCAAGCCCTGCATTGGGCTCTCTGCTCAGCAGGGAGCCTGCTTCTACCTCTCTCTGTGCCTACTTGTGATCTCTGTCTGTCAAATAAATAAATAACATCTTTAAAAAAAAAGATGAGGAGGAGTTAACAGATAGCTAAGTGTGGAAGGACATTCCAAGCAAACGGAAGAGTGTGTGCAAAGGCAGAGAGGGTTGAAGGAGCAAGTCTTGTCTTAGGGACTAGAAGCAGGTTAGCACTGCTGAAACATAATATGCTCAGAGGAGAAAAAAGCTTGAGAGAAAGGCAGACACCAGGTGACACCAGGCCAGCCAGCAAAGTATGATGAGCAGGGATGAATTTCAAGCAGTTTGAAAATGGTTTCTGGGGCGCCTGGGTGGCTCAGTGGGTTAAAGCCTCTGCCTTCAGCTCAGGTCATGGTCCCAGAGTCCTGGGATCGAGCCCCGCATCAGGCTCTCTGCTTGCCAGGGAGCCTGCTTCCTTTCCTCTCTCTCTGCCTACTTGTGATCTCTGTCAAATAAATAAATAAAACTTAAAAAAGAAAGAAAGAGAGAAAGAAAGAAAGAGAGAAAATGGTTTCTTCTCTGATTTTGTTAGGTTTAATGAGATCAGAGTGTCTATCCCTGTAATCACCATCACACATCAGTCATCTCCATTCCATTGTGACATGAATTCTTGAGTGGGAGGGAAAGTGGCATTAATTCCATCATGTTGTGAGTTGAACATTGCCTGCCTACCCCCAGGGGTGTGTGTCACTCAAGAGAACACTGTCTTTCCGGGAGTCATGGTGAGGAAAGGAAGGGCTGCTACAGGCTGCATAGAGACAAGGTAGGGCTTAATAAAGCAGAGGTGTAAGTTGGTTACATTTGTATTCAGCTAGACCTCCCCGGCAGCCCTGTGAGAAACGGACTGGTTGTTGGATGGTGGAAGGCACAATATATTAGCTTACTAAGGCTCCTGCAACAAATACCACAAACTAGTTAGCTTTTAAAAGGCAGAAAATTATTTTCTCAAAATTCTGGAGGCCATATGTCTAAAATCAAGGTGTCGGCAAGGCTGCACTCCCTCTGGAGGCTCTCTGAGAGAACTCTCATTTGGCTCTTCCAGCCCCTTGTGGCTGTCAGCAATCCTTGGCTTCCTTGGCTTATGGCCATATCACTTCCATCTCTGCCTCTGTCTTTACATCACCTTCTCCTCCCTGTTGGACTTTTCCTCTTCTGTCTCTTATAAGGACACCTGTCTTTGCATTTAAGGCCCACCTGGGGAATCTGGAATGATCTCATCTCAAGATCGTTAACTTAATTGCATCTTTTTCCAAATGAGCTAACATTCCCAGGTTCCAGGGATTTGGACATAGACATATCTTTTTAGGAGTCATCATTCAACCCACTACTATTTTTTAACCTCTGGCCTGCAGAAAAGCTGTGTTGAGGTCTTCTGGCAGGCGTAGAATGCTGTACTTTGTCATTTGTTCACTGCTGGCTGAGAGATATGGGCCCAGTTAGGAGATGTCAGCAACCATGAAGATGAGCTTGGGATATGGGTATGGAAACTAGAATGAGAATGATCAAAAAAGAAAGTGGTGACTTAAAAGTGGAGGTAAGGAGGATGAAGGCAAACATAATGAAGTCCAGGTGTCATTATGGGATCTCTAAAAGAATGCGAATTGAGGGAGAATATAAGGAGTCCCAGGAATCTCCAGGCTTGGAAGAACTAGCAAGATCATTTTGTCCAGTCCTACATATGATTCAGAATTTCCCTTTTTGCTATCTTTAACAAATGTTTATGCAGCTTCTTTTTAAGGAACTCACTGCAGTATCTGATCTCATTCTTGACTAGCTTATAAGCTGAATGAAGAAAGACGCCATGTTTATTGGGTTCACTGTTGTTTCCCGGTACCTCATAGAGTATTTTGAAAATGCTCAGAATATGTTTTGAATGAATAGATGAATGAGCAACCCCTGTGACAGGAAGATGTGGGAACTAATTAAGGATTAAAGTGGTCAAGACATATCCCAGTGGTTAGTTACTCTTCCACCAGGAGCAACTACAGTGGTAAATTCCTATTTATAACGTCAATTATTTTGTTCATAGATTGAGTCTAGGTCTCCTTCTAAATGAATATTTCTTTCAAATACCTTGATGAGAACTATTATGTGCCCTGAGTCATCTTTTTCCCAGAGGAAGGTATCTTCATTTTCTTTAACTACATGGTCTGTTTTAGAACCCCACCACAGTTCCAAAAGCTCTCCTTGTATCTACTCAACCACTGTTTATGAGTGTCCACGGAGAACTCCACACCAGGGCTGTGTATTCAGGAGGGAACACAACAGTCACGCACTCACCTTCTATCTTGTCAGCCTCTGTCTGGGATTATTAAAGATAAAATACCCAGAACTAAGAAGAGCAGTCACCCCTTCCCTTGTACTGGATATGTACTTTCGACTTCTGTATCTAAAAAAGAGATTGTTATTTTCTTGCACTTGTTTTTTGGCGATATCAGATGCAGTGTTTCTTATCGTTTGTACAACGATGGACCATGAATTCAACGTGGTAGTTTCTGTTTTGTTTTGTGGTTTTTTTGGGGTATAAGAATGCCTTAGTCTGCTCAGGCTATGTAACAAATTACCATAGACTGGGTGACGGAAAAAACAGAAATTTATTTCTCATAGTTCTGGAAACTGTGAAGTTTGAGATCAGCATGCCAAAATGGTTGGGTTCTGGTGAGGACTACTTCCTGATTTACAGATGGTCACCTTCTTGCTGTATCCTCCCACAGCAGAGACAGAGATCATCTCTCTCATGTCTATTCTTATAAGGTCACTAATCCCATTCAAGGCTAATTAACTTCCAAAGGCCCCACTACAAATATCATCATACTGGAGATCAGGACTTCAATAGATGAACTGGGGAGGGGGGGGGGACCCAAATATTTAGTCCATAGCACTGAGCATACATAGAATCAACAAAATCACCTATAGCATTCCATCCCTTACATAGAGATTGCATGGTTATACTCCACACCACTGTAAAGCAATGACCAGAAATAAGCCCCAGCAATCCAGAAAGCCGGGCATTTTTTCAGGCTCTGCCAAGCCAGGGAAAGGAACCAGCTTCTTGGAGTCACAGGCTATATTTTGTGTTCAGTGAAGCCCATCAGAATCATTTACATGGTGGAGCCAAAGTTAATTGTTTTCTTTCTTATTCTTCTATAATTTTATGTGGATTCTCTTCTATTTTTATAAGGAAATAAATGTGAAGTAAAACAAAAAATTCAACCAAACTAAAGGGAATTTTCTTTCATTGTAAATGTCTGTTTAAACAATTTGCCCACTAATGGAAACTCCCAAGCTTCAGAAAGGATTTTCTCCTTTAAGAGAACACAGATATTTGACCTAAAACTTCATATTTGTGACTTTTCAATATTGGAAACTTCATTTTTTTTTTACTAATAAAATTGCAAGAAAGCAAAATCTGATTGTCTTACAGCTATTTGTCTGTGGTTCAAAAAACTTTTCACTTAAATGAAATTATATGTTCTGCAAATCTAGTTGCAGGAGAATTAAACATATTTACCAAGTAGTCATCTGTGAAACAAAATGAAGGAATAAGCTATAGGAAAACCGTGCCAGAAAATGGACAGTAGAAAGGAGTTCCAGGGAATGTCCACCTGCCTCTGTTGTGGTCATTTCTGGGTCCATTTTGATGTCTTTCAGTGAAAATTTAAAACCTCCTATCTCTTTGCTGAGTATGAAATGACATTTGTTTTTTTTTTTTTAAATTACTTTATTTATTTTTATTTGCTTATTTACAGCATAACAGTGTTCATTGTTTTGGCATCACACCCAGTGTGTGATGTCCATGCAGTATGTGCCCTCCCTATTACCCACCACCTGGTTCCTCAACCTCCCACCCCCCACCCCCTCCTGCCGCCCCTTCATAACCTTCTGGTTGTTTTTTAGAGTCCATAGTCTCTTATGGTTCATCTCCCCTTCCAGTTTCCCTCAACTCCCTCTCCTCTCCTTCTCCCCATGTCCTCCATGTTATTTGTTATGCTCCACAAATAAGTGAGACCATATGATACTTGACTCTCTCTGCTTGACTTATTTCGCTCAGCATAATTTCTTCCAGTCCTGTCCATGTTGCTACAAAAGTTGGGTATTCGTCCTTTCTGATGGAGGCATAATACTCCATTGTGTATATGGACCACATCTTCCTTATCCATTCATCCGTTGAAGGGCATCTTGGTTCTTTCCACAGTTTGGCGACCGTAGCCATTGCTGCAATAAACATTGGGGTACAAATGGCCCTTCTTTTCACTACATCTGTATCTTTGGGGTAAATACCGAGCAGTGCAATTGCAGGGTCATAGGGAAGCTCTATTTTTTTTTTCCCATTTTATTTATTTTTTCAGCGTAACAGTATTCATTCTTTTTGCACAACACCCAGTGCTCCATGCAAAACGTGCCCTCCCCATTACCCACCACCTGTTCCCCCAACCTCCCACCCCTGACCCTTCAAAACCCTCAGGTTGTTTTTCAGAGTCCATAGTCTCTTATGGTTCGGGAAGCTCTATTTTTAATTTCTTCAGGAATCTCCACACTGTTCTCCAAAGTGGCTGCACTAACTTGCATTCCCACCAACAGTGTAAGAGGGTTCCCCTTTCTCCACATCCTCTCCAGCACACGTTGTTTCCTGTCTTGCTAATTTTGGCCATTCTAACTGGTGTTAGGTGGTATCTCAATGTTGTTTTAATTTGAATCTCCCTGATGGCTAGTGATGATGAACATTTTTTCATGTGTCTGATAGCCATTTGTATGTCTTCGTTGGAGAAGTGTCTGTTCATATCTTCTGCCCATTTTTTGATATGATTATCTGTTTTGTGTGTGTTGAGTTTGAGAAGTTCTTTGTAGATCCTGGATATCAACCTTTTGTCTGTACTGTGAAATGACATTTGTTTGACTCTCACAGTACCTACAGAATAGATGACGTGAATAGATTAAGATATTTTGCATTTATAAACCATCACATTTGTCAGTTATAGCTGATATATAGAGTTGGAGTTAGAGCCAACAGGCAATGGTTAGAAAGCAGGCAAAGATCCCAAGAGAGATTTAGTGGAAGGTAGGTGTGGGCATATTGGGTGTGCACAGGTAAAACTGGTCAAAACTTTTTGGTTGCTTAATTTTCCTGAGTCTTCGATTTTAAACAAAAACATTTAATGAATCAAATCACTTGGTTCTATAGCTGCTTCAACTCCTCAAAACAATCATTGGATTGTCTATTCCCCAGTAACAAGTCCAATGCCAGTTACATAGTAAGTGCTGAATATTTGTAGAATGAATGAACCGAGTGAATTAATGAATAAGAAATTCTATACCCCATGCTTTTCCTGATAGGTATTTCGTGTGGGTCACAAAATACCTCTAAGAGGGAGACAAACCATAAGAGACTCTTAACTTCAGGAAAACTGAGGGGTTCTGGAGAGGAGGTGAGGGGGCATGGGGAAACTGGGTGATGGGCATTAAGGAGGGCAATTGATGAAATAAGCACTGGGTGTTATATACAACTGGAGAATCACTAAACTCTACATATAATGTAAATAATACACTGTATGTTAATTAATTGATTTTAAATAAAAAGAAAAAATACTTCTGAGTTCTGATGCCAATATTCAAGATACATACATTTGACCCATCCAGTAGAGAGCTATCTTTCACATTATAATTGCAAAAAGAACACTGGATGATTTGCTTATTCTTCTTTCCTGATACTGACAGTAGATGTAATTAACATTTAATTGAAATATTTATATCTTTATAGAGATAGCTATATATTTCAATTGTTCTGGTATGTTTGCAATGTAATTTTATCTATAAGTGGTTCCCAAACTAGACTGTGACCCTGATCAGTTGGATAAGTCAAGCAGTTTTAAATTATATCAGTCATTGCAAATGATTTGGAAACACGGTGATCCTTTTTTGTAGTTCCAGTTACATCCCACACATACATGTAGTCCAAGCCAAACAGATACCAACAAAGACATGTCTGTACATGCTTGTGTGTTTATGTGCATGTGTGTGTATGTGTGTGAAAGCATTTGTGGATTTTTGTTTGTTTGCTGATCTTGCTAACACAGTATTAATTTCTGCCTGTCAGTTCTCTAGGATTTTTGCACATTCACTGTTCAATGAAATGATCATTGGAAATCAACTTGACCAGACAGAAAACTTAGTGTATTTTGATATAACATCCTTCTTGAAATTTTCTCAGTAACTACCAGCATGCTCAAGGATTGCCAGGATAGGGGTACTCCATATGGTTCAGTTGGTTAAGCTCTGCCTTCACTCAGGTCATGATTCCAGAGTCCTGGGATGGAGTCCTGCATCAGGCTCTCTGCTCAGCGGGGGAGTCTGCTTCTCCCTGTCCCCTCAGCTTGTGTGCACATGTGCACACGCGCGCTCTCTCTCTCTCAAATAAATAAATAAAATCTTTTTTACAAAAAGGATTGCCAGGGTATGATTAACTTTCTTAGATGAGTTCCCGCCATTGTGCAATGTATTTAAAAATACAGGAGCAAATAAATGATGTCACAAAGACAAAAACCCTGCAGGTAAAAACTAGCATAAAGCAGATAAGCATTCTCTGGCTAGGATACAGAGCTCTAAAACCCCGTTTAAAAATTAAATCTTATTCTGAAAACACTATGTACCAGATGTGAACTGCCCAAACTTGTTTTTGAACAGATCCATTTTATGTCCACAGAGTTTAATGCACTAATTCAGGTTCATGCCGTTTAATTCATGGATCATTAAACCACTTCAGTGTTTAGCCCATTCATTCACCTGCAAGCCTATACCTTAAAATGAAGTCTGTTGTCCTTTTCCTTACATTTAAAGATGAAAAAGACTAATTATTTCTGCTAATGACTACTAGATTATCCTATTTAACTAAAAATAGATCCCTTGCCTAACATGCCTATACATAAAAGTTACCAGAGGCTTTCCTCAATTGACTGGCTAGATCACTTGCTTCAGTGTCAGCAAAGTCCACATGTTGGCTAGGCAGGAGGAAAATGAAGTTGAGGTGTTATCCCATCTCCTGTGAAAGAGGCAAAGGAATAGGAATGAACAGAGTCACATTCCAATCTTGGCAGAGCCTTCAAACAGCCTTGTGCTTGGTCAAAGAAGGACTCTTCTCTAAGCACTCATTAAATCCTCATAACCATTGAGGTAGGGTTATATAGGTGCTACTAGTATCCCCTTTCACAAGTGAAAGGATTTAGATGTTTTCCCAGGGTCAGGTTATAGGTTGGGGCAGAAACAGGATTCTCTTTGAAATAGATTAGTTACTATACTGCTACTACCATCGTGTACGTGAAAGGACTGAGAAAAGTGTGCAGAATGCTTATTCTCACATAGGGAAGAAGTTCAGTAACTATATTTATGTGCAAAAATTTGAATGGGGGCAGAAGAACCAGATAACTGATAGTGATGGCTGTCAGCAAGTGTAGGGGTAGTCACCACCTGATTTTGAGGAGTGGCATGTTAGCTAAATAGGGCAGCTAAGCAAAACAGTCTTACCATTTAACACAGCAATTGCCATATAACTCAGCTAGGTGTTTAACCAACTGATCTGAGGATTTATGTCCACACAAAAACCTGCACACGGATGTTATAGAAGCTTTGTTTATAATCACCAAAAATTGGAAGGAACCAAAATGTCCTTTAATAAGTGAAAGGATAAACAAACTGTGGCACATCCATACAATGAAATATTATTCAGAGATTAAAAGAAATGAACTATTAAGTCACAAAAAGGCATGAATGAATCTTAAATGCATAGTACTAATTGAAAGGAGCTAGTCTGAAAGGGCTACATACCCTATGATTCCACTTACATAACATTCTGGAAAAGGCAAAACATAGAGACAATAAAGATATCAGTGATTTCCAGGGGCTCAGAGAAAGAAGAAGAAGAGTTAAATAGATTAGGCACAGGCAGTTTCTTTGGGTGGTGAAACTATTCCATATGTAATTATGGGTACGTGACACTATCCATGTGTCAAAACCTACAGAACTTTATTGATAGCACAAAGAGTGAATCTTAATTCACAGAAATTTAAAAATTATTTAGGAGGTCAGGGGATCCTAAGATGGAATGCAGAAAGTGACAGAACAATCTAAACATATTAAAAATATTTTAAACAACTTCACTGAAGGAGGTAGGGGTAAAGGTGCTGACCTAAGTAATTTTGGAAATGGGTGGAGTCCATAAGACCTAAGGCAAAACAACATGTAAAAGAATGAAACAGGACCACTTTCTGAATGGCATACACAAAAATAAACTCAGCATGGATTCAAGACCTAACCATAAGACCTGAAGCCATAAAACTCATAGAGAAAACATAAGGAATAATTTATTTGACATCAAATATAGAAACATTTTTCTGGATATGTCTCCCCAAACAAGGGAAATAAAAGGAAAAATCAAATATTGGGACTAAACCAGAATAAAAAGCTTTTGCAAAGCTAAGAAACCATCAACAAACTAAAAAACAACCTACTGGGAGAAGACATTTGCAAATGACATATCCAATAAGGAGTTAATACACAAAATATATAAAGATCTTAACATCAAAAGAACAAAACAAAACAAAAATAATCCAGTTAAAAATGGGCAGAGGACCTGAATAGACATTTTTCCAAAGAAGATACACAGATAACCAACTGACACATGAAAAGATGCTCAACATCACTAATCATCAGGAAAATGTAAATCAAAACCACAATGAGATGTCATCTTACACCCATCAGAAGAGCTAGAATCAAAAACACAAGAAATAATAAATGTTGGCGTGAATGTGGAGAAAAAGGAACCCTTGTGCACTGTTAGTTGGAATGTAAGATGGTACAGTCACTGTAGAAAACAGTACAGATTTTCCTCAAAAACTTAAAAATAGAAATACTGTATGATCCAATAATTTCTCCAATGGGTATTTAACCACGGAAAATGAAAACGCTAATCCAACAAGATATCCAACCCCTATATTTACTGCAGCATTATTTACAATAGCCAGGATATAGAAACAACCTAAGTATCCATCAATAGACAAATGGAGAAATGTGGGATACACACACACACACACACACGAAAATTATGCAGCCATAAAAAAAGGATGACATCATGCCACTTGTGACAACATGGGTAGACCTACAGAGTGTTATACTAAGTGATGTAAGTCAGACTGAGAAAGACAAACACCATATGATTTCATTCCTGTATAATCTAAAAACACATATGTACATACATACGTAAACAAACAAACAAAAAACAGAAACAGACCCGTAAATTCAGAAAACAAACTGATGGCTGCCAGAGGGCTGGGAATGGGCAAAACAGGTAAAGAAGAGTGGGAGATACAGGCTACCAGTTGTGAAGTGAATAAGTCACGGGAATAAAAGGCACGGCATAAGGATATTGTAATAGTGTTGCACAGTGTCAGATGATAGCTACACTTGTGGTGAGTATAGCGTGGTGTATAAAACTTGTTAAATCACTATGTTGTATACCTGTAACACATAAAGGAACATTGTGTCAACCACACTCAAGTAAAAAAATTAAAAGAAAGGGAAGGGAAAGGAAGAGAGAAAGATAAGGAAGATAAGGGAGGAAGGGAAGGAAAGGAAAGAGGGAAGGAGAGAAAGAGAGAGAGGGAGGGAGGAAGGAAGTCAGTCTTATCATTCACAACAACATGGATGGACCTACAGGGTACAATGCTAGGTGAAATAAGTCAGAGAAAGACAAATACCAAATGATTTCACTCATATATGGAAATTAAAAAACAAGTGAACCAACAAGAAAAAAAAATAGACAAAGGGGAAAAAACCAAACTCTTAAATACAGAGAACAAACCAGTAGATGCCAGAGGGGAGGTAGGTGGGAGAAGGGGTGAGACAGATAAAAGGGACCAAGAGTACACTTACCTTGACAAGTACTGAGTAATTTATAGAATTGTTCAATTATTATATGTATACCCCAAACTAATATAACACTGTATATTAATTATACTTCATTTAAAAAATGAAAAAAAACTTTAAAGGCAAAAGAAAACGTAATCAAACCATAACTTTAGTTGAATATAAAGTTTCTGATGGGGTTTCAGGTTAAGAATTTTGATACTACTATACACATACACTGGAACTGAACAATTAAGTAAATGGATTAGGAAGAGCCAGTTTTATCACTGTTGGAATGGGAGTTTATAGATCAAAAATGTGAGGAGGCTGAAATGTTCTATGTGGTAATGGATTAGATTTGGAGCTATTAGTATGAACTCATGTTTAGCTTAACATAGATACATATGGTTATATATAAAATATTTGTAAGTTTGTATGTATACAGGAGTTATTGTACACAAGTATATCTCCTTGTTCTGTCAGCTGAGTAAGCTGAGAAGCAATGACACTCCACTACCAAGAAGCCCTGCTAGTGCCCAGATCTTAGTTTCTAATACCATTTTCCAGTAAAAGGAACCAGGGCTCCTTGGAGAAATGGCTGATTCTAGGACTAGGTCAGGAAATACATAAGATGGTCCTGAAGCATCTTGTAGTTCCAGAAAGTAAGGAAGTATTAACACACACACACACACACCATGATGGGGGATGTCAAAGCAATATAAGAGCCAAAAGAAAGAGTTCCCAATGGCCAAATGTGGAATAATTTGAACAATAAAATAAATAATGTAGTGCTGGACTAGAATCCAAAGTATAAAAATATAATCTATGAATCCATAGTAATATAAATAAATGATTGAATACCCAAATAAATGAGGGCAAGGAGACAAATCTCCCTTGCAGAAGAATTCCAAATAATTCATGCAGATACTCTACTCTACAAGGAGGGGAGCATAACTGCCCACTTTTTTTTTTAACATGGGCTGTGCATAATGACTTCCATGAGTACAGTATGGAAAGAGTCTAACTTTACAGTGGAGAAACATGACAAACTTCTTCAACTAAGTGATCAAGGTCAGTATCAGTAGTAATAGGTCATATTGGAAGAATGGACCCTTGATACAATGTGATGAAAATGGATCTTTAGCTTTATAGTCTTCCTCCTGAAAACCTATAACCTCGTCTAAGATTTTATTTATTTATTTGGCAGACAGAGATATCACAGGTAGGCAGAGAGGCAGGCAGAGAGAGAGAGAGGAGGAAGCAGGCTCCCCGCTGAGCAGGGAGCCTGATTCGGGGGCTCAATCCCAGGACCCTGGGATGATGACCTGAGCCAAAGGCAGAGGCTTTAACCCACTGAGCCACCCAGGGGCCCCAAAACCTATAACCTAGTCTAATCATGAGAAAACATCAAATGAATTCCAATTAAGCCACATTCTACAAAATGCTTGGCCGGCACTCCTCAAAAACAAATTAAGTTTGGAAAATGTCACAGCCAAGAGAAACCTGAGGAGACACAACAACTAAGTGGAATGCAGTATCGTGGGTGAGATCCTAGACTAGAAAAACAACATTAGCTCTATACTAAGGAAACTGAGTGAAGTTTGGGCTTCAGTTAATAATAATATATTGATATTTGTTCATTGATTATAACAAATGTACCATACTAATATCTTAGTGATAGGAGAAACTGAGTATGTGGTTAGTAGTATCTCTCTGTACTATCTTTGTAATTTTTATTTAAGTATAAAACTACTTAAAAATACATTTTTCTAAACAGGGAAAGTTTTGGTTTTACCTAGAAGATCACATCACTGAAAGATATTGCTTCTCAACAATTCCATAAACAAGCTTCAATGTGGGGATAAAAGGTGCAATTAGACACAATCAGTAGAAAATCAATTTATCTCCTTAGATATAATGATGATTTCAGTTTGATACAGATACTGGAAAAGAGATTTTTTTTTAAAAAATCCAGAAGTATATTTAATTTATTGGCTAAATAATAACAATTTCCAGATAGTTGCAAAAGGCAAGAAACTATATCTAGCTGTATGATAAGCCTCCTCGGGCTCTCTATCATTAGAATTTCAGTGCCTTGCTAGCATATCCTTTCTAGTATATGAGATGACTTATTTTACAATGAAACCTAACATAGCCGGGGCATTACTGTTCCTCACCTTCTCCAACAACCTGGTGAAATGCCTGATCCAGTTAAAGGATAAAGTGTAGGTTATGGAAACAGGTATTTGAGCCTCGGTGTTGTTCTTGGCGCTACAATAAGGTCGGTGAAGCATCCTGAGTTCTCATCCTTTCCCAATCCTACAAAGCAAGAATGGTTGGATAAGCAGGAACTGGAGGAGAAGGCATGTGCGATTATCACTGTTTTCTTTACCCTACCCCCCCCCCCCCCCCGCCCGGAGGCAGGTCTGAGAAGATGGTGACAAAGGAGGAGCCACAGCTAAACACCTTCTGGATACATATCTTGTGCCAGGCATGGTGCCAGCATTTTACTGTTGGTCAGTCATCACAACCACCCTTATCTTTAAGGTTCTGAAGGGGCCCAATAAGTAAAGACTTCTACACTCCTTTAGTTCTCAAAAAATTGAGACATAAGACAAAGAAGTGGCAGATGGCCATAATATCACTCCTACCACTCTCTTACAGTCTTGATGAGAGAGTAAATTAGTGCAACCATCTTGGAAAACTAAAAGTGAATATATGTATACCTTATCCCCAGCAATTCTACTCATTGAAATATACCCAATAAATGCTCACCAAAAGACATATACTAGAATGTACATAACAGCACCATTTGTATGGAAAATACCCAATCGCTATGCAAGGTAGATCAGATAAATAAATCTTGATTTATTCACAAGATGGACTATTATACAGCAATAAGAATGATTAAAACATAACCACAATCAAGTACAAAAGAGCATGATTTATATGATTCCATTTATTGAAGTATAAAAGCAGGCAAAATGAATCTATGGTTTTCAAAAGTCAGGATAGTTGTTGAGGGAGATGGGGGGGTACAGTGACTGGGAGGGAATAGGCAAGAGGCTTCTTAGAAACTGGTGAATGGAAAATGGGTGTTACCCGATGTGTTTGGTCTGAAAATTATAGAGCTATGCACTTAACAATATGCATTTTTATCATGTGCATTATGTTTTAATAAAAAAAAATTAAAATTCTCTCTTAATCCTATATCTCTATCCAGCTACCACTTCATTTCTCTCTTCTTTAAAGCAAATGTTTTTAAAAATTTCTTAAATTCAATTAGCCAATATATAGTATATCATTAGCTTCAAATGTAGTGTTCAATAATTTCTCAGTTGCGTATAACACCCCATGCTCATCACATCACATGCCCTCCTTAATGCCCATCACCCTATTACCCCATCCCCCCATCTACTTCCCCTCCAGCAACCCTCAGTTCGTTGCCCATAGCTAAGAGTCTCTCATGGTTTTTTTCCCCTTCTCTGATGACTTCCTCTTCAGTTTTTCCTCCCTTACAACTATGATCCTCTGTACTGTTTCTTATATTCCACACATGAATGAAATCATATGATAACTGTCTTTCTGTTTGACTTATTTTGTCAACATAATACCTTCCAGTTCCATCCATGTAATGCAAATTTTAAGTATTCAACTTTTCTGATGGCTGAGTAATATTCATATATATATATATATGTATATATATTTACACACACATATATATGATTTTATTTTTTTATTTGACAGAGAGATAGAGATCTCAAGTAGTGAGAGTGGCAGGCAGAGAAAGAGGGAGAAGCAGACTCTCCACCAAGCAGGGAGCCCAATATGGGGCTTGATCCCCAAACCCTGGGATGATGACCCGAACCAAAGGCAGCTGATTAACTGGCTGGGCCACCCAGACTCCCCTATCTTATTGTATTTATGAACCACGTCTTCTCTATCCATTCATCTGTCGATGGACATCTCAACTCTTTCCACATTTTGGCTTTGTGGACATTGCTGCTATAACCACTGAGGTGCACATGCCCCTTCAGATTAATACATTTGTATCTTTGGATAAATACCTAGTAGTGCAATTGCTGGGTCATAGGGTAGTTCTATTTTTAACTTCTTGAGGAACCCCCATACCACTTTTCCAAAGTGGCTGTACCAGTTTGCATTCCCATGAACAGCGTAAGAGGGTTCCTTTTTCTCTGCATCCTCCCCAACATTTGTTGTTTCCTGTCTTGTTAATTTTAGCCATTCTGACTAGTGTAAGGTGATATTTCATTGTGGTTTTGATTTATATACCCCTAATGCCAAGTGATGTGGAACATTTTTTTCATGTTGTCTGTTGGCCATTTGTATGTCTTCTTTAGAGAAATGTCTGTTCATGCGTTCTGCGCATTTTTTGAAAGAACTGTTTTTGTTCACTGTCTCCAATGTTTCCATTCTGTCCTGAATGTACACCAACGAGGCTTTTGCCCTAGACTCTAGACCACTGCTCTGATGAAGATTCATGATAACTTGTACATGGTGAAATCCAATGTTCAACCCGCCTCATTTTACTTATCAGCAACATTCCATACCTATGAGCACTCTCTCCATACTCACCTGGTTCTACACTCACCTTCACTGCCTAGGTAAATCCAAGCCTCATAGCTTTAAATACCATGCATATCCTTATGACTTCAAAATTTATATCTTTAGCCCTTGACACACTGGACTTGTACATCCCACTGCTCACTCAAGACCTCCATTTGGATGTATAATAGACATCTCTAACAATATATCCCAAGCTGAACTCCTGCTATCCCCCAATCTACTCTTCCCACTCCTCTTCCTTTTCACTAAGCTCACTCCATCCTCAGTCACAGAGACCCCAAACCTTGGAATGGTTCTAGACTCCTCTCTTTCTCTTAGGCAATACACTTAATCTATCAACCAGAACTGCTGCTTCCACTTTCAAAATATAGCCAGAATTTGCCCACTTTTCACCACCTCCACTGCTGACAACGTGGTTCAGTCCACTACAATCTCTTGCCTCATTTTCTTTCCATGGACTCCTAAATGCTTCCTCCTGGCTCCTCACTCCCCCGCTCCTCTTATCTGCCCTTACACTCTACAGTTGACTTCCTTCAAAGAGTAATCCTTATAAATAATAAGTCAATCATGCCCTGTGTCTACCTTACTCAGAACAAAAGGTAAACTCCAAACCATGGCCCTTATTTTTTTAAGACTTTATTTATTCATTTGAGAGAGAGTGTGTGCAAGCAAGAGCACCCAAGTGGCAGAGGATGAGGGAGAAGCAGGCTCCCTATTCATGGGGCTTAATCCCAAGAACCTGGGATCATGACCTGAGCCAAAGGCAGATGCTTAACCAACTGAGCCACCCAGAATGCCCCCAAAATATGACCTTTAAAACTCTATGATCTCACCTCACATTAAGTCTCAAAAATCATCTTGGACAACCCTCCCCCAGTGTACTCTGCTTCAGCCATAATGGACTTTTTTTTTAATATAAACATATAATGTATTTTTATCCCCAGGCATACAAGTCTGTGAATCGCCAGGTTTACACACTTCACAGCACTCACCATAGCACATACCCTCCCCAATGCCCATGTCCCCCTCCCCCTCTCCCAACCCCACCTCCCCCCAGCAACCCCCAGTTTGTTTTGTGAGATTAAGAGTCACTTATGGTTTGTCTCCCTCCCGATCCCATCTTGTTTCATTTACATAATGGACTTTTTTTTTAAAAAGATGTATTTATTTACTTTAGAGAGAAAGAAAGTGCATGGGGTAAGAGAGGAACAGAGGGAGAAGGAGAGAGAAGCTTAAGCAGACTGTGCTGAGTGCGGAGCCCCAAGCGAGGCTTAAAACAAAGCAAAACCAAGAGTTGGGTACTTAACCAACTGGGCCTCCTAGGTGTTTGAGCCACAGTGGGCATTTTGTGGCTCCCTGTATATTCCAGGTATCTCCTGATTCTGGAAATTTGTTATTTTCTCTCTCTCTAGAATGTTCTTCCCCTGATATATACATGATTTGCATCCTCATTTCCTTCAGGTCTTGAACAAACGTGATCTTTTTTAAAAGAAGACTTTTGTGGCCATTCTATCTAAAATTTTATACATGCCTCTCTGTTATTTTTTCTTCTTCTTAGCATTTGACCCTCTTCTCCATGTGTTTGTTCATTTGTTGATTGACTGATTATATTTCTCCCTCACTAAATTGCAAGCTCTGTGAAGACAGTGATTTTTATCCATTGTGTCCCTTTGTGCTCCAAGCCAAGGTACAATTAGAATGTGTTCAGTTCAATATCCACCTGCCAGTGGCATTTCAACTATCACCATAAATGAAATAATTCTTCTGGCATAGCATTCCCTGATAGATTTTTGTTTTCTCCCACAGGACAGAGTTGTTTATTTTTATGATTCAATCAAACTTACCACTCGTGTCTCCATAACTATCTGGACCTCTCTCAGGATCCTGAGGAATTTGTTCCTGAGTAGTGAACATGATCCAGAGTGCAGTTCTTGGTCTGATCCCACAGCCACACATATCTGTTTGCTCCCAGGATCTGCCTGCTTGACCACTGGAAGGCTCCAGGGCTGGTTCTTCTGCATGTGCCATGATTGCAGCCTAACATGTCAAAGCCATGAGACAGCCATCTGTTCAGTTACATAACTTGAGATCTGGAACAATTTGCAGTGTAGGATTTGCTGCCCAAATAAAATCATTTGCAGAAAGGAGATTAAGGTTTCTTTGCTGGGAAGAGGAGAAATTACCAGAGAAGCTATCATTTCATGGAGTATAAATAAAACTGACTCCAGAATACCTAACTGGAGAAGACAACTTTGCTTCCCTAATATTTTTCTGCATTAAAAATAAGCACAAGGCTATAGTTTAATTTTGTAAATGCAAAATAAATTTTTAATTGGGAAAATGAAATTATTAATTTAACATATCTTAATTGTGTTTGGTTCATTAGTCTTCCCTATAATGCTCCAAGCAGAATCTGGGGAGGGCAAGAGGGAAGTACTGATTGCTGAAGACTTGATAAGCTATATAGTCTGGCATTATAGCAGTCTTTTGTCCTGGGACAATGCCTGATCCACCATCAGTAGAATAGAAGCCTGGATTTCTTTTCTAACATCACTCCATGTGACCACAGTCCCATTAAAAAAAATCTACGATCTGTAGATTTTTTTTCTTTTAAAGAGAGTATCTTTTTTCTTTTTTAATTTTTTCTGTGTAGACTAGAATCGCTCTCACTAAATTGACTCCCCTAAACAAGACTTGATTCTGTGCTCTTATTCCAACTCCCTAGTTTAATGTCCTCCAGTCTTCTGCTAAATAGCACTCATTTTCCCACATGGAACTGATACTATTGCTTTCTCTGATTAAAAAAACAAACAAACAAATAACCAAACGAACAGAGATTTGTGTATAAATATAACAAAGTAAATGAAAATCTCTAGAACTTCCATTGGTTAAGATGTTTTGTGTGTTCTTCTGTATATTTTTTACATATGCAGATTTCTGTTTTACAAAAAATTAATCCTACTATACACATGAAACAATATTATTTAGCGAACAAGAGGAAAAGAAATTACATTTTTTTTTGTTTGATTGTATATTAAAGAAAACCAACCCTTCAGAGAGGAACCAAGTCAGATAAGGAAAGAAGCAAGACAGACTGCAATGGAAGTTAACCCAGACCAACTGAATGACTGACTGGATGGGTGGGTGGTTGGGTAGATGGGGAGCTATTTGACTGTGGTCAGTCAGAGAAGACCTCTCTGATAAAGTAGATTTGAGTAGCAGTCATTGAGAGGGAGCTCTGTAAAGATCTGGGGAAAATCTATCCAGTGGAAGGGAATAGCAAGCGCCAAGGTACTGAGGCAGGCACGAGCTCGGTGCCCTAACAGATGGAAACTCCCAGGATCATGGCATGGATGATCATGGGAGACACAACTTGAACACGTAGGTTTTCCTCATTAAATCCTTCTGGTTGTCTCAAGAAATTGTCTACTATGCTGATGTAGCTTGAATTCCCCAGTACTGGATATTTGAATGATTTTTTTCTGAAATTCTTCCTAATGAGATTTAAGCAAGATTGGTGAGAGTTGCTTTGTATTCTTGGAGCTCTCTGGAAGGAGAAAATAAATGGGAACATAATTGTTTCAAATACAGGTGCAGGCTGATTACTAGCAAGTTAAATGGTACAACACTATATCCCTCTAAATGTAAATATTTTTTGCTTATTACTTTAGTGGTCCCTAGAAGAGTGAGTCCATAAAATACTGTCCCCACCTTCAAGTGGGAAAAAGCCCTACCTGCACTAAATGTTAAATCATTAAGGAACTGTTAATATACTCTTAATAATTAGTGGAGAAATTGGCCACTCATTTAAATTATTAGTAGGATTTCTGAAATCCATATGACAAAACACATAAGGTGATGAAAAGTCTTCCCCCCTCTCAAAAAAAAAGTCCTAGACCAGAAATCAGAAAGCTGCAGTCTCAGCTCTGTCAACTACCCCAGGGTCTATTAACGATGCAGAGCTCACTTAGTTTCTCTGGGCTCAGTAATTTTTTAACCCTGAAATGAGAGGAATAAATCAGATAAATTCCCATTAGGATAAAAATGCAATGTTTTTTATGACAACAACAGATATTACCAAAGTGAATAAATTGGTCTTAGAAAAACAGGATATCAAAGTAAAACACTTTTTGAACAACAAAGCAACTAAATTACAGAAAACAAGCACAAAAGATAAAGTTTCTCAAAAAGTATAATTGTTGGGAATTGCTACATCAGATCTGGACACTGAAAAGCCATGAAAGGATTCCAATGGGTAAAAAGGAACTATATGGTAAGAAGCTCACACAGTTGTGATGTAGTCTAGTCCTGCACAACTTATTGGATCATTGAAGAAACACACTTGCTATTTATTAAATGGCCTGTCCTTTCCATTCCTAAAACATGTACATGGTCTAGATTATTGTGACATGGGCCAAATGTCAGGTTACTCCTCAATGGGGATTGATTCATAGCTGATAGAAAAAAGTCATGATAGCTCCATTTCTGAGTGGGTAGAGAGGGAACAACAGCCAAACTACAGAACCATTAGAGGTATTTTTAGAGCCACATTTACATAATTTCATAACAATGTGCATGTCATGTCTGCTCTTATATTGCATGGTCTGAAAACAATTGCCAGATTAAAATATGGCAGTAGTCCCCGGTAAGTTTGTCCTGGCAAATTTTTCTCTTTTCTGCTCCTTTAGGGGGAACCCCATCATTGACCCAATATTCTCAAGCAGATACATTCAGCGGAGAGGGAAAAAAACAGAGCCATAAACAAAGCAAAACTGTAAAGGTCACCAAGGAACCTTGGCCACTTTGTAAGAGACTACCATAATGCTAGCCAGTCTGTCCAGATGTCTGAGAATGGATTACATGGTTCTGTGAAGTTCCTGTTAGGACCAGGATGTCATAGAAAGCTTCAATATCTGACATGTTTAAAGAGAGAAAAGGTTGTGTTTAGTTATTTATTTATTAGTTTTACTAGTGTTTATTTATTATTTATTTCTAAATACTATGTGACTTCGTACTTAGGTGACTACTTGTGAGTGTATTTTACACTGGATCCCATTTAACTATTTTCAGAGACATCATTTACTTAGAAGACAACTGGGTAATATAATGAACTGGTGTGGGAGGAGGCAAAATGTTGTAACTTACAGGAAGTAATTTATATTCTTGGTGGGTTATCAGGATATGGTGATGACTAGACTTGTTACTCAAATTTTTCTTAGCAACAAATTCAAAGGAAAAGATATGAACTTGAAACCATCTAGCATTTGAAAGTTTGTGTGGGTTTCAACTGAACTTCTCAAGGACTATATTTTCCAAAGGGTCAAAAATAAATGTACATCTAGAATTTCAGACAGTATCTACCACAGTGGCTACTCTGAGGGCTAAGCATATCACAGCATGAGCTGTAAGGCTATTTGTATAAGGAAAATCAAGTGGAAGGGGATAAAGAAAAAAATCTCTGCTACATAGAAGAGTGAATTTGTGTGGATGACATTTCCATGCATCTATCAAGTTTACTGACCCAAAAAAGGGGAGAGAAATATAAATGTCGAGTCCAACAGATACCTAAAGCCCAAGCAAGCAGATATTAGTGATTTTTGACCTGGATACAAAAATTCCAAGAAGCAAAAGAAAAATGAGTTTACCAAGTGGCATCCTTTCCACATTCAAAGCTAAACCTACACATGCATATGAGTAATATCATGGAGGTTATGAAGCTTCCACATAAAACAAACAAAAATTTTAAATACCAGAACTGTTGAAGCAGTTAAAGATAGGTTTGTCCTTGAGTCCCTAATACGTCTGAAACAAAACCTGAACCATAAAAAACACAATTAACCATATACATTCATTTTCTTGAACCCTCCCACTTTTAGAATCGGCCAATTTTAAACTTCCAAAGTGAGTAAAGATACTGTGCATCATTTAGACACTAAAAATGTCCTTCTACCCTGTACTGTAGCAATTAAATGATATGACATTTTTTTAAAAGTATAAAAATAAAACCAAAAAGCAAGCAGAATTGTGAAATCCCCTGACATTGTGTTAAAGTATTCAGCAGCAGCCTCTGTGATAGACTGGAATACTGGAACAGCTTAAATCTCTGTGTTATATTTAATTTTCCAGAAGAATAAAGAAGTACATTTTTTACAGTAAGAAGTTGGCATTGCACATAAAAAGCAAACGGGATGCCCGAGCCGTATGCATAAAAGAGTGCAGAAATGACAAGGCAAGCAAATTATACATACAGTACTTATGCTTTCAGCAAGAACAGAATGCTCAGAAAGTACTAAATTATGTCAATTCTATGAAAAAATGATGAGGTAGACTGTAGTTGATGAAGGTGTGGCTCAGAGCTTTTTTTCACTTAAAATACTTTGGACTCATTTGTGTGTGCAATGAATTCATCAATCCTTCATGGTAAACAAAAAAACCCAAAACATGCATATGAACAGAATAAAAGCCTTCTCCCAGTGGAAGATACGAATCAGAATCTTTGAGAAGGTTTGCCTCCACCAGCTCTGCAGAGGTGGTTGACACACTCTCAGCTAGATACAAGGCATGTGTAGAGGACCCACGGCAGTCCACACTGCTCTGCCTCTGCCCAGCATCTCTGATTGTTCTTCAGGAACAGGATGATGGGAGCAAGCAGTCAACCAAACGCTATCTGGTTTGGTACCCCCTATCCTCCAGGGTCATGTGATTGGACTTGCTCATATACTCTTGGGCTGGGATGGCGTAATGACTAATCTTGCTGAGTCATGCTAAACTTGTTGGGTGTGTAGCATTAGTGCTTTAATTAAAGTGCCCTTAGGAGCATTGGAAGCAATGGCCCATTCTCCTCCTTTGCTTGATGTGTGTCAGTGACACAGGACAGAGCCCACACAGGATGTGATTAATACAAACCAGTCTTGAATAGGCTGGCTGGCTTTCTTTCTTTCTTTTTCCAGTTAAAATATGAGATACCTGTCCATTTCTTTTTTTCTTTTCGTTTTCTTTCTTCTCTTCTCTCTTTCTTTCTTTTTTTTTTTTTTTTTTAAACTTTACTTATTTGAGAGAGTGAGCAAGAGAGAGCACAACCTGGGGGAGAGGCAGAGGAAGAAGGAGAAGCAGGCTTTCCACTGAACAGGGAGAACGATGAAGGACTGGATCCAAGGACCCTGGGATCATGACCTGAGACAAAGGCAGACCCTTAACAGATGAGCCACCCACACCCCCAAAACCTGACCATTTCTTATAACAAAGGAAAAAGCGTTTTCCTAATTTTTCGTCCGTGCAAAAGATCATACTGGGGAGAACAAAGGGCAAGGTTATTTGTGGATATATTCCCCTCATTCCAACTCCTGGGTATCGGAAAGTAGCAGACATTTCTACCTTTAATAAGATTCTTCTGGTGCTGGGGCGTAATGGAGTCCCAATAATTAAAAAGACCTTACACTTGTATAGATTTCTACAGTTTGCCAAATACTTCACATAAATCATTTTATTTGTGCCTCGCAGATTTCCATGATATATTAATGTTCTCTTTCTAGAAGTTGATTGTTTAAAAATGTTGAATTCACTGTAACATGTACATAAGTGGTGTTCATGATACAAGTTACTTTTCTGGTTCCCTACAAGTGTATATAGGAAGTTTTGTAATTGAGACCATCTTCCAGCTCCTGCAAATATATACTCCACCCTACTCCCCAAATATACGGAAGAATAATGTTCAAGAGAAAGTGGCTGTTCGAACCTCAATTTTCTAAAACAGGAAGTAGGCACAACAATAGGGGGAAAGGGGAAGCTAACTCCTTCCTCTTATTTTCTCTGGGGCTATGATGCAAAGCAATGATGAAAAATATTTTAACTCCAGTCAATCACCATAAAAGAAAACATGATTAAAAGCATCAGAGATAAGATATATATTTTAAATAAATATATGTATTTTAAAGACAATGTTCAACATATGCTATGTACATGTGTATAGGTTGGTGAATTAAGAGGGGCGCCTGGGTGGCTCAGTGGGTTAAGCCTCTGCCTTCGGCTCAGGTCATGATCTCAGGGTCCTGGGATCGAGTCCCGCATCGGGCTCTCTGCTCAGCGGAGAGCCTGCTTCCCTTCCTCTCTCTCTGCCTGCCTCTCTTGTGATTTCTCTCTGTCAAATAAATAAAATCTTTAAAAAAAAAAAAAAAGAGAAGTAGAATGAGATCCTTAATTACTCTTTTTCCTTTGTTTCAGAATTTTTTTAAGGTTACTCTGTATCTACCTTGATACTCAAAGTCCCCTTTGGGTTTGGAGGAATTTCATTAATTCAGTGATATGTCATCATTTGCATGGTATAAATGTCACTGTCATTTTTGGCGATAATCACAAAACTTTTTTCTTGAGTAACCTTGATGATTATTTGGTCCTTTCTATTTATTCTAGTCACATTCCTTCTTTTCTTATCTGTCTTCCACCCGATAGTCTGTGTTTCTTTCTCTTTCCAGACCTGTCGTTTCACCCTTTCTTGTTTTCTCCCACATTATACCATCCTTCCTCACTTCATTCCTGTTTACTGATGTCCTTTATATATCAAGAACAATACCATTGCATAAATACTACTCTCCCTTGGGCCCCTTAACATCCTTATTCCATCTTTCCCACAGACTGCTCCAATATTTTATTACAAGTACTTGAAGTACAACTTGCTGAGGGCACATGGGTGGCTCGGTCGGTTGAGCGTCTGCCTTCAGCTCAGGTCATGATCCTGGAGTCCCAGGATAAAGTCCTGTATCAGGCTCCCTGTTCAGGGAGGAATCTGCTTCTCCCTCTGATCCTCCTCGCCTCTCATGCTCTCTTTCTCTCACTCTCTCTCAAATAAATAAAATCTTTAAAAAAATAATCAGTTGCTGATGGTTCCTCCTATGTATGTAATAGTGAAAAATTGGAGCTGAGCCCAGCACTTCTCTGTGGGTGATTAGTTAAATAAATGGTGGTGAATTTCTAAAATAGAATATCATACAGCCATCAATAATGCAACCATGTATTGACTTGGAAGATTATTCATGATATATTTTGCATGGAAAAACTGGATTATAGTTCTGTAGGTACAGTATAAAAATACTTTTAAATATGCATATTTGTGTCTTAGCCTGTTCAGGCTGTTATAACTGAATATCAGACTAGGTGGCTTATAAACACTACTTATTTCTCACAGTTCTGAATTTTGGGAAGTCCAAGATCAAGGTGATGGCAGGTTCACTGTCTGGTGAGAGCCTGCTTTCCAGTTCATAGTTGCCTGTCTTCCTGCTGTGTCCTCACATGGAGGAAAGGACAAGCGAGCAGTCTGAGGTCTCTTTTATAAAGGTACTAATCCCATTCATGAGGGCTTCACCCTCATGATCTAACCACCTCCAAAGACCATCACACTGGGGATTAGATTTCAATATATGCCTTTTGGAAGACACAAACATTTAGTCTATAGCCATTTGTGTGCCAATGATTTAAAAGAGTTTATTCCAAATTGTCAGAAAAGGTTGTCTCTACACAGTGGAATTAAGAATGATTTCATTTCACTTTTTTTTTCCTTATCTGTATATTTTAGTTTTTGATATTGTTGTTTGAAAAAATTAAAATGTTTCTAAAAATACAAGTTTCATCACTGCTACTCAAAGTAAGTTATCAAAGACTAACTTTCTCTAGCTTCTCGCTGCTTCTTCCTTTTTTTGATATAGAAAGGAGGGGAAAGGTTTCTGATGGTGTCTCAGTTACCAGAATACAGAGGGTGAACTGCAGCGGTCACTAGCCTCATTCCTTCCCTCCCAACCGCAAACCCAGCAGTATGCAATGTGTGTGGGGAGCCTAGAACCCAGCATGGCCCCTCCCACTGGTGACAGAAGCAAAGCCCATGACCTGTAGTCTCAGAGAGAGACCTGACTCTCCTGAAGGTTAAAGCCAACATCTACACTTTGTAATGCTCTGTTTGTAACATCTAATTTATTCAGCCACAGTTGGTAGTATGGACCCTGGCTAAGGTTACTTCTGCAAATCATTTCCAGGAAAATTGATTGTGCATCTAAGATAAGGGGATTCAGGGAAATGTTTAACCCATTTGGACAAGCCTGTTATCTTCAATTTATTTGGCAATATTCTTTTCATACACAGTTATATACACAAGTGCAATGATTTCTTATTATTCTTATCTATTCAATACATGACTTAATGATTGAGGCAACTTTTTCCTGTTCATTTATTTGTATCATGACAATCCTGAGGACAATAATACTATATACATTAGCAAATACTTAGTGATTCAGATTTCTTATTAATTCAGATTGGGCACTCTCCATATCAAATGTGTTTAACTTCATTGTAAAAATGTACCCACAAATAAATATTGCCTAAAAATAATTGTGTAGGGTTTATGCATTCATTTCTTCATTCAGTGAGCAAACATTATTCAGTACCTATTCCTTGCCAGGTGTTGAGTTGGTCCTGGGAATATGGACAGAAATAAGGTAATTTTTTTGTACTTAAGGATCTCCAGGACTGGTGCAAGACACATTAACGTGAGGAGACAACTGCTCTTCAGGAAAGTAAGTGCTATGATAGCAACTCCAGTTATCTCTTCCACATACCCGGCTGCTTTTTGAATATAGTCACGTAGATGTTCCTCAGACATCTGAGTATTTAAAACAGAGAAAGTTTAGGGGTGCCTGGCTCAGTCAGTTAAGCGCCTGACTCTTGATTTTGGCTCAGTCATGATCTCAGGGTTCTGGGCTGGAGTCCCATATAGAGCTCAGCAAGGAGACTACTTAAGGATTTCTTTCTGCCTCTCCCCGGGCTCATGTTCTCCCTCTCTCTCTCTCTCAGATAAACAAATATATATATTTTTTAATTCAATTAGCTGGGGCGCCTGGGTGGCTCAGTCCTTAAGCATCTGCCTTCAGCTCAGGTCATGACCCCATGGTCCTAGGATGGAGCCCCCATCGGGCTCCCTGCTTAGCAAGAAGATTGCTTCTCTTTCTCCATCTGCCTCTCCCCCTGCTTGTGCTCTCTCTCACTGTCTCTCTGTCAAATAAACAAATAAAATCTTTTATTTAAAATAAATAAAATTTAAGATAAATAAATTCAATAAGCCAACTTATAGTACATCATGAGTTTCAGATGTAGTGTTCAATAAATCATCAGTTGTGTTATAAATAAATCTTTTTTAAAGATTTTATTTATTTATTGGGGCACCTGGGTGGCTTGGTTGTTAAGCTTCTGCCTTTGGCTCAGGTCATGACCCCAGGGTCTTGGTATCCAGCCCCACGGTGGGCTCCCTGCTCAGCGGGAAGCCTGCTTCTCCCTTTCCCACTACCCCTGCTTGTGTTCCATCTCTCACTGTCATTCTCTGTCAAAAACATAAATAACATTTAAAAAAATTTTTTAAAAAATTTAAAAAAATTTTTTTAAATGTTATTTAGGGGCGCCTGGGTGGCTCAGTGGGTTAAGCCTCTGCCTTTGGCTCAGGTCATGATCCCAGGGTCCTGGGATCGAGCCCCGCATCAGGCTCTCCGCTCAGTGGGGAGCCTGCTTCCCCTTCTCTCTCTGCCTGCCTCTCTGCCTACTTGTGATCTCTCTCTCTCTCTCTCTCTCTCTCTGTCAAATAAATAAATAAAATCTTTTCTAAAAAAAATAAATAAAATGTTATTTAGAATAACTTTTTAAAAAATGTTATTTATGTATTTGGCAGAGAGCGAGCACAAGCAGGGGGAGCAGCAGAGAAAGCTGCAGAGGAAGAGGGAGAAGCAGGCTCCCCACTCAGCAGGAAGCCTGATGCAGGCTCGATGACCTGAGCTGAAGGCAGAAGTTCCATGGACTGAACCACCCAGGCACCTACAAATAAACCTTTAAAATAGAGAAAGTTTAATGCTACTGGGGAGAGAAAAGGTGAGAGGCCGAATAGGAGATTCTGAGGAAACCCTGCCTCTGGCCACACTAGCACCGGTAGCACCGGTAAAGTGGAGGGACAAAGGAAGGTGCTTGAGTCACCAGACCGCAAGCTGTGGGTTACTGGAGGAGAGTGAAACAAGCCTGTTGGGTGGGAGCTGGGTGCAGAGCAGATGCAGTTGCTGCTGGAGACATTGCCAGAGGTAAAAAAGGAAGAGAAACAATATCTTGGCTTTTCCCCTCCTTTTGTTCTCTAATCTCTTGCCAGTGCCTCCCATTGCCCAGACCAAGCCACAAGCCAGCTAACACTGGAGCCTGGGAATCCTAACCAGCAAGTCAGCTCCTGTTGATACACAACAGAGCAGGGAACAGCAAGGAAAATGATAGGCGGGCAAATGCCCAGGATCAATGCATGCCTCAAACTCACAGCATTCAAAATTGAACTTCTCATTTCCCTCACAGCCAAACCTGACCCCCAGAAAATTCTTCATCCTCCTGTTTCCCCCCTTAATGACTGCTGCCAACAACTGCTCAAGCCAAAACCTTGGACACCATCCTTGATTGCTTTCTCACCCTCATTCTGAGAATCACTGAGTCCATTGGCCCTGTCTCCTTCGTCTCTCAAAACAATCATTCTTCTCCATCCCAGCTGCACATCCTTCTTTCAGGTCACCGTCATCCCTGACGTCCATGATCACGTGTCTCTCAACTGATCTCCTGCTGCTAGACCTGCCTCTTACTCCCCTTCCAATTCATTTCACCCAGAGTAATCTTTTTCAAGTACAGATCTGATGATGTCAACCTCTTGCTTAACAGCTTTCTTTCTCCTATGGAGTACCAATGGAGTGTCCTCAGAATAAAATCCAAATTCTTTTTCATTTGAGGTCCTTCTAATCCAGCCCTTTCTTCAGCCTCATTTGCTCATTCACTGAATGTGTGCAGTCAATCAATAAAGGTTCACTGAGTGCCTATTCTGTCACGCATGGGGCCAAGTACTCAGGACACTCCTACCCTGGATGAACAAGGATTTTACTACCCAGCACCCTAAACCTCTCCTTCCTCTTCCCCAGCCATTCCCTGCTTCCCCCATTCCCACCCCCTAACTTATTCCTATTCTTCCTTCATATCTTATGTGAATCTTCCTCCAAACATCTACCCCTCATTCTCCAAGTCCAGACTGTGTCCCTTCTTAGTATCCCCAGAGTGCCTTGTGTGTATTCATTCATGAGCTAACCATGCTTTATCACAACTGTCCCCTCACTGTACCAAATCTCAAATAATGTGTAAGTTCCTTGAAAGCAGGAGCTTTATTTTATTCACGGTCATATTCTCATCACCTAACATCGTGCCCAGCATATTGCAAGACTTCAAATCTTTATCAGATGATTCAATCGATTAACTAAGCACAAGGTGCTATGGGAAGGTGTTGTATAAGTATCTCATCCAGACCCTGGTGGTAGGATGTGAGAAGGAAAGGCTGGGGAAGTTTTTCTAGAAAAGGTAATATCTAACCTCTATTTTGAAGGACAACTTGGAAAAGTGGTTGGCAGTTAGAAAAACAATTCAGTGAAAATGCAAAGGAAAGCATGCCAGTGAGGAAAGTAAACATGGTGTGAACACAGGTGCTTTAGGTAGCTTCATAGAGCCTGGTTCATAGAATTTGAGAGGAAAGATAGTAAAAGGTGAGGCTAACTTGGGATGAGAAGGGCCTTGCTAGGGGCACCTGGGTGGCTCAGTTGTTAACCATCTTCCCCCTACTCAGATCATGATCTCAGGGTCCTGGGGTCAAGCCCACATCAGACTGTCTGCTCAGCAGGGAGTCTGCTTCTCCCTCTCTCTGCTCTTGTGCGGGTGCGTGCTCTCACTGGCTCTCTCTCTCTCACTTGCTCTCTCTCCTCTCCCTTCCTCTCTCTCAAGTAAATAAATAAGAACTTTTTTAAAAAGGAAGAAGAAGAAGGGCCTTGCTAAAGAAATTAAACTGAAATTTTTGAAAGATGTTAAACAAGGAATGGAGATGACCACACTTGCATGTACAAACTCTGGAAGCTGTGTGGTAAGTGAATTAGAGCCAAGCAAGACTGGCTACAGAAAGAGCAGTTAAATAGGGAAAGATTAGGGCCTGAGGGTTGCCTGGGTGGCTCAGTGGTTTAAGCCTCTGCCTTTGGCTTGGGTCATGATCTCGGGGTCCTGGGATGGAGCCCCGCATCGGGCTCTCTGCTCGGTGGGGAGCCTGTTTCTCCCTCTCTCTCTGCCTGCCTCTCTGCCTACTTGTGACCTCTCTCTCTGTCAAATAAATAAATAAAATATTTAAAAAATAAAAAGTAAAAAAAGAAAAAAAAGATTAGGGCCTGAACATGGGCAGAGTGGAGAGATATTAAAGAAACAGAATTGGCAGGACTTGCTGACTAATTGATAAAATAAAGGGAAAAAAAATACAGAGTAAATCTAGAATTATGAATTCAATTCTACATGTTGGGTTTGAGATGTCTCTTGTCCATCAAGGGAGAAATATGCATTTGAACTAAATAGGTCTGAACTTAGACAGAAAAGTTCAACTGGGATGGCAGTGGCTATGGGAGTGAGAATGGAAAGGACATACAGATGTTTATTGCACAATTTTTCCAGCTTTTCTTTAACTTGAAGTTTTTCCATAATAAAATGTTGAGGAGAGGGCGCCTGGGTGGCTCAGTTGGTTGGGGGACTGCCTTCGGCTCAGGTCATGATCCTGGAGTCCTGGGATCAAGTCCCGCATTGGGCTCCCTGTTCAGTGGGGAGTCTGCTTCTCCCTCTGACCCTCCTCCCTCTCATGCTCTCTCGCTCTCTCTTATTCTCTCCCAAATAAACAAATAAATTTTTTTTAAAATAAAATAAAATGTTGAGGAGAAAAGGTGTGATGAGGTTGAAGAAGTAAAGGATAATAGAATGACATAAAATAAAATAATGAAAGAAAAGAAAAAGAAAATACAATTTAAGAGGCAGATAGAAAGCCAGCAAGGGCAGTATTCTAAAAATCAAGGGAAGTGTTTCAAGAAGAAGGAAGTAATTAACAGTGTCAAATTCTGGAGACCAGTAAAGTGAGATAAGAATTAAATCATTTATTAAACTAAGTAATTTAAAACCCGGGTAAAGGCAGTTTCAAGGAGTAGTGGAAGTAGAAGACAGTGGGGGATAAACAGGGATTGGGCAGTGGAAAGTGGAGAAAAGCACAGTCTACTCTTTTAAGAAAATTTGGCTGTGAAGGGAAAGCAGTATCAGGTGACAGAGACAGGGGACTATTGAAAGATTCTCTTTTTGAAATGGGAGGCAGCTGAGCCTGTCCGTACTCTGAGGGAAAAAAATCAGGGTAGAGGTTGAAGAGAGAGGTGAGAGAGGAGATAAGTGGTGTTTCCAGATCCCCAAAGAAAGGGCAGGTGATGAAATCCAAACAGGTGCAGAGATTAGCCGCTGGCAGCTGGAGAGAGATCTCTTCCTGGAGACAGAGAGTTAAGAACTGGATAGACGCAGGCAAATTTGTTAGGGGACCTAAGAAGCAGTGTAAGGGCTCGTCCATCCACCTCTGCTTTCTTTGTGAAATGTTGGCCAGGTAAATCACAACCAGATGGGTCCTAATTTCTAGGGTTAATGTATGAATAGCCCTTAGTGTGTCTATGCAATGTGCAAGATAGTTTGGTCCCCAAGCGATGTTTTGACAATGTTTTCTTAAGAGGTATTTTTTTAAAATTTCTTGGATTAATACAGCTTTTACTTAGCATGCCTAAAACTCCCCTGGGCTAAGATCTATTGTAGTGCATGTGACCTTTAGTAATCTCTCCTAAACAGTACAGAATATAATTGAATTCAGATTGGTTTTAGGTCAATCTCGTCTATAAATTCATTTCTTTATGATGGATAGTTAGGAGATAGAAAGTTGAAAACCCATTTTATAAGAATAAATAATAAAACTGCAAGCCTTAAATTTAAAATTAGTGTAAGTATATAATGGTAAGACATTGTCTTAAGACTACTAATTATCTTATCTTTATCTTTTCTATCTTTTTTGTTTTGTTTTATTTTGTTTCTATTTTATTTAAATTCAAGTTAGTTACTATATAGTGTATTATTAGTTCCAGGGGTAGAATTTAGTGATTCATCAGTTACATATAACACCGGATGCTCATTACATCAAGTGCCCTCCTTAATGCCCACTACCCAATTACCCCATTCTTTTTTTAAGCGAATTAAATGAGGACTTTTCTCTCAGCCATTAATAACCAAAGTCCTTACTTTAAAAAAAAAAAAATCCATGAAATAAATAGATGAAAAGGGGCTACATCCTTTCTGCCATTTCATCTCTGCTACCTCACCTCATTTTCCCTTAAAAATCAATCAACTTTCTACTGAGTGATAAACATTTGTACTGTTCTACAAATATATGTTGTGTTCATTCAGATAAACTACATTAAAAGAAGATTTCTTAAAGCATGAATACACCAATGAATATTTACTTTATCTGAAATCAACAATAATAATGTCATAAGCAAGGTTTATAATTTTGGCCTCCTGGTTGCAGCTGATAGGGTTAGTTTGTTGTGAAAATTTTTGGTTACATTCTAGTATAAGGTGTGAGATTGGGTTTCCTGAAAACATGCTTTGAAACAAAAGTTGCACGCGAAGACTTACTGGAGAGACCTCTTAAGGAGTTATACTTATAAGGAGAGGAAAACAGAATTGGGCAGAGGGAGAAGCCAATCCATAACACATTTGGGACTGAGACTTCGGCTGGTCCAACAGAGAGCTCCGAAGCCAGCATGGCCCTTCAGAGTTGTCTCCAGCTGAGGCAATCAGACTGTGCCTTTGTATTCCCAGATTGGCCAGGCATTGGCCATAGCCCACTCCATAGGAGAGCATACCGCATGTGGCAAGGCCATTCTCTGTGGTTGAGGGCAATGCCCTGTGAGAGACACACCTGCAAGTTGTTGATATTCTTAGCAGCTGGGGTTGGATCAGCCTGCCCTGAAGAGAGAAGTTTTCATGGAATCCATGAAAGCCCACCATTGCACAGCACAGTCCACTTGTTTCTTTGAAGTTTACTCCATCCAGGAGTAGCTTTTCCAGGAGCTTGTTGGGAAATCTCATGTCTCCTGGGCAAGTTAGCTTAGTGGGATGAAGTATACCTCCTGATGCTGCAGTTGACCTGAGGACCATAACTGATACCCATTATCCTCCTCCACCATCCACTCTCATTTGGCACCTCTGAGATCTAAGCAGCTTGCCTGGCAGAGTAACCCAAACTCTCATCTCTGAGGAATCTGAGCCTCTAGGTACCATTGCCCTCCTTGGCTGGGGGCTGCTGATGTCCATTTATACTTAAAAAGAGGGCATGAGAAAACCAAGAGAGGCTTTAATGGATCATCCAATTGCCAAGCATATTCTTCCCTGTTCCTACTATGGAGCAGTAGCTAACTTCTGATGATTAAGGTCAATTTCCCTTGCTAGGATAGTGATTCCTTCTTGCCTGTTAGTCTCTTCACACATGGATCCCAAAGTAACCTGTTGAAAGCTGAAGCTTAAAATGTAATGGGATTCTTATTATGTCCACCGACGATTAAGACCTCTAGACCCACAGTGCCCAAAGCAGAGATGAGAAGTACAGATTTCTCAAATGGGTCCCTGGGAGTGATGCTATAAAGGAACAGCTCCATTCCATTCCTTGGCTCCCCAACTTTTGTATTTTACTTATCAGGGATACAGAAATTCCATATGAGGTTTGTTATTTGGGATTTACACAGCATCCTGGGAGATGTTGTCAACCTCACAAGGTATCCTCTTCAAGATGGAGCCTCAGATGCTTAGGAAGCTGTTTTACCACTCTACCAGACTGATGGTTTATGGGAATACAGCATGAGATAGGACCAATGGTCCCCATGGCCATGTGCCTCTGCTGCACCCCTTTACTGTAAAGAGATCCCTACATGGGCCTGAAAGAATCCAGCTAATGATGGCAGCATGAGCTGGAAGACTACTTGATGTCTTGTGGTCATATGCTCTCTCTCTACCAGGGCCCAATAGTTCACTGAGTACTTTTTTGAATGGTGTATAATTTTCACAGCAGAAGGCAAGGCCTTTTGCCAGAACCCCAGAGGTTTACATGATGATTTTCCTTTGAGAATGGCCATGAACTACAAATGATATTTTCTTCTACCACAAATACTTCCAGCACACAACCACAATAAATGATTCTTGGGTGGAAAAAAAACCTCACAGATATTACAATGGGTTGTAGTTCTCTAAAGCTCAACTCTACCTAACAAAATTATAGTCCTTAATATTTCATTTCTATTACTGGATTTTCCTGGCTATTACTTGAGCAGCATTAACATTGATTTCAAGGACAATACACAACACATATATAAGATGAGTGCTTAAAAACTATGGTGAGGGGCACCTGGGTGGCTCAGTGGGTTAAGCCTCTGCTTCGGCTCAGGTCATGGTCCCAGGGTCCTGGGATTGAGCCCCGCATTGGACCCTCTGCTCAGCAGGGAGCCTGCTTCCCCACCCCCCTCGCCTGCCTCTCTCTGTCAAATAAATAAATAAGATCTTTAAAAAAAAAAAAAAAAACTATGGTGAATAATGCCTGTACTTGGCAGATTTTTCTCTCCATGGATTGCTTTGAAGTCATGTAGTGAGAGTAGACTGTGTATATGTGTCTATTGGCTGCCACTTGCTACCTTTTAGATGTCTGTTTGATCTCAGTGCTGATGTGTATGACTTGGACTTTAATAATTAAGTAAAAATAGTTTATATTTTATAATTTAATTCCCATCATTAATTATGTCAAGCATTTAAGAGATGCCAGAAATATCTCACTGAGTATCAGCCCATGGTTTTACTAAAAGCTCATCCTACTCAACGAACAGGCTTTCAGATAGTCTATATATCATAATGATAGCTTGTTTCCCCCAAGGCTATGAAACCACTTTGATCACTTAAAAAGGAAACATCTTGATAAAGTAGGTAAATGTATATAATATTCCAAATCTTTAAAACAGAATTTTGAGCTATGTAACTCTGCTACTTCTTTAGTTAAGAAGAACACATGAATGAACAACGATGGAGTGCTTGGGTCTTAGAAAATTGTAGAAATCATTCCAAAACCTGGTAATGCTCATAGAGTTGCTAAGATTATTATACGAATGTGGAGACTACAATTTCAATAGCAATGCAGCAAAAGAACTACGTTGCTTCTTTAAAAGTTTTAAAGAACTACCATTGACACATTACTTAAAAGAAAAATGCTCGGTTGCCTGGGCGATTCAGTTGGTTAGGGATCCAACTCTTGATTTTGACTCAGGTGATGATCTCGGGAGTATGAGGTCAAACCCCATGTCTGGCTCTGCACTGAGCATGGAGCTTGCTTAGGATTCTCTCTCTCCCTTTCCCTCTGCCCCTCATCCCCTGTTCCCCCATGTGCATACACAGCACTCTATCTCTCAAAAAAAAAAAAAAAAGCAAGAAAAATTTCTATTCAGATTGATGATATATGGTTACTGACAATAAGGACTTTTAATGGCAACTGTTGCTATCTCTGTGATGATTATGTACTATTAGATAGGTTGTTTGTATGTTCTTTAGAAACTAACTATACCAGAGCATCTAATTTTGCTGTTATAGAATTTTGGTTTGAGGAAACAAATACATTGTAGAATTAAGTGCCCTGCGCTTCTGATGGAGCAAATTACACAGCTGGAAGACATAAAGATTTATAGCCCACCTAAAGGAAGTATATCCTGAAATTCTTGCAATAAAGTGCACCGGGCATTGGCATCAACTGGTTGCAACAAAGGTCGGTCCAGTCCTTTATCCCACTATTACAATGAAAGCCATCAATAAAATAAAGCCAAATAGCAAATATGATTACCTTTGCATAAATCTTAATGTCGATAAGAAATACTATGTGAGGCTTCTTCTGCAAACAGAAGTCAAATGGCTTCCTGAAGGCAACTATCTAATAAGATTTGTAAGCCTTTTTGAAATAATTTTTTTCAGAGAACAAAGGAGACAGATTTAGCAAAGGAGATCAGCAAACACAAAAAATACTATGGTTTGAATTTTTCAGAAAAGTTAATATAAGTATCATTTCAACTTCAGATGAAATTATATATTATATAAATACGCAAATTTAGCAACTTTCACTGAGAAAGTGGAAATATTTTCAATCAGTTGGCTGAGAAAATGATGTAACAGAATGCAGGAGTGAACTGAAATCAATGCATTAGTCACTAAGAATAAGGTTAAGAATTTGTCGGATAGTTTAAGAAGTCAAACTTTTAACCAGAGAGCAAGCTACAGCAGTGTGGCTTAAGGGCCAAATCCAAAAGAAAAAAAAAAAATTCATTGTTTTATAATCCTGCATGACACTTTTTTTTCCATTTTATTTATTTTTTCAGCGTAACAGTATTCATTCTTTTTGCACAACACCCAGTGCTCCATGCAAAACGTGCCCTCCCCATTACCCACCACCTGTTCCCCCAACCTCCCACCCATGACCCTTCAAAACCCTCAGGTTGTTTTTCAGAGTCCATAGTCTCTTATGGTTCGCCTCCCCTTCCAAATTTTTTTTTTTAAAGATTTTATTTATTTATTTGACAGAGAGAAATCACAAGAGAGGCAGGCAGAGAGAGAGGAAGGGAAGCAGGCTCTCCACTGAGCGGAGAGCCCGATGTGGGCTCTCCACTGAGCGGAGAGCCCGATGTGGGCTCTCCACTGAGCGGAGAGTCCGATGTGGGCTCTCCTGGGCTCTCCACTGAGCGGAGAGCCCGATGTGGGCTCTCCACTGAGCGGAGAGCCCGATGTGGGCTCTCCACTGAGCGGAGAGCCCGATGTGGGCTCTCCACTGAGCGGAGAGCCCGATGTGGGCTCTCCACTGAGCGGAGAGCCCGATGTGGGCTCTCCACTGAGCGGAGAGCCCGATGTGGGCTCTCCACTGAGCGGAGAGCCCGATGTGGGACTCGATCCCAGGACCCTGAGATCATGACCTGAGCTGAAGGCAGCGGCTTAACCCACTGAGCCACCCAGGCGCCCAATCCTGCATGACACTTTGTTAGTAGAAGTTCCTACCTATTTAGGTAAGAACTCCAATTCCCCAAAGTATTTCTGAGAGTCCCAGAGGAGTATCTCACATATCTTAACTGATTAGTCCAGGTCCTTCACTTCCTTACTATGGCTGGCCCCCACAGTGCTTGGGCTCTGCTGTGGAAGTGCCTGATTTGGCTTTTGCTTATGTTGCTAAATCCGCCATGTTGACATTGTATGCCAGATACGCATCCGTGCCAATCACTCAGTTACCAGTGTGCGCCAACCATGCATGGAATAGTCTAGCAGCAAAGTAAGGGAAACTATTTTCTCCCCTCTTATTATGTTGTTGGAGGGTCTTTTAACAGCACTCCAACTGGTCTTAAGGGTTAATTTACTTTAAGCTTATGCACTCTTTGCTTACTGACCTAAACCCCATCGTTTATAGCAGAACTAACCTAGTTCCCTGAGATCCTGCAGACAGCTAGCCTTGAGAAACAAAGGACAGGACTTTTGGGAAGATAAGGCCTGACCGCCCTCAAAACCAGCCACCACTGACTGTGGTATCTTCAATAACAGACACCTGGGGAGCCTTGATTCCTGATACAGGAGGAGTGTGGATGGCCTTGCCAGGACCTGACTTGTTGGGCTGTAGGAGTATCCTTTGCTGAGAGACACCTGGGAGCCTTGATTACTGACAGAGTGGAGGCCTCTGGAAGCCTTGCAAGGACAAATGATTAACTGCTAAGCTCTGGCTTCTCCTGCGTGTAGTCCCTTCACCATTTCCTAGGCCTTCTCCCTTAAAAACCTCTGGGGTGCCTGGGTGGCTCAGTCCGTTTAAGCAGGTTAAGTGTCTGCCTTTGACTCAGGCCTTGATCTCAGGATCCTGGGATTAGGCCCCACATGGGGGCTCCCTGTTTGGCAGGGAGTCTGCTTCTCCTCTCCCTCTCCCCAGACTGCCCCCTTCTTACCCACCCCCCGTAAAATAAAATTTAAAAATTTTTTAAAAAATAAATAAATAAAAACCTCTGACTTCTCCTGCAAGGGGAAGATGGTCTTTGGGACTTGAGTCCTCCACTTTCCCAGGCTGCCAATAACCTCCTTAATAAAGCAAATTTTCCTTTCCAACCAATACTTGTCTCTTGCATATTGGCTCTCTGAAGGACAACAGCCAAACCTGAGTTCAAAACCAGTCCTCTGTCCAGTAACAGTATCACAGCAACATTCTTAAACTCGAATATGTACAAACAAACAAACCTGAACTGCTTTCTTCAATCACTTAGATTATGTTGCGAAATCCAATCCAGACTTTTTATAGGATAAGTTGTCTTTGAGACTTAGTTTTCTTTTATTATAATCTGCTTCCATTGAGTTCTTCACAATTTACAGATGCCTATACATGCCTGAAATCCAATAATTGACATCCCGGTGATTTTCATGGGCTTATCAGCATCCATATAAATCAAATCAAATGGAATAGATGTAAATAGATGTAGGTAGACAGGAAGTTGCTTGTCTCGGCTTATAGCTGTATTAGAATTCCAGGTTCAGCCAAGCTAGGATGCCCTATTATATTCTCAGAGGAAGCATGAAGAATTTTACTGTGCAACTTAAAAAGTACTTATATATTTAGAAAGAAAAAACACCCTAAAACTAGGATTCTGGAAATTGGGTTTCTAGTCTTATCTCTAGTTTTCTGTATAATCTCATGCTGTGAACCTATTTCTTACCACACCATATTAAATAGTTTCACATTGGTTTGATTATCAAACAGGTAATCAGATAAACAGACATGAAAGTGCATGAAAATAGTAACTGTACCATTCACATGTGAAGATTCTTATTTTATAATTTTTCATTAAAATTTTACCTTGGTGGAATTTAATTGTCCACCTACTAAGTAAGCTATAACATATACCATGTGTTTCTCAGCCAACCTTTAAAGGATATATGAGATAAATTAACTTAGAGGAGCTTTGTCATAGAATTTTAGAGCTGGAAGGCACTTTGGAGATTACATGGCTCAAATCTCTCATTTTTCAGATAAGGAAATTGACTCCCAAAGAGGGATAGGTTATCTCAGTTGTGGATGGTATAAAAGGTCAGGAACCCCAAATCTGGTCAATACACAGTACTCACTTCACCACATCATAGAAGAGTGCCCTCAAGGACATTACTTCTTTTCAGAGGTTATTCAACATGAACAGTTGTCCACCAGGCTTATTCTCCAGGCTTCCAAGTAAGCTCTGTGATAGTCATTCACACCATTCCTATCGCCAGGGCTTTTACATACTAGTGCTCATAGAGCCCAGTTTTTAGGAGACCGACAAAATTGTATTTATTGAGCCCCTTTTCTGACTGTTTTAGGCACCATAGATCAGCCTTTAACAAGGCAGTCAAATCACTGCTATAATAGAGCTTATATTCTACTGAAACACTAGCCATAAAAGCAATTTATGTGTTAAAAGTAACCTGCTCTCTCAAGCTGATAGGATACACAGCTAATGCTCTCCTTGGCAGTGTATTTCTTTAGTTGGAAGTCTCTATTGGAACGTTTCTTCTCCATATTGGAGTTTCAATCTTCCTAGATTACAATCTTCCTAGAAATAGTTTCCAAGTCCTTTCCATTTAAGAACACACCAACAGAGGCCCACATCCACTATGAGAAACATACACCTGTATGTTTCAACTATCTGGCTCATACTCAGTGACAAACATATATTGTCACTACAGACCTTTAGTGACATTCCCTAAGCACAGAACAGCCCTTGAGCAGGAAGGAGGAAAGAGCCATCTTTTAACATCTGTGTCTGGCCATTTTATTTTCCCTTCACACTTTGGAGCAGAGAAAATTCATTCAGCTACTTTATCCTTCTGAATTCTCCTCCTTTATGCCAGCTGACAGTCAACTGCTATATATTCTCCTGGTTGGAGTAGTGAGAGCAGGGCTTGTAAAGCTCTGAAAAATGGATCTGGCATACAGGATACAATGAGCCATAGACAGAGATAAGATGAAAGACAACCAAGGACTAGGATATAGGCAGCAGTCAGGTGATCAACCAATTGATAATTGAAATGTAGCCTGGTGAAGATAATACCAAAGAAGGGTCAGAAATGAGACCAGTGACAAAGTGAATAGGTGGTCAGTCTTTTTATAATAGTGTCGCTTCTAATCAATCTTACTGAGGTGTAATTTACATGCAATAAAATAAAACCATTTAATGTATGTTTTAAAATATGGACGTATTTATGTATCCATCACCACGTCAATATGATAATGTCTTAGGATAGACTCCTATTTCCCCACAACATAATCTTCTCATCTATTCCCTCCCGTAGGTCCTAGGATAGCTAAGCTCTGGGATTCATGTTTGCTCCAACGGAAAGTATCAATGAAGTACCAGCAGCAATAATGCCTTGAGATAAATTCTTGTCCCCAAACCTAATTGTCACAGATCTTGATAATGGGATCTGGAAAGGGCTTCAGGAATGTTTATGCAGCAAGCATCACAGAAGTTCTGCTCTCTGGCCACACGGGGAGTATGGAGAAACAGTTCATAAATCCAGATGCTTATCTGTCCAAATCCAAAAACTTTTAACAACTTATTGGATTGTTTTCCTTTTGTCCCTTACAATCCTAGAAAAGTGGACGGGAAGTGGGGAACGGAGGTGAGGGTCAGGACTAGAAGGTATTGGTTGAAGTAATGATAGACAATGTCTGCGAATCCCAAGATCCACACAGTGCATGTTTAATATCATGAGCCCTGATAATAAGATAATGATGTGAAGCTTTGGCTTATTTAGTATTGCCATGTAATTTACACTCATACAGGAGAGTAGCTAACCTGTCTTTGCAAGTCCAGGTATAAAATTAATCAACTTCTTGTGACTGCCTCTGGTTCTTTATAGGCAAGTCCCAACACACTTAACCAAAGGAATCTTTGTAAGTTTTCCAATATAAGAGCCAAACAGCTAATGTTTCTGCATTACCCACAAGAAAATCAAAAGGAAAATATTATCCACCCAAAATTTGGAAAATATGAGTTGCCAGTGGCTTAGTGTACATGGAAAGAAAATCAAGCTAGGATAAATATTAAGTAATGCAGGATTCTTGTTTTCTTTCTGCTATAATTTTTCTATCACAGTTTTTCACTTAAAAATGATTATTTTAAATGCTCTGGATAAAAGAAAAACTTGTAGTAGAAAGTAACATCTAGAGGAAAAGTAGCTTTTAAATGCCATGCTCACTGGCATTTTTAAGATTCTGGTAGCGTTTTCTTCCTGATAGAAATCACAGTTGATTTGGAGAGAATGAGTGTAACACACAGTTTTAAAAAGTAAGCCCTTCTGTCCAAAGATTTATTCTGAGATTCTCTCACCTATTGTCTATCATCTGGCTACCTGTGTTATAATTAAAAACAAACAACTTTTCCTTATAGCATTGAAACAAAGTTTGAGAGAGATGCACAGAATTTTTGCAGGGCTATAGTCTTGCAAGAACTTATTGTTTAACAGGGTTTTGACAGAACATCAGCAGACTGTATATAGAACTTGAAGATATTTCTCCTCTAGAAATATGTGAGCAAATCTAAACTTTTTTTTTTTAATTTTTAATTTTTTTTTGACAGAGATCACAAGCAGGCAGAGAGGCAGGCAGAGAGAGGGGACTGGAAGCAGGCTCCCCGCTGAGCAGAGAGCCTGAGGCCGGGCTCAATCCTATGACCCAGGATCATGACCTGAGCCGAAGGCAGAGGCTTTCACCCACTGAGCCACCCAGGTGCCCCGAGCAAATCTAAACTTTTATCCCAAAGAATAACTACATAATGTTAATTCATATCACAATCAGAAATGCTCAAAATCTATTAAGTGAATTCTTAAAACTCTTACTATAGAATTCTTAGATTCGTAGTGTCCTTCTCACTCTTCACCTTCATAAAAATCAGATGAAACAGAGCTGGTGTGGACTGGATTTTTAAGTCATTAGTTGTTTACAGTGAAGAAGCTTTACATCCTTGCAGCTGAAAAAAATGATGTATGATATGCAAAATCAGAGTGGTCGGTCTAAAGATACTAAGTACAAAAGAAAGAAAAAATAATTTTTAACTGGTTTGAATAGTCAGTACAGGCATTTTTTTCCATTTATAATTCATTTAAGGTTGGCAGTTTTCAGAAAGGGATAAGGAAATTGACAAGGTGAGTTTTGCCAAAGCAAACTATAATATAAAAGTTTGTCCTTCTAGCTGTTAAATGTCTCTTTGCTAACCTGCTTAGAGAAATCCAACTTTATTTGCAATCAAAATAGAGAGATGTTTGTTCATAGATATTAACATTATATTAATTTTAATTTAAAATTCTTGTGATTTTGCATTCTGTGTCATCATACATCTGTTTATTTTAAATACTGAAAATAGGGGCACCTGGGTGGCTCAGTGGGTTAAACCTCTGCCTTCACCTCAGATCATGATCTCAGGATCCTGGGATTGAGCCCCGCATTGGGCTCTCTGCTCAGCGGGGAGCCTGCTTCCCCCTCTCTCCACCTGTCTCTCTGCCTACTTGTGATCTCTCTGTTAAATAAATAAAGTATAAAAAATAAAATAAAATAAATACTGAAAATATTAGATATATGTGAACTTGTGAGATATAAGCTCCAAATGATATTGTGATATGAAATAAATTCAGTAGGTAGTCAAAGTATACACTAGCCTTACTATTTGTATAAAAAGGAAGGAACACAAAATAGATCTTTTGGTATATTAATTGAATATCTCTGGACAGACACAAAAATACCGATAACAATGGTTCCTCTACAGAGAAGAAAAGGTGAGGAAGGTCAAAACTTTTTTTGTATCTGCTCATTTGTTGAATTTGAATTTTTTCTAGCCAAAAGCGTAACACACTCCACAATCATACACATAGTTATATTATTCAACTTTTCCTTATTCTAAAATTGACACTCTAGGAAGATGAACTATGTTTTTTTCCTCCCCATCCCACCTTCCATAGCTTTGAGCATTCCCTGACACACAGTTTAAGTCCCATAAAGGAGTGGCATGGTCTATAATCCTGGTTCCAGTGATTCCTAGCTTTGTCACTTTGTATTTTTACCTCTTTGACCTTTAACTTACTGATCCATGACACGACCCCCACAATTCCAACCTCACAGGGATGTCACAGTGCTTAAATGAAAGAGAAGATCTAAAAATGCTTAGCCTAGAGGCACCTAGGTGGTAATTTGATACACAGTTTGACTCTTGGTTTCGGCTCAGGTCATGATCTCAGGGTTGTGCGATGGAGCCCTACATCAGGCTCCTTGCTCAGCCTGGAGTCTGCTTGAGATTTTCTCTCTCTCCTTCTCCCTCTGGTTCTCTCTCTGTCCCTAAAATAAATAAATAAATCTTAAAAAAATAAAAATAAAAATGCTTAGCCCAGTGCTTAGAATATGACAGGTGCTGATAGGATGATTGTTCTCATAGCCTGGGCACCATCCCAAATTCTAGGGCTGCCAGGATAAAAGTTTCCTGTTCATAAGGAGCTCACACTCTACAATGGCACACAAACCTATAGATTAAACAAAAAATACATGTCTGGCCCATAATGAAATGGACACAATGTATACAGAATTAATAAATGATACAATAATATTCTCTAAGTATGCTAACATATTGGTATGGACTGGGATGGGGATAGAAAGCAGGCAGGGCAGATTCTTAATAAACATCTGTCTTTGGGTTATTAGTGTACCAACTGATATCCAACAGGTTAAAAAAAATATGTGGAAATCCTATAAGCTTTTATATCAGCTTATAATATAAATTATATATATAAATTAATTTATATATATATAAATTAATATATAATATTAATTATATATTAATAAAATATATTTTTATTTTAAAATTATTTTAAATATTTATAATATATTTTATTATAAAATATATTTAATAAAATATATATTAATAAAATATATAAAATATATATTAATAAAATTAATATAAATATATAAAATATATATAAATTAATTTATACATATAATATAATTATATATATAAATTAATGGTAATACTATTACCATTAATTTACAAAGATAGGACTGTGGACTGTGTTCTCTTTTTCTTTTATAACTTTCCTTTCTAGAAATGAAAACTTTTATGGAGTTGTGGCTTTTCAGTATTTTTTTTTTTTTGCTGACTTTGATATTAGAAAAATATCCAAATATCACTTTTCTTTTTAATCAAAGGGATGTTTATCAAGGTTTATTCTTACAAATTTATGCTTTTTGCTATATTCAGGAAAATATGAAAACTGGACTTTGGGAAGTTATTCCTTTTTTGTCTTATAATTCATAGACTATTGCTTAGAATGATTTTAGGTTAATAGAAAACTAAAACAGTAAGTACAGAGAGTTCGCATGTAGTCCCTCTTCCTCTACCTGCAAACACATCCATTTCCCTTATTACTGACATCTTAGGTTGGTATGACACATTTGTTACAACTGATGAAGCAATATTGATACATCACTATTAAATAAAGTCCATGGTTTATATTAGTTTCACACTTACTATAGAGTTCTATGGGTTTTGCCTAATGCATAATGTCATATATCCACCATTAGGGTATCATACAGAATAGTTCTTTTTTTTTTCATACAGAATAGTGTAACTGCCCTAAAAATTTTCTGTTTTCTACCTATGCATCCTTCTCCCTTCCCTCTAATTCCTGGCAACTACTGATCTTTTTACTGTCTCCAAAGTTTTGCCTTTTCCAAAATGTCACATGATTAGAATTCTATGTTATGAAGTCTTTCCAGATTTGTTTCCTTCACTAATCTTCCTAAATATGCATTTAATGTCTTTTGCTGATTTGATAGCTTATTCCTTTTTAGAACTGAATAAGATTCCATTGTCTGGATGTTACCTATTAGTGAGTTTTAGTTGCTTCTAATTCTTAGCAATTATGGATAAAGTTTCTATAAACATTCATATGTGGGTTTTAGAATGAACGTAAGTTTTCCAGTCATTTGGTAAATACCTAAGAGCATCATTGCTGAATTATATGATAACACTTCTTAGCTCTGTAAGAAATTGAGAAATTGTATTCCAGCGTGACCATACCATTTTGTGTTCCCACCAGCAATGGAATGAGAGAGTTCCTATTGCTCCACATCCTTGCCAGCATTGGATGTCAGTGCTTTGGATTTCAGTTATTTTAAATGTGTAGTGGTATCTCATTGTTATTTAAATTTGCAATTCCCTAATGGCCTGTGATGTGGGGCATCTTTTCAGATACTTGTTTGCCACCTGTATATCTTTTCTGGTGTGGCATCTGTTCAGATCTTTTGTCCATTTCTAAATCAGATTGTTTTTTTCTTACTATTGAGTTTTAAGAGTTCTTTGTATATTTTATATGCAAGTCCTCTATCAGATCAGGGTTTTGCAAATATTTTCTCCCAGTATGTGGCTTGTCTTTTCATTCTCTTGTCAGTGCCTTTTGCAAAGTAAAAGTTTTTAACTTAATAGAATCTAATTTAGCTACTTTTTGTTTCATTGATCATGTTTTTGGTGTTGAAGCCAAGGCCACCTAGATACTTCCCCTATATTATCTTCAGACTATTTTATAGTTTTGCAGTTTACATTTAGGGCTAAAATCATTTTGAGTTCGTTTTTGTGAAAGGTGTGATAAGGTCAAAATTTAGATTCATTTTTTTCAAATGTGGATGTTGAGTCATTATAGCACCATTTGTTGAAATGATGATTCTTTCTCCAATGGATTGCCTTCTTTAGTCCTTTGTCAGAGCTCACTTGCCTATTATTGTATGAGTTTATTTCTGAGCTCTCTGTTCTGTTCCATTGTTCTATTTATCTATTCTTTTGCCAATACCACACTGTCTTGATTATTACAGCTCTATACTAAATCTTGAAATTAGGTAGTGCCAGTCCTACTTTGTTCTTTTTCAATACTATGTTTGGTATTCTGATCTTTTGCTTCTCCATATAAACTTTGTTTTGTTTTGTTTTTAAAAATTTATTCAGGGAGCCCAATGTGGGGCTTGATCCCTGGACCCTGAGATCATGATCTGAGCCAAAGGCAGATGTTTAACTGACTGAGCCACTCAGGTGCCCCTCCATATAAGTTTCAGAATCAGGGTGTTTGACAATGAAAAGTAACCTCCAGGGTTTGGATTGCATTGAGTCTATAGATAAACTGAGGAAAGAACTGATATCTTAACAATATTGAGTTTTCCTATCCGTGAACATGAAATCTCTGCTTATTAAATCTTTGATTTTTTTTCTGAGAATTTTCATAGTTTTCCTCACATAGGTCTTGTGCATATTAAGTTAGATTTATACCTAAGTATTTCTTTCTTTTGAGGAGGAATGCTAATGTAAATGGTGTTGTGTTTTTCCCTCCAGCTCTACTGAGGTATAATTAATATATAACACTGTGTAAGTTTAGGGTGTACAATGTGATGATTTGATACACGTATATGTTGCAAAGCGCTTACCACAAAAGATTAGTTAACACTCTTTTACCTCACATAATTACCATCTTGTTGTTCTTGTTATGGTGAGAACATGAAAACACTACTCTCATAGCAACTTCCAAGTATACAATACAGTATTGTTAACTCTAATCAGTGCTGCTATGATTTTAATTCAAATTCCAACTGCTCATTTCTGGATACAGAAAAGCAACTGACTTTTCTATATTAACCTGATATCCTACAATCTCACTATAATTTCTTATTCATTTCAGGAGATTTTATGTTTGTTTTGTTTTTGTTTTTGTTTCATTGAAACTTTGGGATTCTATCTGTAGCTCTTGTCCTTCATTTCTTTTTTGGATTCCACTCTTTTTCTGCCTTTTTGGTTTTAAAGATAAACATTTCATCTGATTTATTCTACATGATTACCTTTTCTTCTTCTTTTTAATGAGACTTAAAAAAAAACAAAACAAAACCTGGACCCAGGAAAGGGGTGGGGACAGAGGTGGGATGAAGAAAAAAAATAGGGGTTACCCTACAGTTTGCAGTGTGTTTAATCCAACTCTACTTTCAAATAGCATTATACTTCTTTACCAGCAATGCAAATAGCTATGAGAGTTTTCCCCATTCCTCCCTTCTGTCCCTTTTAACATTGCTGTCAATCATTTCATTTGTCCATGAGATATAACCATTGAATATAATTTTACTATTATTTTTCTGATCAAATTATTTGTTAGAACAACAAAGAAAAATAAAAAAAAACTTACCTTCATTTATTTTTTCTGTAACACTCTTCTTTCTTTCTTTTTTTTTTAAATGTAGGTTTGAGTTTCCAACCCATATTTTTTTCTTTGTCTCTGAAAACTCTTTAACATTTCTTGCAAGGCAGGTCTACTGGCAAGAATTTTTTATTTTTATTTTTCCTTCACCTTTGAAGGACAATTTGACTGGGAACATTCTAGATCAGTGAGTTTTCATCCTTCAACACTTTAAACATTTCACTCCACTCTCTTCTTGTTTGCAAGATCTCTGAAGAGAAGTCCAATGTAATTCTTTTCCTTCCCCTTCTAAAATAGGTATTTCTACCCCATCCCCTACCTAACTCCTTAAAAATTTTTTTCTCTTTGTCTTTGGTTCTCAGAAGTGTGAATATGCTATGTCTGACCTTAGATTTTTTTTTAGTATTCATCTGCTTGGTATTCTCTGAGCTTCCTGGATTTGTGATTTGCTGTCATTAATTTTGGAAAATTTTCAGTCATTAGTTCTTCAAACATTTCTTGTGTTTCTCTCTCTTCCCCTTATGGTATTTCCATTAAACCTTCTGTAATTGTCACACAGTTCTTGGATATTTTGTTCCATCTTTATCAGTAATTTGTCTCCTTTGCATTTCAGTTTTGGAAGTTTGCACTGATAATCCTTTCAAGCTTTCATTCTCTCCTCGGCTGTGTCCAGTCTATTGATGAGTCCACCGAAAGCATTCTTTATTTCTGTTACATAGTTTTTCATTTCTAGCATTTTTTTATATCATTACTGATATTACCCATCTGTTCTTGAATGTTGTTCACTTTTTCCATTAGAACCCTCAGCATGTTGGGTGCCTGGGTGGCTCAGTTGGTTAAGTGACTATCTTCAGCTCAGATCATGGTTTAAGGGTCCTGTGATCAAACCCCACACTGGGCCCCCCTACTCTGTGGGGAGCCTGATTCTCCCTCACCACCTGTGTTCTCTCTCTCCCTGTCAAATAAATAAATAAAATCTTAAAAAAAAAACAAACAAAAAACCCAACCCTTAGCACATTGATCATAACTATTTTACTCCAGGTCTGATAATTCCAAAATCTCTCAACATCTGAGTCTCATTCTGATGTTTGGTTTAGCCCTTCAGATTGTGTTTTTGCCTTTTAGTATGTCTTACAAATTTTTTGTTGAAAGCCAGACATGCTATGTCAGGTCCAAGGAAGTTAGGTAGATAGAACTTCACCATGAGGTTTTATGTTTATCTGGCTAAGAGTTAGGCTGCATTATTGTTTGCTGTAGCTGTGGTGTCTGAGGCTAAAATTGCCTCTAGTGTCCGTGTTTTTGTTTCTCATGTTGTCTTTGGATGTCCCTACGTGACTCTTTAAATAGGGTCTGAGGTTTGCAGTTCTTTTAGCTACAATTCCCTACCATGACACAAAAGTCCTATTGATGTGGTAGTATGGTCAGGTGTGGGAGGAAGGAAAGCATCCTATATTCCTTTTCTTAGTGCTCAGTCTTTTAATGAGCCTGAGTTGAGTCGAGAGGGGGCTGGAGTTGGGTTTTCTCCCTGCATGGTCAGTTAGGCTTTGGCAAAATAGTTTCCTTTGAGAGCATCTCTTCTTAAGAAGAACTGAGTACTCTGGGAGTATTTTTAAAAGTGACTTTTCCCCTCCCCCATGAAGATTTCTCAGATCTTCACAGTGAGAATGTATTTAAGGGCTCCTGAAGGTAAAACTGAGAAAAGTTATGGGACACCTCTAAGGCTGAGCCATTGAATTTTTAGCTCTCAAGCAGGTCTACGCAGAGCCTCCAGCAATTCCACAATTAGAATTTAAAGTATTCCCACTGATATTTGCTCCAACTGTCATGTTGGCTTCAGCTGCTGGCTTCTGCTCCTGGTAAAACCGTGATCTTCCGGTAAGCTGCGATTCACTCTAGCCGTCTGTCTCTTCAGTTTTCAGGGCAGCAGTTTGCTCAGTGACCTCAATTCTCGGATGGATCTAAGAATTGTTGGTTTTCAGTTTGTTCAGCTTTATTTTCTTATTGTGAGAATGGGAGCTTCCAAGCTCTTTACATGTTGCGCCAGAAACTGAAAATCTTTCAGCATTTCTCTGTAAAATTATGCTTAAAATCTCCACCAGAATTAAAAAGTGCTAGTGGCAAATTTTCAGGTTATTCTTATTCTCTCAGACAAATATAGGTATTTATTTTGTTTTCATCCTTGAAAGAAAAAAACAAAAGGTTTTTAATGTGTTCTCTCTTAAGTACTTTCCTTCCAAATGATCTCCTACTTTTGGTCTGTTATTGTTCTTACATTACAATAGGTCGAAGGTGGGGGAGGAAGAAAGAGTAATAATAAGACAAGACTCACTAAGTGACTACAAGTTCTTCCCATACAGTTGGATAAATTCTAAACTATCTGAATCTGATGTGTTTCACTCTTTAAAAGTGTCAGTGCTTCATATTACTTAGTAGTAATCCAAATTTCAAGTTTTACCTTGCCTCCTCCTCAATCACTGCCCAACTTCCTGCTTCCTACTAATATGGGTTAAGAGTCAAGTCATTTGCAAGTCATCTGTCAGTCTACATAGAAAATTCTGCAGAGTATTTTGGATTCAAATTTGAACACTTACACAAGGAATAAATAAGACTATTCACTAAGGATTATTTAAATTGTAATAATCTAAATACATTTATTAATACGTGGTTATAAAGAGAATGATTTAAAATTGTATTCCAAGAAAACTTTGCTTTTTCAAATTCTGTTACTTAACAGGACTGTTTGGATTATGGAATACTATTTGGCTCATTTGTAATTATGTGAAACCAAACTGATTACTGCTTTCCATGCTCATATATGTATATGTGTGTATAAACATATATACATACATATTTCTTCACACATAAAACAGCATATTCTACATATTTTGGGGGTAAATTTAATGAATGTTCAAAAATATCTTTTGCTGATTAAATTATCCTTCCGCTTTAAACTTCTGAAATGCTCAAATTGTTTTTTCAGTGATTTAGATTTGCTATTACAGAATGATCTTGGGGTACCTGGGTGGCTCAGTTGGTTAAGCATCCGCTTTGGCTCAAGTCATGATCCTAGGGTCCTGGGATGGAGCCCCGCAGTAGGCACTCTGCTGAGCAGGGAACGTGATTCTCCCTCTGCCTGCTTCTCCCTCTGCCTGCTGCTCCCTCTGCTTGTGGTCTCTTGCTCTGGCAAATAAATAAATAAAATCTTTTTCTTTTAAATGCTCTGTGTTTATATAACAAACATTATACAGTTGGACTGTAATCACTGGCTAAAGAGAATTCCTTACAAGTATAATGAGAAAGAAACTGATTGAAGATCTCTGCCATCATGTTTACATACAAGAATAGGAACCCATGGGCAGTTCCAAAGTTGAAAATAGAGAATATATGTGGACTTATATTAACATAATAGACATTCTGGATAGTTAAAACTTGCTGAACTGTGGCAGAGGCCCAAGTAATTATTACTAGCAGAGGCACAAATCTGGGGGTAATAATAAGAATAATAATGGAAAAAAAACACACCAACAATACTAATGCTAACATTTATTGACTGATTACTATGTGCCAGGTATTATTCTACGTGCTTTACAATGTATTATCTTGCTGAGTTATGCCATAATTCTGTGACATAGACATAAATGAGTAAACTGAGGCACTGAGAAATTAAATAACTTGTTAGTAAGTGTCAGAGTCTATATCCAAACTCACTCCTGACTGGCATCACTCACTATGTTTAACATTGAGTTTTCAGGATGTTAACTTAAAAGGTTTGTATTTTCCCAAGTTATCCATTTCAGAATTAAAAAACAAAACATGAGTAAATATTTTTGGTCCTTTCCTCTTTTCAGGCATTTCCAATGGTATTTTTAAAGAAAACATATCATTCAGCAACGTATATCTAAAAAACAAAACAAAACAAAAACAAAACAACTAACATTAAGATCAGTCTTTATGTCTTTATGGGTCTACTGACCAGTTAAAATACGGTGCTTGATGAATCAATTGTTAACAGTTTAGTGCTATGTTATATAGACCTTTGTTTTTACACATCAATATAACTGAATCCACTACAGATATCCACAATAATATGTGCTCGCACAATAATATACAATTCAAAGCAGGATTGTAAATGTAACTAATAAGACAAATGTGAGAAGTAAAATAATCCACTGTCCAGGGGAGATGAAATTGCAATGATTCTTTGTTGAACTCAAAATACATTCTTTGTTTAAAAGACTGACAGTCTTGAAATATATACTTTCAAATCCAAATAATGATTAAATTTTACTCAGAGGATTGCAAACTCCGGTTAGCAAGCAGACAATACTGGCTGCCACCACATCGAGTTAACTTCGGCTCAGCAGTCCCCTCCTTGCCCAATTCTGGGTGGTGGGTTTGGAGAATCCTTCCTCTTTTCAGCCTACACAATGAATTAAAGGTAATGAGTCTCATCTTTTCCCAGTCTAAAATTATTTTTGGCTCTTTTACAAACAACGAGAAAGTAAAATGAAAATCTACCTAAAGCCATTTTTTCCTCCTTCCCTGAAATTCTGGTTTATACTCTTTTATTAAAGCCACTTACCCCTATTTCTAAATGCTAAAATAATTTCAGATTTTAAAATTTCCCTGTTACCTTAACTACTTCCGTAGAGAAGTTTACAGCATGAGGGGTTTGTTTGCTTTATATTTTTATTTGCATTTATTCAGTAACCAAACTTCATCACAGAAAAATGTAGTGGACAAGGACTGTACCCTTGTGTTCTACGGCAAAGAGCGCGGTTGGTGATAGGGCCGGTGGTTGGATAACCTGGCAAGAAAAACCCCACTGGAACACATCTAAGCAAAGGGGCGAAAGGGTTTTCTGCCACGACGCGAAAAGTCGGCTTTGTTAAACTGGAACTTAGGAGAGCTGGCGGCAACCCTGCACAACACAGCCATAGAAGAAAAAGAGAGCGGGAGACTTGCTGCACCGGGAGCAGGAAATGTGATGCAGGCTTTAGACCCAAAACCCCAATCCCTTCTCAGCAGCGCCTCCCAAAGCCAGCCACAGCTTTCCCTAAGAAGGCAGAGCGTCCCCAAACCCACGTTGGCCGCACCCCAGCTCCTTTCTCTTTCCTCCGCAGCTGCACACAGACGAGCACGTGAGCGCGGCAGCGCGTCCCAGCTGTGCCTCAGCTGACCGCCTCCTGATTGGCTGAGGCAGACGTGGGTTGGGGTGGGACTGGCCGCCTGCGTCCCTCGCCATTGGCTTTCAGGGAACCCGCCTCCCCTCAGGTGAGGCGGGCTTGCGTGTGCGCGAGCAGGGCTCCGCGGGCGGGCGCGCCCCCGACACCCTCCTCCCCCTATCCCCTGCGCGCCGCCGAGCGCGCCTCCGCCCTTGCCCGCCCCCTGCCTCTGCCTCAGCTCCTCAGTGCACAGAGCCTCCTCGTCTGAGGGGACGCGAGAATTGGCCTCGTCGCCGCTTCGGCCAGTGCGTTGGGCCAGGCCTTGACAAGCAGTCGGAGGGGAGGCTCTTCGGAGCCGGACCTGAACCCTCGCGATTGCCTCCTGCTCCTCCTGCCTGCGTTTTACGAGGGGTTTCCCGCCTTGCACCTCCCACCTCTGGACGTGCCTCCTCTTCTCTCCCCGCGTGTGGAGGGAACGAGTGCTTAGGCCGGAGCGAGCCTGGGGGCGGCCGGCCGTGAAGGCTTCGCGGGGACCGATTCGCCATGGAGGGCGCCGGCGGCGCGAACGACAAAAAAAAGTAAGCCCATTTCTTCCGCCAGTCGCGTTCTCCGCCGATGCCCCCGCCCGCCCGCCGCCTCGGGCTCGCGGGCCGGCCTCAGCGTTCCGGGGTGGGGGGGCGCCTTTTTGTTTCTGCCTCTTCTCCCCTCCTCTCTCCCCCAGGCTCGCCGGCCGGGCTCCCCCACTGCCCACGTCGCCATCTTGTCGTGGGGGGTGGGAGACGCATCGAAAGTGCTTTCGGGGGTCGGGAGCCGAGCCTTGCTAGCCGTCGCCTCCCCCCCGCCTGGGCCTCGCACCGCCCTCCTGCCCGCCTTGAAAACCCGGCCTGCCCTCTACCCCCATCCGGGTGGACTTCCCCTAGCCCGAAAACCCCGGGAAGAGAAACGAGCCGCAGCTCGGTCGCCGCCGTTTGCACCCGAGCTTCCGCTCCTTCCCGCCCCCATTCTCTCCGGTTCCAGGGCAAACTCGGCCCCGGGGAGGACCCTGCACGCTGGTCCTGGCTTCCCAATGGGCTCGGGGCCCTGGGTTTCCCACCGAGGGGCTCGCGTGGTCGGATGCGATCTGGCCGTGCGGTTGTCTAGCCGCGGCGGGGGTCTTTGCCTTTGTGCATTAGGGATTTGTCTCGGTGGCTTGCAGATGCTAACTTTAGTTTGCACGTGCGGGTTTTGTTTTGTTTTGCTTTGTTTTAATCGCCTTGAAAAACTCGTTTAGACTAAGAGAGTAACGGAAATTTGGAGAAATCGTCACATTTTAAAGAGAACATCAGAATTGAGTACTTGTATTTATATCAGCTGTCAAGAGAGCCCAGACGTTATAAATTAATATGTGCCTCATTCATTCTTAAAAGTATCTTAGTGAAAATATAGGGGCCGGCAGAATTTAGGCAAAAAATATTAATGAAATGGGGGGAAAAAAGGATGTGATCGTAGCAAATGAAATGTAGCTTCAGCATTTTTAGAACTGTCTTATTTTCATGAAATTAAAGTATATTAAAGGAAAGCCTTCTAGATATATCCGACGAAAATAATCGTTCTGTTAGAACTTATTGCAAGTTTTTAAAACACCTTCAAGTTTGAGTCTAGGTGGTACATGATAGGATTAAGAATTGTAAGCGGAACCAGTGGAATTAATAGTATTCCACACCCCACCCCACCCCCACACACACATATAGTTTGTACAGTTTGGGTATTTTAACCTTTGTGGAAACCATTTTCAGGAATGGAGATTTGTAAGAGTTGTGGTTAGTATAAGCTTTACTCCTTAAAATCCTTCCACTCTTCTGGGAGAGATTAACTTTCCTAATCAGTATCAGCAGAAGATAAACTTGGTGGTGGTGGTGCTGTTTTGTAGATATCATTTTGGTCTTTATTTAGTGGAATGATAAATTCTCAGTTTGTGTACACCGGAGAAAGCTCTTATAAAATTCAAAAAGTGAGTAAACAGGTCTAGATTTAATTCCAAGAGTTGACAGGAATTAATTGCAATTAATTTTGCAGAAGTGATTACAGTGCTTTTGATGAAATGATGAGGCTGCTAGATTATAAACGTAAAGCAGATTACCTCCGTGTAGTGCCAATTTTCAGTCCTTATTATATGCTGAATCATAATAATATTGTGCATCAAGTTATGCACCAGTCCCCTTTTATATGTAATATTGTACTCATTTTTCCTTTGCAGTTCATCATTTGGGATATCACAAGCAGCTTTAATATAAATGAATTAGTTACTGTGCATCACTCCCAATTCTAAACTGATTCTTAGATTTTGCTCAGTCCCATCTGTTACTTTCAAAAACATTCTCATTTGAAAATTCAGCAAACTTGGGTCAGATTGAGTCATATTTCTTAATACAGAGGTTCTTATAACTTGAAAGTTAAACAGTAAGTGGCTACTCAACTTTTAGATGTTATTTGTTGTGTTTTTTTTTAATCACTTTCTGGTTTTTGCCATTTTCTGACTGATGATTTTAAAACTTTTTGAAAAGGTAACTGAGAGATTATGGGGCAAGGTATTTTCTCCTTACAGTTTTTCCACTTTAAATGTGCTCTTGAGCCCAGGTTGGGGAGACAGACTTGTTTCCTTGAAAGAAGGTCTAGGAAAATCAAAAACGGAAGCATTGGAAGAAATCAGAACAGAGGATGGATATGGTTATAATGGGTTTAACAGGGAATTTCATGATGATTCCTTAGCAGTAGGTAGAGACTAGACTTAATAGCACCTTAATATCAGTTTTTTAGATTTCAAAGGGAAGGTTAAGTGGTTTATTGTTCTCTTCCAGGTTTCAGGCCAGACTCCTTCAGTATCCAAAACTAGTTATTGGATCACTAAAATCTCTGAGAATGGACATTTCTTAACTTCTTTAACTTTTGGTCATTAAAAGTCAAGAAGCTCTCTAATGTATTAGTAAGCTCTCATCTTGTTATAATTTTACTTTGATTTTCTTTTTTGAAGAAGAACATGCCTGGTAGTTGAGAACATAGGATCTGGACCCAGACACTTCTTAATTAAAACTAAGAGTCCAGTTTTTCACTTGTTATCTTTGTGAGCTTGGGCAAGTTACTGTATGATTCTGAGCCTATTTCTTCCTTTTGAAATGATGACAATAATAGCAACTATCTCAGAGGTTATTGTGAAGATTAAATGAGGTAATGTTCAGTGTCTGTCTGGTTTAGGAATCTTGGTAACACTATAATTGAAAATAGTTGTTACCTATTGAAGTCCTAGTTTAAATTTACACAACACTTAAACACACTTTTTTTTTGCAGGTGTTTCCAAATATTTCTTGTGTTAGTTCTCCTCCCCACCTTCATGCATCTTTTGTCTAAATCTCCTAAAAATGAAAAGACTAACACTGGATTCAGATTTAAAGAGAAAGGGGGTTCTTTCCCATCTAAAACAGTACACCCCTGGGTTATGTTGGCATCTAGCACCAATTATTCTTCTTGAGTATTTGTTCTCTATCCCCTTCTTCACAATTTTGTATACCCCTCTTTCCTCCCCAAATAGGCCACTTGAATTTACTCTGGATTTCAGAGACTAGAGTCATAAACACATATACTACTCTCAGCAAGTATGTGCAAGACACTGTAGTCTTGGAGTGGCAGTAACTTAAAACATTTTTTGTCTTGACACCACAGTTGAGAGTAGACAATTTTATATTTATCTTTGCTAAACATAATGAGTTAATAAAATACTTCCATTAAAGAATGTGAGCCTACATGATAGAAGAACTTTACTTTTGAATTTCACCAGTTAAAACTATTGGCTTCTCTCTCTCAAGGCAAGGCTTCATACTGTATATTAGTCTGATTTTGGAAGCTTGATTTGTATGAAGTCTCTGTTTGTACATTCTTTTACTTGTACTATGGTAGTTCATATCAGTGGTCCACTACAAAGCATTTTGTGCAGTTTGGGGAATGTCCAATCTTTCTACCTGCTGATTTCCATTATCTTTGTGTGGGCTCAAAGTTAAGATTTTGTGGTTATATTCTATTATTGTATGTCAAGAATGTGTGTAGGAGGCTGAGGGAGATTAGTCTCTATTGATGTTTTCTGAAGAACCCGTAACAGTTGATTATGTTTGGTGGTGAAAAAAAACTATTACCATATGTGGATATTAAAGATTTGGTTAGATTATTGTATTTGTTCCTAAATGTGTCCTCTTAAAATAAAATTTCTATAATTTAGACACTTCTTACCTAAGATTGTTAACATAAGTGTTTCTAAAGTGGGAAAAAATAGTATGTGTTGTGGATTTGTTTTCCATTAAGAAATTGATTTTAGGGGCACCGGGGTGGCTCAGTGGGTTAAGCCGCTGCCTTCGGCTCAGGTCATGATCTCGGGGTCCTGGGATCGAGTCCCGCATTGGGGTCTCTGCTCAGCAGGGAGCCTGCTCCCCCCCCCCCCCCGCCTGCCTCTCTACCTACTTTGGATCTCTCTCTCTGTCAAATAAATAAAAATAAAATCTTTAAAAAAAACAAAAGAAATTGATTTTAATTCATAAGAATATTCTTTTTTTAATCCTTTTTTTTTTAAATGATGGAACTAATTATCCAGTTGGTGGATTTTAGCCCACTTTCTGCTACTTTCAGTGTATGTGTTGTGTATCTTTTCTGCTTAACTACAGAACTAGAAAAAAAAATTGAAGCTAAGATAAGTCAATCATACTGCTCAATATTTTTGGTAAGAGTTTGGCAAGAATTTTTGAAATAACTAGATCTTGGAATTTTAAAAGTAATTTTATCCCTCTCTGTTTTTTGGAGCATCAGGAATTAACTATTTGGGGGGCATCTGGGTGGCTCAGTCTGTTAAGCATCTGACTCTTGATTTCAGCTCATGTCATGAACTCAGGGTCCTGAGATCCAGCCCATCACCCCTCCACTGGTGGGGAGTCTGCTGAGATTCTCTTCCCTCTTCCTCTGCCCCTCCCCCTGTATTCTCTCACTTTAAAAGAAATATAATCTTTTTTAAAAAGGGAATTAACTATTTTGTATGTGTATTGAGTTTTATATTAAAATTCATGTTTTTTGAAATAAAAACTATCAAACCCTTATCATTTGCAAGACATGACCCTTTAGAAAAATGTAAGACATAAAATCTAAATTTATTAAAAGGAAATTTAAGTGATTTCCTCATGACTTACTTTCCATAGCTTTTGAAGTGCTATGAGGTTATTGTGGTTAAAAATACATATATGTAATGTAAAAATTCCCATCTTAAACATTTCTAGGTGTACAGTTCAAGAGTGTTAAGTATATTCACATTTTGTAACCAGAAATTTTTTACCTTGTAAAACTGAAACTGTAACCATTTAAACAGGTCTCCCAGTCCCGTCCCCCACCCCCACTAGTTCCTGACAACCATCATTCTACTACAAATTTGATTAGTAAATACTTTATAGATGTGGAATCGTGCAGTTTTTTGTCTTTTTGTGGCTGCTATTTCACTTAACATAATGTCTTCAAGATTCACCCATGTTGTAGGCATGTGTGAAAATTTCCTCCTTTTTTAAGGCTAATATATGCCACATTTTGTTCATCCATTCATCTTCCTGTGGACACTTAAGGTTGCTTGCACCTGTTGGCTATTGTAAATACTGCTGCTGTGAACACAGGTATACAAATATCTCTTTAAGATTTTGTTTTCAATCTTTTGGATATATCCCCAGAAATACGTTGCTGGATCATATGGTAACGCTATTTTTGACTTTTTTTGAGGAACTCACATACTGTTTTACATAGGGACTGCACCATTTTACATTTGTACAGTAGTGCACAGGGGTTCCTATTACTCCATATCCTCCCCAACATTTGTTATCTTATGTTTTTATGATAATGGATGTGGTGAGGAGGTTGTGTTTTTAAGGGTTTGTTTGTGTGTAATAACCAGCTTAAAAGTTAACAACAGAGAACAGTTGTCAGGGAAGCTTTATGAGAAGTGAAGCTCCTCTAAAATAAAAATTAAGTTTTTCTAGGGACTTAGAAAGATTTGATCTGCCAGTGTGTTTTCAGAAAAATACTTGATTAAAAAGGTCTATAACTGCTTTTTTGTTGATAAAGTGTCACTTAATTGGTAACTTATTTTAAAAGATTTTAAAAAGGGGGAGCCTGGGTGGCTCAGTGGGTTAATAAAGCCTCTGCCTTCAGCTCAGGTCATGATCCTATAGGGTCCTGGGATGGAGCCCTGCATCCGGTCTCTCTGCTCGGCAGGGAGCCTGCTTCCCCCCTCTCTCTCTGCCTGCTTCTCTGCCTACTCGTGATCTCTGTCTGTCAAATAAATAAATAATTCTTTAAAAAAAAAGATTTTAAAAATAATTGAAATGCCTTATTTTCATAAGAAAATGGTCTCCAGCATATTACCTTTTAATTCTGGTGACCTCAACTGTCATTTATGAGTTTTTCTTTTTTAAATTTCATTTGGTTATAATATTAAACATAGAGATGATTTCAGAGTGTGATTTTTAAATTTTCTTGTTTTGCAAATAGGACAAAAATCTAGTGATCAGTCTTAACTGTGATTCTTCACTTTCTTGTTTTGAAAGTCACAATATATTTAGACAAATTAACGGTCTTCTACTTAATATTGCAGTTTTCACTCATTAGTGACCATTCCCTGTGATGCCTCTTTTTTTCCTAATAGTTGTGAAAATCTGTTTTTCCACTTGAAAAATAGTATGGTAAAAATAAACATAAGGTTTAAAGGCAGAAAGTTTTAAGTCTTTAAGAGTTGGGATGTATTTCTGTTCTTAGAGATCTTATAAATTAAGATGCTAACCAAATTTCTCTAAAATGACTCCTTCCCCTTTTTTCAGTGATAAAATTGAAATATATTTAAATGGGCAATCACAGATAGACTGAATTTGAAACTTATGATGTGAAAGAGAATGTTTGCACACAGTGAGTTAGTTCTTAATAAGTATTTGAATGAACAAATGAAACAAAAAAATGAATGAACAAAGAGAAAGAAGCAGAGAGATTTTAAAGTTTTTAAAAGGTTTAATGGAAGTCGTTATTTTCCTCTTTTATGTCCTATATTTCATAGGAATTTTTCTTATGCTTGGAAATGCCTTGTGCTACTTTGAAACTTTCTTGAATCTTGAATTTTATTTTTTTGTCGTTTCAAAAATATTAATAGTATTAGAACCAGGCTAGAAAAGTATTTTGTTAATCAATACAGCTATGTCACATATACTTGGCCTTGAAAGTAACCAGTGCCCTATTCTAAGGTATGTGAAAAGTTAGTGCCTGCCAATTCTGTATATTTAGAGCACTGAGTTAAAAAAAGTTTACTGAAGGAGACATATGTGTATGGCTGCCCAAAATTAGCTAGGTAAATGTATGGAAAGTATCTTCACCTTGTTTTATCTTTAGTAAAAGTTCCTTAAGTCTGCTCTAAACTTCCAGAAAGTTTGGACCAGTTTATACTCTCTAGCAGTGTCGGAGAGTGCCACTTTGTCGTACTTGGTCATCCTTAAAGTTTTTAATATGAAATACTTGGGAGTTTGTAAGTGTATTGGGATTCTTTTTATTGCAGTGATGAAACACAACTCAAGCTAGTTTAAGGGGAAAGCCAGTTATTGGCTTACACGGTCTAGTTTTGGTGGTAGGACGAGTTGTAGGACCAGAGTCTCAAGTGGTGTCCTCACAGTTTTAATTCCTGACTTTATCTTGAATATGACTTTGCCTGTATGCCTTTGTTCTACTTGCATGTTGGCCTCTTTCAGTCACTGACAGGGTATCTGTATGCTATGAAAGATGGCACCTAGCATTCCCATGCCTGCATTCATACAGTTTGTATTTAAAAAAGTAAAAAGAAACTCCCTCTCCTTTCTAGTATCCATGTATCAGTCTCTTGGCTGAATGCCAGTTTGCCTTGCTTGGACTATCCATTTTTAACTGTGTCAGTGGTGTTCCCTGATTACCTGAGTCAAATGTCATATTGTAAAGTATTTGATTGCCTTGGTGTAGGTTATTAATTATCTCCTTATCTAGGACTTTTGATCATTGCTGGTATTGTAATGAATGGGCTATAGGTTTTTGTTCAAAATCATCTAAATTCATATTCTACAGTTTTGTTGTTGTTTTTTTTTTACCAGTCATAACTGTTCTGCAACTATTCTTGCTGTGCGTTTTGGAAAGCTGAGTCTCTTCTTTGGGTTAGGGTTTTCATTTCATTTTCTTAAGAAAAGATAGTAATGACTAATGGCTAAGAACTTTGGCTTTCGAGGTTGGCTGCTTGCTTTACCACTTAGAGCTATGTGATCTTGTACAAGTTGCATTACCTCTCTAGGTCTTACTTTCCTCATCTGTAAATTAGGATGATAATATTTACCTTATAGGATTGTTGTGAGGATAAAAGAGATATTAACCCTTGTGAAACAGAGAGTTCTTGGCACAAAGTAAGGACTTAAACTAGAAACTATTGTTAGATTCGTTTTTATAATAATTATTAAGTTTCAGAAGAGTCACTCTCTTGAAGTCTCATATTACTGAGAATCACTGTAGCCTTCTTTGGGACAAGCAGACAAAGGATGATGTCCTTTGGGCCATACCATCAGTGAACCTATATAAGAGGGTTAAGAATATTAGTGATGCTTCTCCTCTACATTGGTTTGGGATTTTGTTTTGTTTTGATAAATGGCCTTTTACAGATTAAATGAAGATGCCTTTTTTTTTTTTTTTTTTTTTGGTATACACATGCTATTTAAAATATCATTTTCCATAGTGATCATGGTAAAGGAGAAAGGCTTTTTATTTGGCTGTTGGAGATGGCAAGTTAAGAAAGCCTACTTTTCCATGCTCTGTTGGCGTCAGGAATTCATTAAGTATCTTTTAACCTGTTTGCAGAGGAGAGTTGGAATTTCCTTGCCTTCGCAGAGAACATAGCTAAAATATTTAAATGGGTTGTATGTCAAACCAGTAATTAAAGCCTTCACCATGAATGGAGGAAGGGGTATTTTTCTTGGGTAATGTGAATGAGTTGATTTAGTTCAGTAGTTCCAAAATTTGTTTCATCCCAAGACTGTTACTCTAGCATCTAACCACTATAGCCTGTAACAGATTATCATATATTCATTTATTCAAAGGATATTTGTGCATCTAATTTGTCAAGCAGAGCATTGAATTCTGATGACTCGGGCCACATCTGAGTTTTTGGTGTTAACTGATAACATACATTATGTATTATATCTTTCATTTTTAAGTAATTTCAAGTTTGAGATTCTTGAAAATTACAGACTTTAATATTTAAGTTTTGTTATTAATATCAGTTATCACAGTAGTATTCTCTAAATTGTGTTTACTAAGTTATCATTTGCTTTGAGAATTTTTTAAGACACACACAAAAGCACTCACAAAATAGTCTTCATTTTTGCAGCTTGAAATGTTAGAAAGTTTTTTATTCTTGCATTTCTTAACACTCACTAATGTTTAAAACTCTTTTGAAGCAAAGTAATCCCTGTGAACTTTTGAGATGTACCCACCAACCTTATTCTGAGTGTGCACATTAAAAAATGTAACTGTTCCTTTTTGTGATCATTTGGTACCAAATTTGATCATAAACAAATGTAACAGAAGGCTTGTAGGAAAAATAGAGACCTATGTAGAGATCATTTAGATGATCCAGAATATGCCTTTTTCCTTTTTCTTACATTACCATCAGAATGAGAATACAGTTGAAAAATTCTTAAAGTTCACCTTTAACATTGCTTTAATTCTCCTGATCAAAACCCTTGCCATCTTTTAACTCCCATGTGTTTCTCTCTGCAGTTGAATAAATCACCTAACTTGCCTTCCATATGACATCCTTTTCAAATACAAGAAGGTAGTTATTTCTTTGCCTAAGTAAAAACATACCCAAATTTCTTTAATATTTTGGTTTAAATATTATTGAGCATCTGATTTGTGGCAGGGCATAGGCTGTATTAAATATGGGGACTTCAGTCTCAGGTGGAATCTGAGACCTGCCACTTACTAATAGTGTTATTCATTCCCTTTTTATATACAAGGAAATAGGGATCAGAGAGTTAGTTGGGAGAATTTATTGGCTAACATTGGATAGGATGGATTAGCATAGGTGAAGGACCAAGACATTTGCTTAGGAGAGCTCATTTGTTGTTTCCAGAATCTTCATTATGGTCAGGATTTAGAACTAAATAGGAGAAATCTTCAGCGTGTGATTTCTATGTGTATACCTTTATTCTAATACATGTGAATTTTTTCAGTTGTGTAAATACTTATTATAACTTACATATCTCCTGTTATATTTAAGGAAGTAATTAAGGACATGTTCTTCTGAATACACACATCCACACACTCATATAGTGTCACTGACCTTAAATTCCAGTTTCAGTTCTATTACTCTCGAAAAGCATGAAATCAGGAAAACAGAAGCATTTACAAGCTGAGAGGGCAAAGGGAGAAGAGTGATAGAGTAGGTGATGTGGGGTAAAGCCACTAACACACAGCTGTTATTCGTGGACAGTTATTCTCAACCCCTTTTATGTTTATGGCATTCATAAAGAGATTTAAACTAATTTTTAAAAATTTTTCAAAGACTTGAAAAAATCATTCTACAGTTACTACATTTTTCGTTTGGTCATCTTTGAAGCCTTCTGTTATATTAAGCACAGACTTTATTACTTGCTCGTCATTGAATAGTACCTCTAGCTTCTCATTTCCAGCAGTCGTTCTATACAGGATCACCCAACCACTCAGTGCAGTATTCTGCCTGAAAAACATAGTTGTCATGGTATGTGTATGTAGTTGCAGCTAAAAATAAATTTTTCTTATTTTTCAGAATTTGCTGGCCAACCTGTTTAATCTCTGCTATAAGACATTCTAATGGTTTTCAAACTTTCGTGGCTTAAAAATCATCTGGGTGTTTAGTTAATAAAAGGATTTCCAGGTACCCACCCCCAGAGATTCTGATTTGGTCATTTTGGGATGAGACTCAGGAATTTGTAGACTTACCGTTTCTTGGCCTTTTGCTAGGATCAACTGTAAGAATTTGTAAACTTTACAAGTACCCATAGGTGAAGCACAAACCTTAAATAGCTAAGAGTGCTAATCAGAATCATCTGGGAGATTGTTTTTTAAAGAGACATGCCAAGTCTACAATTTGAGTTTTCAGGGTTAGGATTTAGGCACAGATATCTAGGAAAAAAGTTCCACTGGTGATTGTGATGTATACCACAGGTCAACCCATGACTAATCTAGTCAAAGTTCTTAGTGTATTTTGTAAGTTTTTGCGTTCCTAAGTATGTGGCAGTGTTAATTTCTGAGAGGTTGGATATATATATAAAAGCATTTGGGCAGGTGTTTTTTTTTTTTAAGATTTTATTTTTATTTATTTGACAGAGATCACAAATAGGCATAGAGAGAGAGAGGAAAGGAAGCAGGCTCCCTGCTGAGCAGAGAACCCGATGCGGGGCTCGATCCCAGTACCGTGGGATCATGACCTGAGCTGAAGGCAGAGGCTTTAACCCACTGAGCCACCCAGGCACCTCTGGGCAGGTTTTTTTTTTAGAGAAAGTATTTAACCATTTTGAGGTGTTGAACAGTTTTTTACTTTGAGTATTTTTGAAAGATACATGAAGTATTTTCTTAAAGCAGAGGGGCTCAAAGTGTTCTCCAGACTGGCATCATTGGTACTTACCTGCTAACTTATGGAGGAGATTCTCAGGCCCCATCCTGCCCTCCTGAATCAGAAGCTCTGGGTAAGGCCCAGAATCTGTGTTGCAGAATCCCTCCAGGAGACTGTGATACAGCTAAAATTAGAGAACCTTCATCTTAGAGTAACAACTTCACATACACATTTTTGGTATTACTTATCTCCTACTTTATATATATTAGGGGATCAGAGATTTTTTTTTTGAGAGGCTCAATACCAATTCTGAACCAGGAGAGAATTTATTTAAATCATTAGCTAGGAGTAATCTAAAAACAAAAGCATATTCTTTTTACAGACAGAATTTTAATACACAATATTGTCGATAAATGTAAATCTGTTAATTAATAAATTGATTTAATGTATAAATAGAACATTTTCACATTGATGCTACCTCAGATGTGGTATACATTTTATTTTCAGAATGTACCCTGAATTTAAAAGTGATTCTTTCTTGTTTATTTTACTGTAGCATTAGAAAATTGAATATTCAGGCATTTTTGTGAGGTTATTGGAAGGGGACTAATCCATCTTTTCTCTAATTGTGGATATTTTTATAAGATATTATCAAGCTAGTAAGGTAATAAACACCTAAACCAAGTAATTTAAGTTGCTTTCAAAAATAAGTACATATATTCTGAATATTTTTCTTTAGAAACCATTTCACTTAATTTTGGCATTTCAAATTAACTATGAAATTAAATTTTCAAAAGCTAGTAATTAGAATAAGAAACTTAAAATGCTGAATTATACTGCTTACTTTACACTTCCTGGAAGGAAATAGGATTGTTCCTGCTTCATTCCCAAAATGAAGAAAACATTTAACTCATTTCTAGTTAATCTTTCTGTAAAACAAGTTTAAAAGCTAGATGACTACTTCTTTCGGATTTTTCTGACAAATGCAGGTGCATTAAAATAGTGTCAGTTCACTGATGAATTTTTCTTAAAGTATAAAATATTCTGTGATCCTGTTATCTTGAAACTGCTATTAATATTTGTAAACTTCGCTAACTGTATATTGTTGAATCTTTCTGGTTTTATCTATGCACTTAAAAGTTACATATCCATATGTATATGTGTACATATATACACATTTATTTACATATGTACACATGTATTACAGAAATGGATTCATACTCAAATTTTGTTGTATAACCTGTTTTCACATAATGCTATAAGCACAGATTAGTTTTTGTAGATTTTTGCCTTGTCTCTTAATTTTGACTCTTTGATTTTATGGAAAGATTATCCCTAGGGCTAATGTTCTGTCAGTTAGGGGTTGACCCTAGTAACTACTATCAAGTAAAGACAAGAAACATAAAGATATATTTGTCCTAGAATATAAGCTCCATAGGAATAATAACATGGTCTGTTTTGTTTATTGCCCTTTACTGAGAACAGTGTCTGGCTCCTTGGAGACGACTAAGAAATACTTGTTGAATTAATGAATGAAATTCTCTAACATAAATATCCTAAAAGTTCACTTTGAAATTTATTGATTAGAACACATTTTCGTGGAGAAAATTATAAATAGCTAGCTATCCTGAAAACGTAATTTATACTTAATCTGATGTGTCAAATTTTGCTGTTTTTCCGTTAAGTAGGAACACTTTTTTAAATTAAACATTATCTGTTTGAACTATTCTGGTTTTGCAGCAGTTACCAAGTAGAAAATAGAACAACAAATCCTATTAATCATAAGAATACTCTAAATAATAAATATACTTGTCTAAGGGGAACCTTCCCTTGAAAAAAGCCAATAGGATTAGAAATCAGGGGCACCTGAGTGGCTCAGTGGGTTAAGCCTCTGCCTTCTGCTCAGGTCATGATCCCAGGGTCCTGGAATCGAGCCCTGCATTGGGCTCTCAGCTCAGCAGGGAGCCTGCTTTCTCCTCTCTCTCTGCCTACTTGGGATCTCTGTCTGTCAAAAATCTTAAAAAAAAAAAGAAATCAACATAATGAAAACTTTCATGTCTTAGGATGAAAATTACAACACCTTCTTGAAAAAGATTGTAGAAAAAAGATTCAATCTTCTGTTTCCAGCTGGGCTAGGAGGACATAATTATAAAGGTATTGATTTAATTGGTTAATAGCAATAACTACAACTCATGCATTTTCCTGTCCACATTAGCTTAGGACAAAACAGTAAAAAACATTATAGATCAGAGTGATAAGGGAAAATAATCTTAAAGCTTTCACTTCTTTCAATAAATTGGTATTCTAGTTTTTTTGCTTTCTCCCCGTATCTCCAAATCTCTTCTCTAGCAAAATTATCTGCTCTCCTTGGTGATAGTATTGGTGCCACTCACTGTTGTGGTGCTTGGTGATTTTTTTTTTTTTTTTTAAATCAATAGCCTTTTTCTAACTTATATCTAGTATGCTTACTAGATGCTTACCAAATGCTTCGTTACATTTGAAAGTACATATCCAGGTAATCACAGTAAATCCAAGCAGTAAGCCTTGTTTATAGTACTCATATTATTATGCTGTTCAATTATGATCACAATCTGTACTATCACAGGAATATTGATGAAGCACAGATTCAGGGATCCTAAAAAAATGTTGAAGGGGCAGTCAGCCTTCCATGAGCTTAAGTCAAAGTCAAATAGAAGATTAGGGCCAAATACTAAAGCCAAGCTGAACTTAGGCACATCTCTATTAAGAACACAAAGACGAAGGGTGCCTGGGTGGCTATTGAGTTAAGCATCTGCCTTAGGCTTAGGTCATGGACCTGGAATCAAGCCTGCTTCTCTCTAACTCTGCCCTTCTTCCCCGCTTGTGCTTGCTCACTCTCTCTCAAGTGAATAAATAAAATCTGTTTTTAAAATAATAATAATAAAAATACAAAGATGAATGGGGCAGTGTTCTGCCTCCAAGAAGCATTAAGGATTTTAGAGGAAGATAAATACAGCTGACCCTTGAACAGTGCAGGTGGTTAGGGGCACTGACTCTGCATAGTCAAAAATCCACGGATAAGTTTTGACTCCCCACAAAATGTAACTACAAATCAGCTTTTCTCAAAAAAAAATTAACTACAAATTAAAGCCTTCCTGGTACCTATTAACATGTGTTTTGTGTATGTTTTATATACTGTATTCTTATTATACAGTAAGCTAGAGAAAGGAAAATGGTTTAAGAAAACCTAAAGAAAATAACATTTAGTACTGTATTGTATTTGTCAAAAAATTCCATGTGTAAGTGGACCCACACATTTCAAATCTCTGTTGTTCAAGGGTCATGTTTATACAGCAAAATAATCAGAATGGTGAGATCTAGGGGAGAGGAACAGTTTCAGAAGACAGGAGAAATAAAGTAATGCTGGCTGGAAGTTTCTCACATAAATAAATAGAGTAAGCTGCTTACTGAGAAGGGTACCTCAGGCAGAGAGAGACTGAGCCAGAAATAATGAAATATTATGCTTTTGATAACTGCAGTATGGCCAAAGAATATAGGAAATAATGAGAATGAAGAGATGGGTGGGGAACTAACTAAGGGAGGGTTTCCATAGAAAATAGATTTTGTCATGTGTACATTTGATGGGACTTAAAGCAGGGCATAACATCCGATTTCTTATTTTGGAATGATGATTGTGGTAGTAATTTGAGGGGATCCAGATGTAGAGCAAATGAAACACCAACAATAGTGAGCTGAGATGTTTGAATAGGTCCTCTGTACAAATTAAAGTCTGGTGGCAGTATTGAGGTAGATTGAATTATTATCCTCTGATTCTCTTCCCTTAGTAGTTGGCAGTATCCATTAAAGGATACTATTGCTTTGAAGAGCTGGTGGACAGTGGAGCAGAGCATTGCCATTATAGGTGCTTCCGAGTTAGATTCCAGGAAAGAGCCTGGCCACGAGTCCCTCTGAATGGCTTATAAGTCCTCAATTCCAAAGCCAACTCCTATACATACCCTCCTTTATGTCTTTGGAGATGTGAGGTAGATGAATTTTGAACTTTATCATGCCTGGATGCAGGCATGCTTAGTATACTTAGTGATTAGAATGAGTTTCAGAGAGGCAGTGTAATATACTGTAAACAACATAGTTTCTAAGCAAAATTGCTTGAGTTTGAATATAGGGTCTACCATTTATTTAACTCCGTAAACTTGGGTAAGTTATTTAACCAGGTTCCTTATCTGTAACATGGTGATAATAATACAAAAGTAAGTTAATTGATGAGTTAATTGATGAGAAATGTTTAGAATACCACTGTGTACTGTGTAGTAAGTACCTTGGACTTCAGATTTAAAGCTGCAGGCCAAAATGCCAACTGAAGAACATGGAAATTTCCTCTGGCCTGAAACTTTAAAAAGAGCAGGGCAATTAAAACAGTGAGATGTACAATTTTCACCTATCAGCTTGACAGAAATTAAAAAGATAAAGAAGAGGGGCGCCTGGGTGGCTCAGTGGGTTAAAGCCTCTGCCTTCGGCTCAGGTCATGATCCCAGAGTCCTGGGATCGAGCCCCACCTACATCGGGCTCTCTGCTCTGCAGGGAGCCTGCTTCCTCCTCTCTCTCTCTCTGCCTGCCTCTCTGCCTACTTGTGATGTCTGTCAAATAAATTAAAAAAAAAAAACTCTTTAAAAAATGATAAAGAAGATCTATAATATATATTACTTCAGAGTGCATGGGGAAATAAACACAGTCATCAATAAGCAGAAACAAAAATGGGTACAGACCTTTTTATAAAGGTAAATATAAATGCCACATCCTTTAGATCATGGAATTTAACTTTAGAAGGTTTGTCCTGTAGTAGAAATACTGACAGAAGAAGTGGAAAACAGCAGTTCATAGCTTCAAGGCAAGAAAGAGTTTTTGAAGCAGCAAATAAAGTTGAGAGATATGAAAAAAATGTATACATTATTAGAAAGAGGATGGATCAACTGTTAATGCTTTGAATGTCTGACTCTAACTTCGGTTCTTTTTTTCTTTCTTTTTTTTTTTTTTTTTTTTTGGTAAGTATTTATTTATTTGAGAGAGAGCATGCTAGCAGGGGAGGAACAGAGGAGGTGGGACAAGCCCTCCGTGCAGAGCAGGCATGGGGCTGCTTGCACAACCCTGTGACCCCGAGATCATGACCTGAGCTAAAATCAGGAGTTAGACACTTAACCGACTGAGCCATCCAGGCTCCCCTAACTTCGGTTCTTAAAGTCATGTGTATTTACAATCAGGAGTGCTAACAGGCTTCTCTTGTGTAATTAGACAACACAGATGAATTAAAATGTCTGCAGTTTTGTGTTCTTGTTAATTTAAAGAATACTAAGCATTCTCTGTAAAATGGCTGTTGGTGTTCAACTTTGTATACAGGAAGCTTCCTGACAGTGCATCTAGATTATTTTCCTAAATATATTTCCTATACAAAATAATTTCAAGATACATTTGTTAGCTTCTTGTCTAGTACTGTATATTAAATAATAATAAAATAATAAGTGTGTGAAAACTACATATCATCAAGATTAAGCGATTTTGCTACTTTACTCAAACAGTAGTCCCAGAACAATCATAGAAATGGGTAAGCAGACTGTTCAAAAGATAGAATTTTTACTGTAAACTCAACTGATTTCTGCTGTGATTAGCAGATGTGAAATAGCACTTTATGCAGATATGTCGGTGCAGAACTTTACTTAACCTATACTTAATAAAAACAACAAAGAGGAAATTAATAATTTAGAGAACTACAGTGACCTTATTTACATGCAGAAAATCTGCCTGTGTGTGTGTGTGTGGCTACAAAACTTATTGTGCAAGTAAGTACAGGATTCATCTCTTTGGAACCTACATGTTGTGGTCGACCAGAAATTTCTTGTTCAGTACTGTAATTTTGTGGGGTATGACCTGATAAAAAGAGCCTTCCTCTGAGTAGACAAGAAGCTGGGCAGTTCAGATGCTGAAACTCTTAAGAACTTTGGAAGTTATAGCTTTAAGCTAAGCAATGTTTTAAGAGCTCCCATAGTCACATGTGAAGAACATCAGATAAATTTCTATATTAAATTTCTATATTTTATAGGTCCCCTGATTGCTTTATGTCTAGATAGATTATGTAATAGTAGACATACTCATTTTCATCACCTTCATCTAATTTAGGTTTGTCAATTCTTGAAGTATCATACTACTTGTTTTATTGAGGCTTATTTCTCTTCCAGAATTCTGGCTCTTGCTCAAATTTTTCTTCTTCCAGTCTTCACTGCTTAAGTATATTATGCTTCAGATGTTTTATCCAGGCTCAAATTTCTTGTGGATTTGTCTTATAAATTTAGTTGCCACATCTTTAACAATTATTATCTTCAAAGTTTTGGACAGTACAAGTATTTCTAAAGTATGGAGATAATCACCATGGTGAGCTAAATCAGATATCCTTTAAAAGCATATAGCAGGTAGTAAAAGGATTTAAATTTTTTACCAAGTGTTTCATTTGGGTAGTCATTTGTTGGTCACTTAAATTTGGTTGAGTAATTAAGAGAAGGCGAGTAAGTCTGATGATAGTGCCTGATTAATCAAATTCTGATCAACTATACTAATTGTGATATTTAAACTTATATTCAGGTTTATCATGAGATCATTGGTCATCACACTTTTTTTAGTGGTTTTACTTGAACCAGATGGGAATCTGATTGTACTACCATCCCTTCCTCTCACCTGCCAATGCAGAGGAGAAAGAAGTGAGGATGTTAGAGCCAATGGGGGGTGGGGGGAAACAATTGGATCTTTCCCCCCATACTTGTGAACTCTGGTATATGTATAAAATAGATTTTGAAAACATTTATTATTGTACATTTTGTTTCTAAGTTCAAATCTAAAGCATTCACTTAAAGTTAATGAGAACAATGAGGCATTTCTAATGCACATAAAAATTGAAGTTGCAAGCTGTTGACATTGTTACATTTTCATGGTGGCCTCAGTCTAATTTATTTTCATGGATTTGAAAAATTACACAGCATTAAGAAAATCCTGATTTCCATAGATCACTAGTTATAAGTAGGAATAGTTTTTAATAGCTCACCTTAAATCTCAAGATACTCAAGTTAAATTGATCTAGGTGGTTGAACTGAATAATTTGTATCGAAGTTCAATTACAGTAGTAATATTCACATTCCTTATTGTATAAAAGATAAAGCACACAAACATAAGTGCTAAAACTTACATTATCACTAGTGTATAATACAACTGTTATCCACTTGTTACACAACTTAGTAGAAACATGTGCTGAGAACCCTGCCTGTTTTTTGTTTCGTTTTGTTTTGATTTAGAATATTGCTTCTATGATTGAACCTTGCAGTTTTGCAGATGATCTGAAGGGAGGAGAGATGTGAGGTAGATAGATATAATTATGCTTTATTCATAGGCCATAAGGAGGATTAAGTGAAATAATGCTGGCAGAGTCCTTACCATACCACTTGCTAAGTCTCAGTAAAGGGTAATGGCTATTTTCGACATTTAATAAATAATCAACTTAACAGAATTAGGTTGAGGGTCCTAGGAGAGCAGCTGAGTATTTGAGGTAGAAACAGCATTCTTGCTTAAGATTGAAAAACCGTGGAAGAGTGACCAAAGATTTAGGAGTAAAGGAAACTATGCTCAAGTCCTATCTGCTACATAATAGCTGTTTTTAACCTACTATATAATCTCCTCTGTAAGAAGGGATAATATTTAACCTATTTACAATTTATGAGAAAACTAGTTACCTTGTACTAGGTAGCGTTTGGCACGTAGTAGGTTTTAATAAACAATAGCTATTAAAGAAGGACCTAAGGACAGAACCAGGTTTAGCCTTGTTTACCTCCAGCTGGGTCAGGAGGAGTAGATACTGGAGGAAAAAGTCTCTGCTTGTTGTGACTTAGGAAAATCTTTCTGACAGACTATTCTTAGAAGAGGTCCCTAAATATATGTCATTGTTTTGGCACCTTTATTAATCTTTATTAACTGTTTCTTTCAATTACTGTTGTGCCACGTCTTTTTTTCATCTATACTCCTGCCTTTATTTGGTACCTGTTTTGCCAGTAATAGGTGAGGGGCTGCAAAGGGAAGAAGCCAACCTGAAAATGGTAACTTATTATAGCGACTAATATAAATATCTATAGCTTACAGTCAGTATTGCTCATGTGGTAGGGTAGAGGATGGGAAAATGTTGGAGTCAAAAGAAGCTTGAGTCAAAACCTGCTTAACAACTTCCTGTTTTCAAGTTAATACGTACAACTTTAGTTTCTCTAGATTTAGTGATGATTTTTTTATATTGAGACTACTTCAGAATGGCTGTGAGGGTACAGCCTTAGATGCGTAGGCTACCTTTAAGATTCTGGCTAAAACAAAAGCATCCTCTCCAATTTGATATTCCAGGGAGGAAATACCTGTTTCAGAAAGGTTTAGAGCTTCATCTTAGACTTCTTGTGAGAGTTCCCTATGTCTCCAGTAATCCGAAATTTGTATAGCTGTATTTTACATTCTTACTTATACATTCATTTAATAGACAAATCTCTATATAATTTGATTTACATGGCATTTTTAAATTGTTCTGTGAAAAGCAGGAAAATGTAAAATTAGTGTTATCCAGACAAAGGCAAACTAACGTAAAATTTTTCTCTTTTTCTCTCCTCCTCCTCTTTTGTTAAATAGGATAAGTTCTGAACGTCGAAAAGAGAAGTCTAGAGATGCAGCTAGATCTCGGCGAAGTAAAGAGTCCGAAGTGTTTTATGAGCTTGCTCATCAGTTGCCACTCCCCCATAATGTGAGCTCGCATCTTGATAAGGCTTCTGTTATGAGGCTTACCATCAGCTATTTGCGTGTAAGGAAACTTCTGGATGCTGGTGAGTTGTTTTACAAAAGTGTAATAGGCCTAAAAATTAGAAATTAGAAGTAATTAGAAGATGGTCATAGCTCAGTCCTTCTTTAATGTGATTTTTATTACCTGCTTTTAAAGCTTCAGTAAGGAATTTTTAAGATACTGGCCTTTTTCCCCTCTTCTCTTGCCCTACCTTCCTACCTGTCCTCCTTTTAATAACATGACCTTTCTTTCTCTTTTCAATGGTTTGCTTGCTGTGTTACTTTAAATAATCATTAAAACAGCTGGCAAATCTAATTATAATTTTTAAATAAAGTATCAGATATTTATAAAAATGTCTAAATATTATCATTTAAGTATAACTTTTAATTATTTTTCTTTTCTTGTGCTCTTTTTAGGTGATTTAGATATTGAAGATGAAATGAAAGCACAGATGAATTGCTTTTATTTGAAAGCCCTGGATGGTTTTGTTATGGTACTCACAGATGACGGTGACATGATTTACATTTCTGATAATGTGAACAAATACATGGGATTGACTCAGGTAAAATACCCACATATTAAGAGCCCTTCTTTATGTTTTTGTGATTTTATGATATAGATCTAATTTTCTTAATGTGTTTACAGTTTGAACTAACTGGACACAGTGTGTTTGATTTTACTCATCCATGTGACCATGAGGAAATGAGAGAAATGCTTACACACAGAAATGGTAAGAAGAGAAGTCTGTTGTTTGATTTAATATGACAGGTGGTTTTACATGATACGGTACTGTTACGAATATTTAAATTTTGCTGTTGTATTAACCTAAGGCTCAAAACATCATTTCATGTTTAATAAAATGTTCTGTTCTCTGTGAAATCTACATTATTCTGTTATTTAGAAATTTCATAAAAACACCTAAAAATTTTTTTAAAGCCCACCTAATTCCATGAATAATTATATAGATATAATACCACATAAAATAAAATGGAAAAGTAAATTAAAAATCAGGCCCTTCAAAGAAGTCAATTTATAACATACAACTTTTAAGCCAGGGGAAGTCATAATCAAATAATAAGATTTTATCTCTCTCTTTTTTTTTTTTTTTTGATTTTATTTATTTATTTGACAGAGAGAGAGAGATCACAAGTAGGCAGAGAGGCAGGCAGAGAGAGAGGAGGAAGGCTCCCTGCGGAGCAGAGAGCCCGATGCGGGGCTCGATCCCAGGACCCTGAGATCATGACCTGAGCCGAAGGCAGCGGCCCAATCCACTGAGCCATCCAGGCGCCCCTCAAATAATAAGATTTTAGATAGTGATTATACTTGAGGTACCAGTGTGTGTTCAGGGATTCTAAAGGACCAAGATAAAGAAAAGAGAAAGTTCACCAGATTTTTAGGAGCCTAATACTTGCTTATTTGACCTCAGGATGTTCACAGTTATTTAAGACTATGTACTAGAATTACCAAGTATTAACTATGGATGCCTCCATGTGAGCAACAATAAAAAAGATCCGCTAAGACCTCTTAAATCTTAGGAATGAATTGTTAAAAATAAGTCTCTAAGATTTTTGGAAAGTACCTCTTGAATTATAAAAACTTAATAACTAAAGAAAGTCTCTTCACACCTGTGCTGTCTTATAAAGTTAACATGATGAAAAGTTGTCATTGTTCTCTGTAGCTCTCCAATTTAAGTGGATGTTTGTTTGCTTCTGTGTTAAACAAACTCAAGTTCACAGCACTTTTTGAATATTTTTATGGTTTTCTTTTTCATTGCATTTCATTTTGATAATAGTTAACCTCTATTGAGAGATTACTATGTCAGAACACTGTTCTCTGCCTACTGTATGCTTTAACTTCTTTTTTCGTCATAACACCCTGTGAAGTTACTATTTCAATTTTACTGAGGAAACTGAGGCACAGAGTTATTAAGTAACTTACCCAAGATTACTTGGTTAGTAAATAGCATAGCAGAATGTAGATTAAGCTCAGGTAGATGGGCTTGAGTTTACTCTCATTAGCCCTCTGGAGATCTTTCATGTTCACCAACTCTTACTACATGCTGTGGCCACTTTTGACCTTGCCAGTAGCAGCCCTCTTCTGCTTTTTAATTTCATACTTTGTGTTTCCTGTGAACTTGGAAAGCAAATGTATAATTTTTAGAATTTTGTATAAAGGAAGAGTAAATACACTTCACACGGGGACCTAAATGGGCTGTCAATTTAGTTTAGTATAGGACTTCTAGTGTTTAGACTGAGGTTTGTACTGACTGTTCAGTGCTTCCCTGGGGCTAGACTATAAATGGATGGATATTATGAAATTTTGTTTGGATTTGGTAATGATGTTAATGCATTATTCTAAATCAAATATATTATTACATAACACAGTTTAGATGTATGTTTTTAAACAAAATTTTTCTACATTTTTTTGAACATGGCTTTTTAAAGCACCTGAACTTATTTAAAATTACTCCTAATGTAATGAATGTTTGACATTTTGTTGAGAAACAAAAATGCACATTTCACTTATAGAAAACAGGGGCTGCTTCAATGTACATTTCAATGAAATGCTAAGAACAAGTGGTGTGTTTATACAACATAATTCTATTATTTTTCACTCAAATTCTAAAATAATGACAGAGTTCATTAAATAATTAAGCATTTATTTTTAGAGGTTTGAAAATTTAGTTTTCTTAAAAAAAATTTGTTTTAAATTAGGAAAATGCTAGTACCTTGGTTTTAAAATTAATCTTCATATCCCAATTCAAAGGCTTTGGGTTTCCAAAGGTCAGTACCGTTTAAACTTAGATTATGAAGGACTGAAAATCCACAGAGAATTTACAAAGAAATCTCTGCTGGCACCACAACCACAACCCAGCTCTGCACCACCACTGAGACCAGTATGGTTCTCATGGCATCTTTTTAAAATCCATTCTCAAATGCTACTAGGGAGGGCAAATTTAATCCTTTGAGTAAACCCAAGTAATTTGTATTAGCACCAAGACCACCCCTTTGCCTAGTTCCATTAGTATAGAATTAGAACTCTTCTTCCCCAAGAGTCCTGCCATTTCTAGCTAAGCAAGCTTAAATTTAAACTAACACATTGTTTCTTTTTGGGCACCTGGGTGGATCAGTCAGTTAGTGTCTGCCTTCAGCTCAGGTCATGATCCCGGGGTTCTGGGATGAGCCCCTCATCAGGCTCCCTGCTTAGTGGGGAGCCTGCTTCTCCCTTTCCTCCTGCCTGCCATTCCCCCTGCTTGTACGCTCTCTCTCTCCCTCTCTGTCAAATACATAAATAAAATCTTTAAAGAAAAAAAAATCATTTTTCTTTTCTACTTGGCACTTTTCTTTTAATACGCTAGCCTTAAAATCTCCAGATCTTTTTTCTTTTTAAATTTCTCTTCTACCCACCTAATTCCATCAGTTTTCAGGTTTTTATAGATTCTAGCTCTTAGTGTGTCTTTTGTCATGCTTTTTAATTCTGCTACTGCTCAGCCCCTGATTACCATCATTGTATTTCAGTTCTAATACATCATATATATTGCTTCTAGATTAATGTATCTTAAGTTCCTGATTGTGCTTCCCATCTCAGAATTTTTTAGAAGCTCCATGTTGTATATTTAAGGCTGAATTCCTCATTAAGGCATCCAAAGCCCTAATCTTCCCTTTCTCTTTCATTACTTTTCTGCTTGTACTTCATGTTGCAGTAGGCTGAACTATCTACGGTTCCCTGAACATGTGTTCTTCATTCCATACCTCTGTGCTTTTCATTTTTTTCCTTTTCACCATTTCTTAGTTCTATAAGGATTGGAATGGGAGTGAATAGACCTGATTTTATTTCACTCTAATTTTGCTTTGAAAAGTCATTTAGTATTTTATTCTGTTTTGTTTTTTCCTCTAGTAACAAAAGTAGAAATAATGTCATATCTGCTTTATAGGAAGATTTAAAGAAAAATAAAAAATGTAAAAAAGTCAAATATATAAAAATGCTGTTTGCTTTGAAAAGAAAGTTGCTATTTTATTTTATTTATTTATTTCTTTAAAAGATTTTATTTATTTGACAGACAGAGATCACAAGTAGGCAGAGAGGCAGGCAGAGAGAGAGAGGAGGAAACAGGCTCCCCACTGAGCAGAGAGCCCGATGCGGGGCTCGATCTCAGGACCCTGGGATCATGACCTGAGCGAAAGGCAGAGGCTTTAACCCACTGAGCCACCCAGGTGCCCCGAAAGTTGCTATTTTAAAAGTTCTGTAAATAGAATGCTCAAAGGTTTGGAGGAGTTTGCTGAAGTTCTTATTTTGGGGTGGGCTTGTAAACTGATAGCACATTATAAAGCAAATTTATACCACATTTATATTTCTTTGTAATTTTGCCAACTTCAGTGGCTTGGATGTGAAATGATTAACTGTTAGCTGAAACCGGGGAATCATCATTAGAGTTGTCACCCCCGTTATTGATTGAAGCATGTTAGATCCCTTGTATGTACTGGAGTGTGAATTGCTATGCACTCTGAGACTTTCAATTGAAAATAGCACCTAGGTGACAGATTTAAATGTTTAATTATGTTTTTAAATTTTATTTCATGCTTTCATTCATTAGGCCTTGTGAAAAAGGGTAAAGAGCAGAATACACAGCGAAGCTTTTTTCTCAGAATGAAGTGTACCCTAACTAGCCGAGGAAGAACTATGAACATAAAGTCAGCAACTTGGAAGGTAAGTAAAAATGATTTGTAAGTGGTAATACACATCTCAATACTGCCAATACTTAAGATAGCATTAGAATTGTGAGGGAAAACTTACAGTTGTTCATTGACATTTGCAGAGTTACCATCCAAAACTAGTAATTTTTCAGTTTGAGGCATGAACTTAAATTATGTGAATTGCCACACTCATGTACCAAGCAAGCTAACTTCATCATTTGGCTTTGCCGCCCACTGAGTATGTTACCTGAGTCATGAGTGGTGTTACAGGGGAAACATTTATTGATTTCAAAGATACAGTTAATCAGGGCGCCTGGGTGGCTCAGTGGGTTAGGCCGCTGCCTTCGGCTTGGGTCATGATCTCGGGGTCCTGGGATCGAGTCCCGCATCGGGCTCTCTGCTTGGCAGGGAGCCTGCTTCCCTCTCTCTCTCTCTCTCTCTGCCTGCCTCTCTATCTACTTGTGATCTCTCTCTGTCAAATAAATAAAATAAAATCTTAAAAACAAACAAACAAACAAACAAAGATACAGTTAATCTACTAATGCCAGTAAGTTTTAGCAAAGCTTCCTTGCCATGTCACACTTCAGCTGATTATCTCTGCATTTTTTAATAGCATTTTTATATTTTTTTAAAGAATACTTTGTCTTCTTTGTACACAGGTACTTCACTGCACAGGCCATATTCATGTCTACGATACTAACAGTAACCAATCTCAGTGTGGGTATAAGAAACCACCTATGACGTGCTTGGTGCTGATTTGTGAACCCATTCCTCATCCATCAAATATTGAAATTCCTTTAGATAGCAAGACTTTTCTCAGTCGTCACAGTCTGGATATGAAATTTTCTTATTGTGATGAAAGGTAAATGATATATAATTTGAAATTTTAATTAGTCCCTGGCATTTTTTTTTCTTTTTTTTACTGTTCACTATAATAAAGACTGTGTGCTTCCTTCCACTAAGTTGAATAGTGATACATTGTAGAACTCAGTAGTATTACATTAACTTTATAGATGAATTCACCCACATTTATTGAACACTTACTATGCACTATGAATACTTTACCAAGGTGTTTTCCAGAAATCACAATGTTTAGGTCTTTTTCCTTTCTAATGCATTTAAAAAGAAAATAAATGTATTTCAATGACATAATGCGTAATTTGAGGAAGAATAGATTACTTTCAGTTATGGACTAGAGAGGAAACTGTTTTATCATCTCCTCACCCTACATATTGCCCATGATTTCTGTTGCCATTTCCCAAATTTATGTCCATAACTATTTTTAGTTGCCAATTTGGTATTTTTATCTTGATATTCTTCTATATTAATAAACTGAGTATTTCTATGACTGAACTGTCCTGCCGTTCCTCCAAACAACAACTTTTAAAATTGCTTTTCCTTTTAAAATGCTAGCATGCTTAGTATACCACTGTAGAAACACAACTCCTGCAAAAATCTGGAATTTATCCTTAACTTTTATCTTCATTATATGTACTCCGTTTTTCTCTAAATCTTACAGATTTACTGTGTTACATATATCTCTTGATCCATTCCCTCCTTCCCACCCTTACTCTACTGCCACTGAATTCTTCAGCTCATTATTATAACCTTTGGCTCAAATCTTTGCCATAATCTCCTAAGCTGTCTCTCTGCGAGCGGATGTATGTAGGTCTTTTAATCTCTCATTCACGTTCTCAAAAAATGGACTTCCTAATGTAAAAATTAGATCCACTCACATTACAGTTGAAAATGCCTCAGTTGCTTCCCTTCATCTTTACACAGAACAAACTTCGGTTTATAACAATTAGAGGAGGGCAGGAGATTTTTCTGTACCAAAAGATGTGCTGAGAAGCTGAAAGAAAAAATAGACCTCCGCAATAAAACCCAAACTTATTAGCATAACCAACAAAGATATTTATGACCTGACCCCAGCCCACTAGTCTAAATTGCTCAAGAAAAGAGGTGATTCCTCTGGTGTGGCCCCCTACATCCTACAGCTGGAAAGCACCACATGCTGACTCCGTCTTAGTGCCTTTACATACATTTTCCCATTCTGCACTGAAGTTTTCTTCAGTTCCTAACACATATTTAACTTTCAGGAGCCATCTACTCCTCCTCTATGGAGCTTTCCTTTTTCCTTCAAGAAACTATACTATTCTTTGTGCATACGTCTGTCATAACATTTTTCCTACTCTTACAATTATTTGCTTGCTTGTCCCATTTTTAGTGTAAGACTGTGTAACATAGTAGCTGAAGGCATAGATTCCATAGCCAGGCTACTAAATCCTGACTTTGCTGCATGTATCCAGATGATCTTGGGCATATTAGTTTTTCTTTTTGAGCATCAGTTTCTTCATCTTTTGGTAGGGTCAACTTAAAGGCTGGATGAGTAAACAAATTTTAAGCACTTAGTCATGAAGTATAGAAATCCCCCTTCCCACTGGACAAGGAAATGTGACAGAACTCTCGCTTTAAAAATCACATAATCCTGACTTCAGTCGTAGCTTGCAGCTCTGATACTTACAGTGGGGCCTTGGTATGTGAACTTAACTATTTCAAATTTTATGATCCTTACCTGTTAAATAAAGGTAATATTTCGAGAGGCTGTTGCCAGCCAGGATTAAAGGAGTTTGTTGAATGTCTTATACACATAGTGAATGCTTTATTTACCACTGGTGTCAGCTATCAGAAAAATGAAGATAGGAAAGCTAGTAAGTATTTTATGGCATTTATTGCCATAATTCATGTGGATGTATGATAGGACAGAGATACCCGTATCTTTTTGAGGAATTATTTTTTATTTTTTGAATTCAGTAGCAAAGTATAGAAGTAAATTGGGAAGAAAGGCAAGTGGTGGAGCTAGAATGAGAACTGAGAAAAAGAGTGACATTTCTCTTTGGTTATATCAGAAAACTGGAAAATGATCTTGACAGAGGAGTAAAGACTGCCCACTTATAGATCAACCAAGTAAGGTTTTGAGTTTGACCAGGAGATCATTTTCTGGTTAGAGCTCTTTCTACGAACTTCTCATATCTAAAACCCAAGAACTTTGAGAAAATCTAATATATCAAACTTCTGGCATTCAGAATATCTCCCCAAACACTTATATTTACTGTACTAATTTACACATGCAGTCATTATACACATTTATTTGAGCATCTACAAGTTCATGGCAAAGTAGAAATGAAGAGCAATAGTTCTTAATTCTCAGGACACTTAAAATGAATAATACGCTGCATTGTTGCTTTAGATCACAGGTTCCTAGTCCCTTAAGAACACTTTCTGATAAGATTTTTCTGGATCACTCCCCTTTCTGGTACAGAATATAAGCTATGTAATATTCCAAGGTTAAATAAAATTGACTTTCTAGGAAAATACGCTGTTTATATTTTAACATCTTATATCCTTCAGTGATAGACATACCTTAACTCAGACTGAGAAGTACTGACTAGACACCTAATTAAATAAGAGCGTCTTAAAATGATAATACCAAAGCCCTCATTAATCTGGTTACTTCTCTAGCCTCATCTCGCCTCACCTGCCCCCCACCCCGACCCCAACCACGGGTCTTTCTTGTTTACACGCTGTCAAGCATTTTCTCATTTCCGTCTTTGCTTCTGGTATGCCTTCCTGAAATGGTTTTGCTTGCCCTGCTTCTGTACTGTGTTCATCTCATTAAGTCTCCTATAAGAAATTGTCCCTCACCCCACTATTTCTTCTCATGGATATGGGTAGTTCCTCTGACTCCTGCAATAGCCATCACTACAATTAACCACATTATTTCATAAGTAGTAATGGTAATTGTTCCAGAAGATTAGCTACATGTTGAGTTTTTGACCTTGTATTTTTACACCTAGAACAATGCCAGGCATACTTAAGTGTATAAAGATTTAAATAATGGAAGTTTTTTTAATTCAGTGGGAATTTTATTTAAATAACCTATATAAAACCAATTAAAATTATATTTAGAGTATAATTTAAAGAACTAGGACTTTTTTATAAGACAGTTTCCTTTGTAATGCTGCCACCTAGTGCAGATGTGTTTAGGGATATCCCTTTGTAAAGAAGTCTGGATTTTAGCTTGGTTTGGTTTAATTTGTTTTTTTACAAACCATTTTCTATTTACCTATTTTTATTTTGGAATAAATTATATGAGAGATCTTGCCTTAAAGTGTGACAACACAAAGAGTATTACTTTCTATAAATTTCTTAAAAGGATATCGTCCATGTATGTTTTTCATAGTTTTTTGGACACAGTACCTTAAGTAACTTTTGCTTACACCTTAGTTAGAAAGTCCTTTAAATTCTAAAGTCTGAGAAATTGAAAACCTTAACTCGTGTTTTGCTCTCAGGAAAGAGAGAAATTTCTGTTTAGTATGGTGCTAAGAAGACAGCATTCTCTTTCACATGAAATGCATTCCATTTCAGACTGGTTATACAAAGTAATAAGATCTAATCTCTGTCCTAAAAGAATTGCCTGGAAACCAAAAGGGATAACTGAATTATTTTATATTCCATTTTTAGTTTGATACCATTTTTTCATCTGAAATAAATTCCTATAATTTTGTATTATTTAAAAAAATTAAGTATAAGAGCATCTTCTAAAACCAACGAACATATAATTCTTAAGTTCCCATTTAGTGTAGATAGTCTTTGGTTAGTGATATTAAAATTCTGTAGTAAATATTGTTTCCACAAAGTGAAGCCTTGTCTAAGGGGACTGTTAAAGAATCTGGTTTTATGGTAAACAAATGTTACGGATTTAATCTTATTTTTCAAATTAAATGCCAGTGACTACACCTTTATAACTTTTATCATTTAATTTAGCACTACTTTCTATTTATGATTCCCCTGTCTTTTTACCAAACGTAAGTACTGTAAAATGGGATGAAAATAGGGGGCACCTGGGTGATGCAGTGGGTTGAGTGTCTAACCCTTGGTTTCTGCTCAGGTCATGACCTCGGAGGTGTGGGATCTGGCCCCCATGTCAGACTCTGTGTGTACGCTCTTTCTCTTTTTTCTCTCTCTCTCTCAAATAAGTAAATCTTAAAAAAAAAAAAAAAACAAGCTTGGGTGAAGGAGATAATATAAAAGGGTCAAGTAGCAGGATGGACCCAGAGGACTTACTGAAGTACATGGTGCTGCATTTAGTTAACTGTAGAGTTACTAAAGGTGAGATGTGAATTTATTCTAAGCCAAGAAGGATGCTCTTCATGCATATCAGTTACTTTGGAGAAGCAGAATTTTTACACTTAGTTTATTTTTTTCTCTTCTTACATTTTTTACTTAACAGAATTACTGAATTGATGGGATATGAGCCAGAAGAACTTCTGGGCCGCTCAATTTATGAATATTATCATGCTTTGGACTCTGACCATCTGACCAAAACTCATCATGATAGTAAGTACAGTGAAAGAACTACAGATACTCTATTTATTTAACTATTGCGATCTCTTTACCGTTTAGCCATATATCTAACTTTTGGGTTAAAATTAACCAGTCTTCCTAGACTAAAAATTGTTCTCTTTTTTTGTTTGGGGATTGAACTCACAAACCTGAGATTAAGACAGCTGAGATCAAGAATCAGATGCTTAATCAACTGAGCCACCCAGGCGCCTCTCCTGGACCAAATGTCTTTTTTTTTTCTTTTTCTTTTTTTAAGGTTTTATTTATTTATTTGAAAAAGACTGCAAGAGAGTGCAGGAGCAAGGGGACTTAGGATGGGGGAGGGGAGAAGCAGGCTCCCTACTCACAGGATACTGGCACCCAAGCTGAAGGCAGATGCTTAACCAACTGAGCCACCCAGGTGCCCCTTCTACACTAAATGTCTTAATAGAACTCTTCATAAGGGATTTTGACCATTAAGTCTATGTTTTGTGTTTGTTATAACCAGTACTAGTTAAGATAGAATCATTTAATGATATATAAAACTACCTTGGGGGGTGCCTGGGTGGCTCAGTGGGTTAAAGCCTCTGCCTTCGGCTCAGGTCATGATCCCAGGATTGTGGGATCGAGCCCCACATTGGGCTCGCGGGTCCGCAGAGAGGCTGCGTCCTCCTCTCTCTCCCTGCCTACCTCTCTGCCTACTTGTGATCTCGGTCTGTCAAATAAATAAACAAAATCTTTAAAAAAGACAAAAACAAAAAAAACTACCTTGGTATTTTAAATACAAAGACTGAAAAAAGATCATATATTATAGCATCATTTTCAGAATTCACACAAGTATTCAGACCAGTTTGGCACATGGAAGGTACTCAAGAAAATAATTGTTCAGTGACTTAATAAATGTGAATGTGAATGTGATCAATGTCATATACAAATGGTAATCAGTACCCTTGATATAAGATACAGTTCTCTGTTTTACTCATGAATGTTATTTAAAGATCCATAGTAAGACTTTGAGATCTCACTGCCTGTTAATCTATACCTAAACATGACTTCCGGTGTGATTGGGAATACCTGAATGTCACTGAGTTGGTATGATTAGCCTGGGACCGCAGAATGAGCCCAAGTTGGCAGTCAGGACCCCAGTCCTCGTGATAATGTCATCATTACTATTTATCTAGTACTTTCTCCCAAATCAGCAAGAGATTAAGGTCGCCTAAATTGCCAGAAGATTTCAGCATGGTATCAGTTGAGATTCAGATATGCCAGCCCAGCTATTTTGAAGCATCATTAATTCTCTGGAAACCTCAGTAGAAATTTAAGGAAACACAGCAGTGCTACTTGCTTGAATGCTCTCTGTAAAATCAAGATTATTCATTTTCTAGTCTTTTTGATATTTCAACATATAAAGTTATTAAAGGAATTTTAGTCACTGCTGTTTTATTTAATTTTATTTATTTAACATGAAGATTGGCAGGAAAGGAGTTTATTTGAGGGGTTAGAAAAATGAAATGAGTATGTCTTTGGCTATGCCAGGGGTGTTTCTCTGTCAGTTTAAACAGTTACAAATTGATTCCATTAAAATAAACATCTCTCTTTCTTGAAATAATGACCAACATTCAGCATCCATTCATTTGATTGAAAATTCAAAGTTACTTTTCCTTTCCTTTCCACTCCTAGTGTTTACTAAAGGACAAGTCACCACAGGACAGTACAGGATGCTTGCCAAAAGAGGTGGATATGTCTGGGTTGAAACTCAAGCAACTGTCATATATAACACTAAGAACTCTCAACCACAGTGCATTGTATGTGTAAATTATGTTGTGAGGTAAGCTTGGAAAGTAAATACTTTGGGGAACAAGTCATTACTTTTTTGGATAATCTGTTCTTTTATAGGAAGGAAAGATTATAAATGTTAACTGAATTTTATCTTCACATTTCTACCTAATTATGGTTTTCAGTACTCTGACCTGAGCTATTCTACAGTGATTTTACTATTATCTGTAGCTATTTCTTCCCATCCTTTTCACTCCCATTTTTAAAAAAGACCTTGAAAAAAAGCCCAGATCTCCTGTTGGATTAGTTTGTTCTAGTTGTGTATCTATCAGCATATACTATCTCAAGTAACTATGTTATTTTATGTTATTTTATTATTCTTTGAATTTAACCCATATAGTAGAGATGATAATAACCTAGAAGGTTGTAATGAGGATTAGATGAAATCCTATATAAGGTTATTGTGAAAGGCTGTATAATGTGACACATGGCTCTTATATATTCATGAACTCTTCTTTTAGTTGATTGGCTTGTGAATATTATGGATATCATAAGCCAGTCTTTCATTTGATCTACTTCAGGTGACAGTCCATCTTCTAGATTACCACCATAGTGAGTTTACTTGCATGAATATCTGATCATCTCGTTTTCCTTAGAATGGTTTTAAAGATCTTTTTATTACCCCCAAGATAAACCATGACTTACTTGCATAGCCCCATTTCTTGTCATTTTCTGTACTCCCATGCTTTCACAGTTTCTGTTGTCTTTCTAAAACTATGGCCACCTCTCTTAGGAAGACTTCGGTCATTTGTTTTTATTTTTGCCACTTCTGACCCCATCCTTTAATGTTGCTGTTGTAGTTTTTTTCATACTTTAATGTTTTAATGTTAGTGCCAAAGAGTTCTCTTGTGGCTTTCCCATTATATAAGAATCACCCACTTGGAATGTCCTTTTCACCCTACCCCATGTGCCAAAAAAGCCTACTTAGGAGCCAGAGTTTCAGCTTGTTGGCTTCTCTGTGAAGCAGACCTTCTCTATTTTAGCATTTACCACTTTGTTTTTTAATTGTTTGAACATCTACTTTCACTCTGGGTTATAAACTTCTAAGGGCAAGGATTAGGTATTTTAAACTTTGTATCCTTGGTTCATTTCACTTAGTGAACACTTAAATATTTGTTGATTAAAGGGACAATAAAATTCACATTTAAGCTAAACACAAAAATGGATTTATTCATCATCCCTTTTCAGCTCTATCCTGCAGGTGTTATCGTGATATCATTTTCTTACCACCAAGGAAAATATGGCAACTTTCTTAGAAAGTCCTTGGGTGTTTATCTATCTTTATATTCTAGAACCATCCTTAGGTCATACCTCATAAATCAGTCCCAAAGAGTTCTGTGCCAGTTCCATCACATGTGAATCAGGCCCAAAATAGTGAAGATCTCTTTGTGCCCTTTATATACTTGACTATTAACATTTCTTTGTCACCATCACTCTTTCCAAAGGGATAGCTGAAGTTTCTTAATTGGTCAGTATTTGAACTATCTTGTATTTTTTTAAGTTTTTTTTTTTGTGTTTATTTCATATTGGTATTTTAAACCCTTAATGTGACTACGTATGCAAGAGAAATTAGGATAAGGCATCTTAAAATGTTCCTTTTCATAAAGCAGAATTTTAAGAGATAGGGTTATTTCAGAGACCTTCCTCCCCATATTGTGTCAATGCTCCTTTAAGAATTACTAATCTCTCTCTTTTGACAGTGGTATTATTCAGCACGACTTGATTTTCTCCCTTCAACAAACAGAATGTGTCCTCAAACCAGTTGAATCTTCAGATATGAAAATGACTCAGCTGTTCACCAAAGTTGAATCAGAAGATACAAGTAGTCTCTTTGATAAACTTAAGAAGGAACCTGATGCTTTAACTTTGCTGGCCCCAGCTGCTGGAGACACAATCATATCTTTAGATTTTGGCAGCAATGGTGGGTCTGTCTGTTGCTATAAGCCCATTTTAACAGAACTTGGACATCATAGTCTTACATATTTTGTTTTTCAAAGTCTTGTTCAAAGTTTTTATGTAAATACTTTTGCTCCTGTAATTTCTCAGCAGTCCTGCTTCTGTCACAGTGTGGGAAGTTGTGCTTCAAAGGGTTCTTGGGTATTCTTCCCACTTTAACGTTTCTCATTTACTCTCTTTCTATATCCTATTGCCATATTTTCTCCACAATGTAGAAGTTATATTGCAGTAAGTGTAGTTCATTAAAAGATAAAAACCAGTCATACCATAATATCAAACGTTGAAAATAAAAACTGTAATTTTCAAAGTTGGTTAAATTTTAATGAATAGAAGGTATGAAAAGTTGGAATTGCAGGGCTCTTATACCATAAATATAATAGGAACTGTCAATAGTAGACTGGAAATATAACTCAGACTTCATTATACTTATATGTGTAAACTTCCTGATTAAGGAAAATTTGGTAATATTTTTGAGTGAATTGGACCTTTTGTAAAAGGGGGCATACATTTCTGTATATGTTGAAATCTAGGTATTCTTTAAATTGACTAATTATTTTTTTCCCTATAGACACAGAAACTGATGACCAACAACTTGAGGAAGTTCCATTGTATAATGATGTAATGCTCCCCTCATCCAGTGAAAAATTACAGAATATAAATTTGGCAATGTCTCCATTACCTGCTTCTGAAACTCCAAAGCCACTTCGAAGTAGTGCTGACCCTGCACTCAATCAAGAAGTTGCGTTAAAATTAGAGCCAAATCCAGAGTCACTGGAACTGTCTTTTACTATGCCCCAGATTCAAGATCAGCCAGCTAGTCCTTCTGATGGAAGCACTAGACAAAGTTCACCTGAGGTAGGTGATATAGGTAGGTGAGATATAAGAAGAGGATAACTCACATTTTAATGTTCAGGAATGTATTTATAAAATGAATACAAAAGGTCTTGAATTTAGACATCCACAGATAATTATGTGTGTGCCTATCATTACTTCAGGCCCATTGATACTGCCCTTTGAGTTGGAGGATTGTCAAGTAGCGCAAGACTTATTTTAGTGAAGCTTAAAAGGGAAAGGACCCTAAGCTATTTGCATAATTTAGCCCAATTTCCATCACTGTTCTGGATTAGCATAACACGAAAATACCAAGTTCTTACACAGAGTAAATACCTAATTACTATTTTTTATTCAAGTTCTGTCTTGATAATAGTTTTTCTATAAACGCAGTGAAAATATTCCAGGGCTAGACTGAGGCCAAGACTAAAGATGTCACATAGAGCTCTGTTTCTAAATCTAGAATGATTCCATTTCAGAGCCTCTTAGGTTTAAAACTATGCTCAGGAGTAGGGCAACTCAGACTTGAGTATTATGACCTGTGAGGCTTAAGTAGGTCTTAGAAAGTGGTGAATAATTTTACATTAAATATTTATCAATTGAGACTGGCAGGCAAAGAGTAGGAGATTTGACATCTCACAGCCTTCTGGAGAATATAGTCTGTGCTGTGGTTGCTCTGCTTTACCCAGCATAAAAATCTATTGATTCTTTTCTTTATCTTTTTTTTTTTTTTAATCTAACAAAGGTGTTAAAATGAAGGAAACGAAAGTTTATGCTTAGACTATACATTTATAGTTTTCTGGTTAGAATCCTTGCTCAGAACTCCTAAAATAGTACTGCATTCATAAAGATGAAGGCAAGTAAAAGAACTTCAGTCTCCGCCTCCAAAATCCATGTGAGATTTTTAGGTATATCTACGGGAAGTGTGGCTTCTCAGAACAAAGGAAGATTCCAGTGAGTGTACCATACCTAATTATTGGCCAGTTAGATACCATGTGGGAGTTGAATTATAAGAGAGTTTTTCCTTCAGAAGAAACAGACAAATGTATCTTTTAGTCCTAATTTTATAAATGATGTTGTTACACAGTCAGAAATGTATATATTGGCAAAATTAGTTAAAAATGTAAGCTCAGAAGTTTAACTTCTCACTAGTTAGATAAAATGTGATGGAAGAGACAGACTTTATTGTGTATTCTCTGAGGTGTGATTTGAGAATTCTGGCAACTAGCAAAATACATGCATGTTTCCTCAGGGAAAAGTAAACACATTGAATTCCTTTTACAGCCTAACAGTCCCAGTGAATATTGTTTTGATGTGGATAGTGATATGGTCAATGAATTTAAGCTGGAATTGGTAGAGAAACTTTTTGCTGAAGACACAGAAGCAAAGAATCCATTTTCCACCCAGGTATAGGAACTTGTTTATTATATTTTCTATCAAAGTTTATTAATTTTTAGTTTGAAGTGATTTTGGGTTTAACTTGTGTTTACTTGTTGCTTTAAAGGACACTGATTTAGACCTGGAGATGTTAGCTCCTTATATCCCAATGGATGATGACTTCCAGTTACGTTCCTTCGATCAGCTGTCACCACTGGAAAGCAGTTCTACAAGCCCTCAAAGTACAAGCACAATTACAGTATTCCAGCTGACTCAAATGCAGGAACCTCCTGTTACCACTACCAGTACCACTGCTACCACTGATGAATTAAAAACAGTGACAAAAGATGGTATAGAAGACATTAAAATATTGATTGCATCCCCATCTCCTACCCATGTACCTAAAGTAACTACTAGTACCACAACATCACCTTACAGTGATACTGGAAGTCGGACAGCCTCACCAAACAGAGCAGGAAAAGGAGTCATAGAACAGACAGAAAAATCTCATCCAAGAAGTCCTAATGTGTTATCTGTCACTTTGAGTCAAAGGTATTTACATATAACATTAAAGTTATAGTTCTTTTATTATTTTTGAGAAAATATGTGTGGTGGTAACATTTCTAAACATAGCTAACTTTTGGTAAATATGCTTTAAGAACATTAAATTGACACACAAAATTCTGGTAAAACAAGCACTCAAAAAATGTTTCTAAATTGTCTATTTTCTTGAAAATAACTATATCAGCAATCCAAAATGTAGGAGTTAGAAAGGTCTTCCAGTACCTTTTAAAAATAAAATGTAGCCAGTAAGTTCTTAACTGTGCAAAAATTGGCCCAGTTTCTTGTAGTTGTTTAAATCAGACTAGTTAACTTTCCTCATTGTTTTTGTCTCTTTGAGTTATTTTAAAGCTTACCTGAATAAAAGACCTTCCAACTTAAGGGTATTTCCAATTCCCCATTTCAAATTGAACCCGATAGTCTTCAGTCCTCAGTATTCAATACAGGTATTTACAAGCCTTCTTTTAAAATTTATGTGTAATTGCTTTTATTTTTCATGACATATTAAAAGAACATTAGCTATATTATAGGTTAAATGAGCATTTAAGAGCTATAACAGGAATCTAAGCATGATTTATGATGTTACCTTTATGGAGTTAGTTTGAGCAAATACCTGTATACCACCCAAACTTTATTAATTTCTGTATATAATGTTTATAGTGGGATTTGATAATTTAAATTTGAGGCTGTACTCAAGAGGAAATAAGTTTTAGCTAGTCAGTGGGGCATTATGAAGAGGAAAGAAACAATTCCTTTTCTACTGTGCCTTGACTGAGCCAAATATCAATAGCAAGAAAAAAGCACTGCCATAACAAGAATTTATGGCTTTTTTTCTCTTGCCCTTCATCACTATTTTGACATAGAATGCTAGGAGGAACCTTTTCCCAGAACTAGGAAAAGATCTTGGGGCTTTAGATTAACAAAAAAACTTTTTTAATGTAATGTTTATATTACTTTATAAATTAGTATGTCACCAACTGACTTTAGACTGAGTTCCTTAAGGCAGTGACAGTGTCTTACACATTTGAGTGGTGTTAATACTTAGTACAGTATGTAACGTGTGATACTTCTCAGTAAATGGTTATTAGATGGATGATGAATGAATATAGTTATAGAATTGGCAATGACCTTGAATTTACAGTTTACTGTTAGCTACAGAGGACTATAGGATGTTCAGTTTTCTGAACAACTGTGAACAAAAGCATAGTGTAGCAACTAAAATGGTATTTACATGACAGTAATACTTCATAAAGATAATGTATTTATATAACCTCCCTATCTATATAGTGAAGGTTTTATAGACTTTTTAAAAATAGAAACAAAACCGCGTGTAAGAGAGCAGTTTGAATAATGCTTATCCATATGGCATTCCTAACTATATGGAACAGAGCAAGGAGCCATTGTGATTGTGTATGGGCTGAGGGGAGGCGTTCTTGTAAAGACAAAACATAACAGAATTCATGTGCCTGATGCATAAAATGGTTCTTCACTATTTAATATTAATTTTAAATGCAGATAGTTCAGGTTTGATAACCAGATCCATACTGAAGACAAAGTGGCTTAATGGGAAAGATTACTTGGAGAGAAGTGAGTATCAGGAGATCTAGAATGTACTTCCATATCTGCAACTAACTAGGTAACTTGCTTAAGGTCCCATTGCAAACAAGCTTCAGGTTTCTCATTTATAAAATGGGTGTTATATACCTCCTTATCTTGGAGATGGGCATTATGCTAAAATGAACTAATGACATGCAATGTTCTATAAACAAAAACACTATACAAATGTGAAATTAATCTTATATTCCTGTAGTCCTGTAATAATATCTGTATTATACTGGGTGAAATGAAGAGTCAATATTTCACTTTAACCTACAAAAATATCAGTTTAGTTTTGTTCAGATCTATTTTATAAATAGGTAAATGCATATTTTAAGAAATTTTGTTTCAAAAATTGAGCTTTGACTTTTAAGATGATAAACTTCAGTAATCAGGAAAGTTCTTGTACATAAAACATATTCCTTAATGTTGGCAAATAGGCATTATATATTTTCAAAAAGTTGGATATTTTAAAAATAATAGTAAAGCAACCATATTTTTTTTTTCAGAACTACCATTCCTGAGGAAGAACTAAATCCAAAGATACTAGCTTTGCAGAATGCTCAGAGAAAGCGAAAAATAGAACATGATGGTTCACTTTTTCAAGCAGTAGGGATTGTAAGTGTGAAAGTACATGTTTGTTATTCTGTTCTAGCTAATGTGCCATATATAAGTAATTCTTTATTTCTTCTAAATACAAGAGTTATATTTTCAGAGGTTAAATATTGTTTCTTCCACTTTGTATGAACTATTTCATAGAAATAAATTGAATGAATACAATCTTGTAAAAATTCCCAACAATACAGATGAATTTTAAGTAAAAAGTGAATTTCTTCACCCTCACCACCAGTCTTGTTCTCTTCCCTTTCAGTTACTTTCCCATCTTTACCCCAAAAAACAGTAGTTAATGTTAAATCAGGGATTGTGTAATCCATACTGATATTTTCAGATCATAGTAACTAGAAAGCATTTACAGAAACAATTGCCATAGTTGAGTGGCAAATGATTTTATCATAGTATTAAGAGAAAAAAATAATTTGGGGCCGTTACTTAAGAAATCTGTCTACAAACTGTTATTAAGCTGATTTCAGAGTTTTTGATTTTATAAAAATTCAACATAGTAAACTTGAAATAACTTTACTGTTTTTAGGGAACATTATTACAGCAGCCAGATGATCGTGCAACTACTACGTCACTTTCTTGGAAACGTGTAAAAGGATGCAAATCTAGTGAACACAGTGGAATGGAGCAAAAGACAATTATTTTAATACCCTCTGGTTAGTTTATTTTTTCTACCCTTGAACATCCCACAGAGAATTAAAATATATGAAACTTTATTTAGAAGGTTTACTCTCAGTGAGAGTGATTTTCATTCTTTAGCATCATTAAAAGTAATGTTAGCATTTTATCTACTGGTGGTAATGGAGGAATAGCTATTTTAAGATGGAACTTTTAATTTTTAGTAATTATATTTATATCTGTGTCTTTATCTAGCAATATTAAATAGAAGCTGAAACTTGTACATTTTTATGCCTTTTTCAAAACTGATTTATCACTCCTTTGTGTCATCATGTCCTTTAAATGCTTCTGACAAAGCACCAGTAACACTTTATTGCACTTGCTTGTTTACATAGCTGTGGTTTTACCCTAAAACCACAGACTAAACCATAGATTAAAGACCCACAGCTTATTTGCTTCAGTTTCCTGTGATATCTGTAGCATAGTGAATGTTCAATAATATTCATTGACTAGGTGAATGAATACTTAGGCATGTCTTTGTTTTTCAGATTTAGCATGTAGACTGCTGGGGCAATCAATGGATGAGAGTGGATTACCACAACTGACCAGTTACGATTGTGAAGTTAATGCTCCTATACAAGGCAGCAGAAACCTACTGCAGGGTGAAGAATTACTCAGAGCTTTGGATCAAGTTAACTGAGCTTTTTCATAATCTCATTCCTTTTTTTGGACACTGGTGGCTCATTACCTAAAGCAGTCTATTTATATTTTCTATATCTAATTTTAGAAGCCTGGCTACAATACTGCACAAACTTGGTTAGTTCAATCTTGATCCCCTTTCTACTTCATTTACATTAATGCTCTTTTTTAGTACGTTCTTTAACACCAGATCACAGACAGCACATTTTCACAGTTTCTTGGTATTTAAACCATTACATTGCAGTAGCATCATTTTTAAAATGCACCTTTTTATTTATTTATTTTGGGCTAGGGAGTTTGTCCCTTATCGAATTATTTTTAATAAGATGCCAATATAATTTTTTTGAAGGAGGCAGTAACCTTTCATCATGATCAGTTTGAAAAATTTTTACTCAGTTTTTTCACATTTTACATAAATAATGATTTGCCAGCAGTACATGGTAGCCACAATTGCACAATATATTTTCTTAAAAAAATACCAGCAGTTACTCATGCAATATATTCTGCATTTATAAAACTAGTTTTTAAGAAGAAATTTTTTTTTTTTGGCCTATGAAATTGTTAAACCTGGAACATGACTTTGTTAATCATATAATAATGATTCTTAAATGCTTGTATGGTTTATTATTTAAATGGGTAAAGCCATTTACATGATATAGAAAGATATGCGTATATCTGGAAGGTATGTGACATTTATTTGGATAAAATTCTCAATTCAGAGAAATGATCTGATGTTTCTGTAGTCACTTTGCCAGCTCAAAAGAAAACAATATCCTATCTGTAGTTGTGGAAGTTTATGCTAATATTGTGTAATTGATATTAAACCTAAATGTTCTGCCCACCCTGTTGGTATAAAGATATTTTGAGCAGATTGTGAACAAGAAAAAAATCATGCTTTGTTAGCAAAATTGCCTAGTATGTTAATTTGCTCAAAATTTGATGTTTGGTTTTATGCACTTTGTCGCTATTAACATCCTTCTGTTTTCATATAGATTTCAATAATTGAGTAATTTTAGAAGCATTATTTTAGAAATATATAGTTGTCACAGTAAACATCTTGTTTTTCTATGTGCATTGTACAAATTTTTCATTCCTTTTGCTTTTTGTGGTTGGATCTAACACTAACTGTATTGTTTTGTTACATCAAATAAACATCTTCTGTGGACCAGGCCCCCTTTGATCAACTTTTATTGTAAAATATTTGCTTTAAGTGCCTCCAACTCATAAAATTGATTACCAACAATTTAATTATCTTACAAAAATTACATAAATTATTTCTATTTATTTATCACTTTAATGTATACTCTGTCCCTAAATGTCAAGTAAAAGCAAACTATAATGTTCCACTGTAAAAAATAGACTTTTAGAAAAGAATTTGTCATTTTTTAAAGTTATGAACCTATTAAAGTAAAGCCAATTTTAATGCTTTAATCCCAAGTGAATGGGATGAGTGAAGCAAATCCTGAACATTATAGTTACATAATATTGTAAGGACTAGAAGTGCCTTTAAAGATTTCCAATCTATTCCCATTTCATAGATGAAGAAATGTAGACCTCAAATGATAATTGACTTGTGTAAGTTTTCAAGGTAATAAATGATACACCAAAGATTTAAACTTAGGTCTTCTGACTCTAATCTGAAACTAGAACAAACCTTGCATTTTTTTGTTTTAATGATACTGTATATATTTTTAAAATAACTTTACTCATTTTTTCCTATATTTTGTTTATAGAATAGCTATATTTCTTTTATGATTATAAAAGTAATACATTCTCACTTTAAAAAAATAAGCACAAAAAGATGAAAAATCACTGTGAACCTCTGCACTTAGAAGTAACAGCAAATGATTTTTATGGACAAATTACATAGGCAGTGCCAGAGCCTTAGGTCCTGATGTTACAAGAACAAAATATCCTGAACAAAGTGAACTAAGCCCCAGATCTTAGGTGGCTCTTCTCTTAGACTGAAAAAAATGTTAATTGTAATAACATGAAAATTTGGGAATAAAAATTTGTAATATAAAGACATTCCAAGATTTTGGGGGCACATGTATACTTCACTGTAAATACTACAATCCAAATCACGTCTGCATTTCATTACATATAGTATAGAGATGGAATGTTAGAATAAAATAGTTGCTTAATATTTTCAGGTCAAAATAGCAAAAATTCTTGCTTATTTTGGTAGCAAATTAGCTCTAGTTGAAAACTACAAATTTATGTATAGTTTTCAAATATTAATAAGTGGTCAGATTATGTAATGACCAGGAGAAAGTGACTTGTTAAGAGCAATGATTTAGAAGAGAAAACCACTTTAAAGGACCGTAGGACTGGAAGAAAATAAGTACCCACCTCTTGGTCATTCACCACCCGTGGAGTATTTGAAGCTGTTGGAAATAGAAAAAACAGCTCTTTCTTCCCAGTATTTGTGCTCTCTCTCTGAGACTGTCATTTATTACTTTATAATGCCTTTCTCTGACGTATAACCCTGCTCTAGCAACTAGAATTCTGTAATAGCTTTTCTTTCCTTCCTACGCATGCCTATCACTTTCCCACTTACCTGGTACCACTGTGAGTATTATTTTAACACCTGAACAAAGTATGGCAAGGGAGTTTAGTGTATTTTGTTCTTTTGTTCTAAGCCCTAACTTTAACTTTGGAACTAAGAAGAGTTCCACAGACAGCTTACCACAGCTAAGTACAATGGCTTTTAGATTATGAATGATAAAATGAATCTGAGTTTAAAATGAATCTGACATTTATTAGGTATTATATGTTAGACTTTGTGCTAAGCATTTTGCATGTTATCTCTCAATCTTCAAAAAAAACACCTGAGTGTTTATCTCATTTTATAGGTAAGGAAACAGTTTTGGAGAGGTAGCTCAAGGTTCAAAGCTCATCTGAGCTGGCCTTAGTGACTCCAAAGCCCACCGTGCGGAATACTGTAGGGTGTCAGCCAGTTAAGTAGAACAACTTTTCCCTGTTAACTGTTTAAATAGCAAATGGGTGGGGTGAGGGCAATGGAATCATAGAGAGCAATTAGGGTACATCCTAAGTGAGAAATGGCAAGACATGAAATGAGTAAAAATCGTGTTCTAAAGGGCTATCGAATTTTGAGTCTGATCTAGAGATTCAGGTGTCTGGTGATGGAAACATTTAACTCAAAGGTAAAAGAGGTGATTTATGGAAAGCCCATTAATGAACTATAAAAGGTTATACCAATGTATGATATAGTTCTCCCAGGGCTGTTCGACTTAATGGCATAATAGACATGTTTATTTTAAGTCTGTGTAACTTTGCAACTACCACTCCAAATAGCTCTTTTCCCCCTACAACCTCTAAAATACAGAAAAGATTAAAGTTACTGGCTTTGCAAAAACTTAACACATTTAGATTCCGAAAGTCGAGATTTCTAATGTAGCAACATCAGAAAAAAGATGCAAAGAATATGGAATCTTTTTTTTTTTTTAAAGGATTTTGGTTAAATAAAACCTTTGCCAATATATTGCCAACTGGAAACAACAAAAGTGTAACGGAAAAAATCTTTCACTCAGGTTGGTTTTTTTTTTTTTTTTGGTTTGTTTGTTTGTTTTTTAGGTCTGCCACTAACCACTTTACTCGTATTTCATTCCTTAAAATAGTGCTGAACCTGTTGTCCCAGATCGTTTTACAGATCGTTGTTCAATCTGTAGAATTTGATACGAAATAGTCTCCCTGTACTATAAAAGCTATACCTTACCACAAACCCTCCTGTCAAACGCCTTCTGGAGCTTAGTTGTGTTCACACGTTTCAGAGGTCTGGACATAATTTTCTTACCTGTAGTGGACGGTTTTATCCAAGAAGCTGCCCAGACACCCGATCTCCTTGTACTATTTAATTTCTTTTACTCCCTTTTCTCGGCTCCATGATCCGGGATGGAGAGGAAAGACAGGTGCCTGAGATCAGCACTGATCAGACAGAGCCCTCAGCGGGGAAAGTAACAAGCGGAAGGGACCGGCCACCCCTTTCTATTCCTGGTGCGGCTGGTACTACACAGGAAGGATGCGAAACAAGCCGCTGGGAGAAACTTCCCCAAACCCCGCCTGCCCCGCTGCAGGCCCCGCCCCGGTACGTGCTCAGGCGCAGCACCGCAGGCCCAGACCCCGCCCTCGTCTCCCAGGCGGGGTTCGTTCCGTGGGGGTGTTGCTCTGGCGCCCGCCTACGTGTGAGAGCTCATGTGGGAGGCGCGGGCACCTCCCGGCCTGTGGCAGGGCGTGCGGGGTGCGCTAGTGGTCAGCAATGCCCTTTGTCTCGGTTGATATGTCCAATTGTGATGCCTGGCCCTTGCCCAAACTTTCCTTGGGATGAGCCGGTTGGGAGTTTCAGGGCACAGAGACTCAATGTGTTGCTGTGGAGCTGTCTGCGGAACTCCCAAATATTTTGGGGTGGGAAGCTGTGCTTTATGGAATAGAAAAATATCTGAGGTCTCCTAACAGATTGGAGCTTCCTTAACATTATAACAGGTTTTAAAAAATTAGTCATCTATTAATTTGGTCATAAATAGAGGACTCTTGGTTATTTAGATGTATTTCTCATAAAGCACTCAAAGATTTAGCTAATTTTAAGTAAAGCACTTTGATATATCCCTGATTAAGTTAATTGGAACTTTAGCTGCCCCAGGTGTTGTGTTGTTTTGTTTTGCTTTTTGTTTGTCGTGTTTTTTTAATGTTGTGTGCACGCATCCTATTGAGGCCAGCTATTGAGAATCTTTTGGGAGAAAATAATCTTGTTGGACAGAAGGGAGGTGAGTTTATGGAATACGGAGAAGCTTGGGGCATTAAACTTAATCTCCTGTAATTAGTATGTTAAGATTATGCAGTCTGTAGTAAGAGGACAAAGAAAGGTATTGTTTCAATTAATAACCTCATCTGTGCATATCCACAGTTGTCAACATTTTACATTTTATTTTAAATTGTTTCCTTCAGGAAAATTTTGCTGTTCATGGTTTTTCCAAATAGAATATCGAAGAAAGTAAGAGTCCATTTTTAAAAAGTGATTGAGGTGGTTTAAATATGTTCTACTAATAAAAACTGATATGTGGCCTTAATCTTGTGTGTTTGTATTAATTTATTTAGGGAGGTGCCATTTAAAGAGTCCTAAAACTCTTTTGGTCTTATGGATGCTTAATAATCATAAACTGGCAATTCTCCACAGAGCAGAGCAAGCTCAGGGGGTGGGGGGTGGCTTTAATGTTTATCACTAAGGGCAATGCATTTTAAAAAGTTGAGAAACATCATATCTATATCTATATATATATATATCTCCTCACAAGTACACTAGAACTCTGTCAGTCAAACCTATTTTTAGAGATCTTTGAAACATTAAAACATTAAGAAACACTATATAGAGCTCCTTTTCAAATATTTTTGGATAATATTATTTGCTCTTTGAAACAGATTTTTTTTTTCATGGTTCTACACAACTGTTATGACAAACACAGGAGCTCTGAACAGCTGTAGGATAAACCATCATAAACTGTTTCCTGATTTCCCACTCTGCTGGTAGAATATTGAAAGCAAGAACAAAATCATAAGCAAAAAATGAGGTATTAACACCACAAAGTAGAGAGGAGCCAGCACAGCCTGGGTAGGTGCTATGCCTCCTCCCAGGCAAATTCGACTGCAAATACTTGTCACCACTGTGAACTTCCATGTCACTACACCTTTAGCTTTCTTAACTTCTTGGTGTGTGTGTGTGTATGTGTGTGTGTGTGTGTTTAAGCTTCCTTGGTCATTTATGCACGTCTTATCTCCCCTACTAAAGTTCTTAGTTCCTTTGAGCATGATTCCATATGATTCATCTTTGATTGCTCCTTAAAACCTTCCACTCTGTTTACACAAGGACAACCCACACATGATCAAAGGTGGGAGAGTATCTCTTATGACAGGGAGACCAGAGAAGAATTATGACTGGAGAAAGAGAATGGAGAAAACAGGACTATTTTCTAGTCTTCCAGTGAAATCCATTTTCAGTGAACAATTACTGAGGGTTGAGTGAGTCCAAGGTGTTTGCTATGTTCAGAATGTTTGCTTCCTCTCAACATTCATATGTTGAAACCTAACCTACAAGGTAATACTGTTAGGAAGTAGGGCCTTTGGGCAGTGATTAGATCATGAGGGTAGAGCTTCATGAAAGGGATTCGTGCCCTTATAAAACAGGTTTCTCTCTCTCCCCACCCTCATGATTTAATCACTGCCCAAAGGCCTCACTTCCTAATACCATCATCTTGGAGGTTAGATTTCAACATAGGAATGTTCACAACTTCTCCTGAGAGCTCCATTGCTTCCTTTGGCCATGTGAGGATTCGGTGAAAAGTCAGTGATCTTCAACTGTAACAGGGTTCTCACCGGCCTCCAGAACTGTGAGGAATAAAGGTTTGTTATTTATTAGCTCCCCAGTTTATGCTTTTTTTCTTAAAGAAGCTTGAACAGACTAGGACAATGTTATTCTAAAACCTGTGGGTGATATAAATATTCCAGAATGTGGTGCCTACCATCAACAGCCCGCTGTATGAGCTACTCACACAGTCAGCTGTTTATTGAGCAAAACATGATTGGAAACTAAATAGAATGTTTACTGGCCATTTAATATGTTCTGGGTCACCATTCCTTTTCTTTTCATGAATTGTTTCTAGCTTGATAATCTGTAGCCAGACTATACTGCTCCCCAAAGGAACCTCAAATTTGGCCTCTGAAAAACTGTGCTCCAAATGATTCATCATATGTTCTCCAAATACCTCCTCCTCCTGCATTCCCAGCTCAGTGCCCCAAACCAATCCCTAGAGGTCACATGTCACTTCCAACCTTATCCACATATCCAGTCTGACTCAGTTTTTTTCTTTCTTTAAATTTCCACTATGGAAACTTTGAACATGTACAAAAGTAAAGAGAATAGTATAATGATGCCCAAGTATCTGCTGTTGGGTTCCCTTGGAAGTAGACTCTGAGATGGAGACTGCAGGTCATGTATTAGTGTGTTAAGGGACAACATGAGAAAGCAAAAAAGCAGAAGTAGTCAGAGTGAGAAACGGAGCTGAGACGCAGTCCCAACAAATGTCTTCAGCAGTCACGTGCGGAGCTCTGGACCTGGGATAGTCCTTGAGAGTTGTCTCAAGTTACAGAGAGGGCTGGGGCCTTTACTCCACTACACTGATCAATCATTGGAGGGGGGAGTTATGCCTTTAAAGGCATCTCCAGGAAAATGGCAGTATGAGGAGCTCCATGGACTTGCTCCCCAGTGAGCAAGAATTAAACAATATATACCATTTAAAGTTTCTTGAAATTGGCTGAAGAGAATACAGCAGATGAAGAAAATTTTATGCAAGAAAATATACTAAATCTTGGTAAGAATATCAAGAGTTAGTGACACCTGCATGGTAACTTGCTGCCTCCCCTACCCTGCTCAGTATGACAAAAGTCAACTCCAGGTGGGTGTGGCCAAGAAAGGGTTCCCTCTACCCCTCTGTCCCAGTAAAAGGTTATGGTACCTCTCTGGAAGGGCCAGGCTGCCAGCACTTCTTATCCTCTTTAACTTCATGTTGCAAAGGCTAAATTCCAGATAAGTACAGTCTGAAGACTGGAGACATTAGGAACTCCTTTCAGACACTATTCATAGGACAGGCTCTATTCCCACGTGCAGCAGGCCAAGAGTGCTCAGACCCCAGTAGCTTTCAACTCCACTCTCATGTAAGCTGGGAGTTCCATGGCAGCGGAGGCAGTCTGAGAAGAAAGAGACTATAGCCCCCCCACCGGCCCCCACCATGGCCCTGCTCCTAAAGCAGAGGTATCATTGTGAGAGAAGTGGGCCCCTGTCCCCATCCTCAGCTCCACAGCAGTCGCTCAGAGATTTCTCCCAGGAGGAGAGAAAGTCCATTAGAACAGAGAACTCCGAAGCTCTCCCCACAGGAATGGACTTTATTTGGAAGAGTGTGAGGAGATTCAAACCCAAAGGTGCTCTTGAAAACAATGGATGCTCTCGTGATAAGTAATTAAGAGGAGGCTGGTAGCTCCATGGCAGCAAGAGGTTAAACTGCAGACCAGTGAGTTTGGCTGGGGCGGGGGGAAGCCTCAAAGCCTATCTCTGCAAAGGAGCTAAAATGTAATTGGATTAGACTGTGCCTCCAGGACACTGTCAAAAGCAACAGGAGCAATCAATAGACAGTTACTGGAGCCTAATGGCTGGGTGTAATAACAACAGAGTCAGGCTCTTTAATGGAGAGATCTGGAAAAGAGAAAGCCGAAGAAAGCCTTGCTAAAACCACTCTCATCCTAGGTAACTGTGTGCAAAGTTACCTGGGATGTACCTCTGAGTGGCTACTTAAAGAGGCTTCACCTCCTGGGGGAAATGGACCTTGCTAAAATAGTCCAGTCAGGTCACTAAACATATAAACAAGGAAACAAACAAAAAAAAACCACCAACCAGCCCCATGGTAAAGGGGAGGCAATCAGTATTCAGAATTGCTACAATAAATTATATATACTAGCAGTAAATATTGTCATGTCTTAACAGGTACAGAGCCATACAATTGTGTATTGGCTTCAATTAGGCCTGCACATTTGATATGGCACAGAAGTGACTTTTAATTTTTTATTCTTTAAAGATTTATTTATTTATTTATTTGACAGACAGAGATCACACATAGGCAGAGAGGCAGGCAGAGAGAGGGGGAGGGGAGCAGGCTCCCTGCTGAGCGGAGAGCCAGATGTGGGGCTAGATCCCAGGACCCTGGGATCATGACCTGAGTGGAGGGCAGAGGCTTAACCCAGAGCCACTCCAGTGCCCCGGAAGTGACTTTTAGATCATTAGGGAAAGGATGGACTATTCAATCGGAGGTGCTAGAAAATTACACATTTGGAAAATACATATACATACATATATATGGTTATATATATGCAAAAAAGTGAAATTGGATCCTTAACTCATACCACACATAGAAATAATTTTTAGATAGATACAGTGAATCAAAAGTGAAAGGTAATACTTTTAGACTTTTGGAATAAACTTGTAGCAGCAATGTTGGCAGTTCAACAAAGATTATGCACCTCTTCCATACATGGGAGTTGTTGTGGGGAAGAGGTTGCCCAGTTAGGGACGTTTCGCAGGTCTCTTTGCCTCGGGGGAGGACTATGTGAGAGACTTTTGGATAATAGGATACAGATGAAATAGTGCACACCAGTGCTTCTTAAACTGTGGTAATGGACAATTTGTCTCCAATTTATTATGGATCAATACTTTTGTAAAAGAAAACAGAAATAAATTACAAAAAAATTGATATTTTAAAAAGTCAGACCAAATGCAAGCCCGTTTTTTATTATTAGATTTAACAGACATAAAATTACATTGCCAGATTGCTATTAAAAGTTTACAAGTACTTGTTCTTAATTTCTGTACTACTGAGTAATGGGAAGGCAATAAATAGTTCCTGGACCAGCAGAAGTTAGCAGACTACCCACTAAGTGTACACCACTTTTGGCATGGCTCATAACAATCTCTCATGCAACATTTTACATTCTTTCTTCCCCTATGTTCAGGGTGGCTTTAAAAATCAATGGTTGAAGACCACAGAGGCTTTATCAGTCTGGGTCCCTGGATGACTTCTCAGAGCAAAACACTTCCCGCCCCATCTTGCCATCAATTGAACCTAACGTGAAAAGAAAAAAATTCTTTTGTGTTAAGCTACCGAGCATTTAAGTTTATTAAGTCACAGTACTGGCATTAGCTTAGCGAATAATGAAATATAGGGAACATATTTATAGACAAAAACCCTTATTGGAAAAGATTTAAAAAATTGACTACACTAAAAATAAGAGTCTCTGTACATCAAAAATCACCATAAAGTAAACAAAAATAAATCAGACTGTGGAAAGATATTTATAATACATATACACCAATTCTGTATTCAAATATAAGGTGATCCTACCAATCAATACGAAAAAGGTGAACTACCCAACTGAAACATGGGTAAAATATATGAACAGGCATTTCACAGTAGAGGAAATAGGAAAAAAAAATTAGAATTTAGGAAGATGCACAACTTTGTTAAGATCACAATTAGATATCGAATTCTGAGATGATATGGCTGAATTTGGAACTGCCATACACTGATAGTGGAGCGAAAATCAGTTCAACCATGCTAGAAAAACAATTTGACATTATCTTTTAAAGTTTTAAACTTGCACCCATTATAATCTAACAATTCTACTGTACGATGTACTGCTGTAAGATGTAAGTAGAATTGCCAACTTCAGCAAACAAGAATAAAAGACGTCCTTTAAAATACACTTAAACTGTGTTTAAGATAAACAATGAGTAATTTTTAAATTTTATCTGAAATTCAAGTTTACTTTGGCCTCATCTACTTTATCTGGAAATCCTACAAATAAGAGAAGCCATGTACAAAAGTGTTCACAGTAGCATATTGTTTATAAATATAAAACCTAGAACCCACCTAAATTTGTATGGAGGAAACAATGGGTAAACTATGTATTCACATAACAGAACATTAGGCAGCAGTGAAAATGAATGAACTACAGCTATGAATAAATCTTGGGAACATTATTTAATGTCGAAATTAATTCAAAGACCTTATATTAGAAATTAAAAAAAAAACAACCACAAAGTAAAAATGTAAAAGAAGGGGAGTGGTGCCCAGCTGGCTCAGTTGGTAAAGCATGCCACTCTTGATCTCTGGGCCATGAGTTCAAGCTCCAAGTTGGGCATAGAACTTACTTAAAAAAAAAAATTGCAATACCACTTTCATAAGACTCAAAACCAACCACAACTAGATAATATATTGTTTCAAGATCCATACACATGTCATAAAGTATACACTATATATATATATAGTGTATACTTATATATATACATATATATATATATGCTACTGTGAACACTTTTGTACATGGCTCCTCTTTTCTGTATATATATCTTGTATATACAATTTATATCTCGTATATACAGGAGAATGAGAAGCAAAACAACATAGTTGTTACTAAGGAAGTGGCAGAGCAGGGGACTAGGTTAGAGGAAGCAGTCGCAGATTAATGTGATAGAGTTGGTAGTGTTCCTGTCCTACACAGGTAGAGGTACACAAATATTCGTTTCATTGCTATGCTTCTTATCTCAGATATGTTACATAAGGTTTTCTGTATACATAAAATATTACATAAAATTTAAAAAATAGATCAACAATCAGGAAACTTAAGTGAGTTGAACAGATCTACAGACAGTCAGTCTAATGCTTTCTATTATATTGGGATACCTCTCCTAAAGAATAAATACAGGATGCCCTGCACCCTGAAAATGGTGGAAAGGGCAAAATACAGCTCCCTATCTAGCTCCAGGAAGAAGCTAGGAGATGGAGTGTATAGAGAACCAATTAAGCCAAATAATCGATAAATATAAATAAATGCTTTCAGCTAAGTACTGTATTAGATTATTATGAGTATAGGGGGTGGGTGGTGGCAGGGAGATGTTCTCAAGTTTCTCAACTTGTGGTTGCTGAAGACTGCTATGGTTACAATGAGAGACATACGTTAGACACTATATTATGTGGTTGTAGACTGTGACAGAATGAGCCCAGTCCATTTCCTAGTAAACCCTCTTTAGCTCCTGTTTCCATGAGGAGGTAGGTGAGGAGGGAGAACTATTCTTGCCTAGCTACAGAGTTGACTTGTCACACTCGGGTCACTTTAAAGGAAAGTGATAGTAAGGGTAAAGCCAATTTACTCAAGCCAGCCTAATGCAGACCTAAAATACTTCTTGAGCTCACAGGACACTTGACATACAAACGTCTTCAATGAAATTTAAAGGAGTGACCTTAGCTCCCTATGTTAAGGAGAGTTGAGTAGGTGAAAAGGCCCGGCATCCACTCATGCGCGGTAAGCAATACCACAGTTTGCACGAGTCCGGCGGGAGGCGGAGCTAACGGACCCGGATAATACGTCACGGAGCGCAAGTGCGTCACGTATAGAGGCGGAACGTCCGGTCCCGGTTTCCTCGGCGACAGCGGCGGGCTGGTCCGCGTGTGGTGTTTGGGCTTCGCAGGCATGGGGACTCCTCCAGGCCTGCAGACTGACTGCGAGGCGCTGCTCAGCCGCTTCCAGGAGACGGACAGTGTGCGCTTCGAGGACTTCACGGAGCTCTGGAGGAGTATGAAGTTCGGGACCATCTTCTGGTGGGTGTTTCTACTCGGCTGCCCGCCTCTCTCGTTGGTCGGGGGTGGCATAGGAAGCTGCTTTCTTCTCCAACGCCTCGCAGCACCTGGGAAAGACTGAGAAAGGCGACAGTCTCAGAATGCTGCCCCCAGCTCTGCAGGGCCTTCTTCCTGGGCGCTTTCATTCCTTTCGGCTGCATCCTTTTGTGGCGTCCTCCTCAGTGTTATTTTTGCCTGGCCGTCCTTCTAAGCCCTCCTCTCCAGGTCCCCTGCCTGGTACCGGCCTAGGTCACCCATCATTCCCCTTCCTGCAGTGGTGTTCTCTTAGAACCTCGTGTTTGAAAACAAAACGAACACCCAGGCAAGGACAAACCCCTGCACGACAGAATTCATTTTTCATAGGACAACCAAAGTTGCCGTTCTAAAGTGCAAATTTGATCCTGTCACTCCCCTGCTTACCACTGCAGTGGTTTCCACTGCCCCTAGGATAAAGCTCAAATTCCCTAATTCCCAAATTCCCTAATATGCCTGGCAAGACCCTCCGTGACCGGCCTCAGCCCATCTCAGCGACTTTTTCTGCCGTTCCCCTCCATGCACTCGCTTGCTCCATTCGGCCTGTGGCCCTCTTTAGGCGTTTGGAAAGCCCGGAGCTTTCCCCCAGCTCATTCTGCCAGGTCACCTTTTTCTTCACTCGGTTTTAAGCTCAAATGACAGTTCTTCAGGGAAGCCTTCCTTTGCCCTTCTACAGTAAGGCATTTAGACTCTGTTTTTCCTAGAGCACTGTTCTTATTTTATCTGTAGACTTTTACCACAGGGTATTGTGAAGTGTAGTAGAGTGGTTACTGAGCCCCACTGCCTGATTTTGAAGGGGTCCACAGAGTAACCTGACTTTGGGGGAAGTTTGCCTGAGCTTCTGTATCTATAGAGTGGAGACAGTAATAATACTTCACATTGTAGTTCTGAGGGTTAAATGAGCTAATATATGTTAAGTGCTTAAGGACTTCGTAAGTATTCATTATTATTATTATTATTGCTTTAAATTTTTCCCTCGGCTGGATAGAGCTCTGAGGACAGTGACTGGATGAATTTGGTATCCATTGGCATAACATATATAATAGTGAAAAAGCTAAATAATTGGCTGATGAATTCTTGTGATTCAAACTCTGTGTTTTCCTGAATAAAAAGTAAAAGTTCTCTTTTTTGTCGTAATATAATAATTACTTACGTAGTTTGTACATTGCATGGTTTGAGGATAGAGAGCTATTTGTTGTACAGTTAATGAAAGGAAAGGAACTAATTTTGTTTTTTTGAAGATTTTATTTATTTGACAGAGAGAGAGAGAGCACAAGCAGGGGTGCACCAGGCAGAGGGAGAGAGAGAAGCAGGCTTCCCTGCAGAGCAGGGAGCAGGATGTGGGGCTCCATCCCAGGACCTTGGGATCATGACCTGAGCTGAAGGCAGTGGCTTAACCAATTGAGCCACCCAGGCACCCCAGGAACTAATTTTTTAATGGCTGCTAAATGTGATGTGTTTATAGCTTAATATATTTAATCCATAGAAGAACTCTGAAAAGCAGGTATATAATTATCCTTGTTTTATAGAAGGGGAAATTGAGGCTTAAGGAGGTTAAGTAATCTCCACAATCAAACCGCTAGTAGGTGGTAGAGCAGATACTGAGACCTGTATGTCTGTCCGCATCCAAAACCTGTGGCCTTTCAGTGCATCTCTTCTGAGAAGTGGCAGTTAAGGAAAATTTTGCTGGGGTTACCTCAATATTTAGCTAATGAAGAAAAACTAAAATGAGAAAAAAAGTGAGGACAACTTGAAGAGTGATGTTACTTCTTTAGAAATTGCTTTGGTTGCTAATACAGCAGTAGGTATTTTGCATTCTTTTAGTATATTTATTATTTGAAGAGCCTAGGCTTTGGGAGTATAGAGCAGTCGCTTTCCTGCCCTGCACCCTCTTTACTTTGGTGAGCTTTACCCTGCAGAATTGGGAGGAGGGCATGGGTTAGGTTGTATTGTGGTTCTCTAACTTTTTCACCTAGGTGTCTCAAAGACAAATGAGGGGTATGGTGAATCCCTGAGAGTATTGAGGAAAATCTCCATTATATATTAAAATGCATGTAGTTTTTGTATTTTATTCTGTAATATAACCATGATTATTTTAATATTTTAAATGTTTAAAATTTTTACCCGGGAATAATAATAACCCCTCCCTTTTTGCTCTCCAATTCAGCAGGTAAAGTTGATGCTCTAGAAAGAGCATTATGTTTACCTACTATATGCCTGTGCCTCAGGGTAAGAAGCACAGCAGAAAATTAGGTCATGCTTGATCATGAAAGGATCAGATGTGGAATGCCCATTCAGTTTCTAGCAACTGCTAGAATATACGTCTTCTAATTTTTGTTCATTACTTGTTTACTGAGAGTCCTAATATATTTTCTCTTTGTTTCCTAGTGGTAGAATGAGAAATTTAGAAAAGAACAAGTTTACAAAAGAAGCATTAGCTTTGGCTTGGCAATATTTTTTACCTCCATACACCTTCCAGATCAGAGTTGGTGCTTTGTATCTGCTATACGGATTATATAACACCCAACTGTGTCAACCAAAGCAAAAGGTAATACTTGTTTTCCCTCAGCAACATAGGAAATAGGTACAATATTTTTACAACAAACTGATTTTAATAGGAATGCCAGTGTTTCAAAAATATAATACATTTGTGAAGAAGATTTACCTTTAGTAACAACTTTTTTTACTCTTGTTTGTAGATTAGAGTTGCCCTGAAGGATTGGGATGAAGTTTTAAAATTTCAGCAAGATTTGATAAATGCACAACATTTTGATGCAGCATATATTTTTAGGAAACTACGACTAGACAAAGCATTTCACTTTACAGCTATGCCCAAATTGGTATGTTGTCTAAAATAGATCATTTTTCAAAATGAGAACTAATGCTTTATTGTTCATAAAGTACCTCAATCTCCATGAAGTGGAAAAGATACCATGTAATTTCTGATACTTCTGGAAAGGTTTCTTAAGATAGGAGAAAATATTTTCTATTACTTTTCTTTTGCAAACAATTTAGTCGTTGCTTTTAAATGCAGTGTTTCTAAATGCCGTCTATTAAATTGTTAGGAGAAGAAATTAGATTTGGCATCTGCCATTTTGCTTATTTCCCTTTTCAGACATTAGGTTACTGAAAGAGGACCAAGGAATTTTAATGTCAGTTGGTGAAAAGTTGGAACTTCTACTAATAAAATTTATTTCTTCAGTCTTAATGACAGATGAGACACTAGATTGAAAGAGCATTAAGTCCTAATTCTGGTTCTGAGATCAGGTGTCAAATCATGTAACTTGTCTGAATATCATCTGAAGTTAGAAGCATATGGCATGGCATCTTAAAGGTTATTTTAAAATTCTAGTAGTCTTTGGAAAATGGATTATCTAAAAAATATCCTTTAAAAGACATTCATTATCATCTAGCTATCATATAGAATGAAGAAGAAAATTCAGCGAGCTGAAGTTACAGAAGAATTTAAGGACCCAAACGATCGTGTAATGAAACTTATCACTTCTGATGTATTGGAGGTAAATTTGTTTTTTCTGCCCTTGAAATTAAAAAAATTTGTTATTATTAACTATATATTGAAGTTATACCTTCATCTATGGGGTACTGAAGTTTTTTCTAATAAATTTAACTGTTGATAGAATGCTTATTTTTCCTCTAAAGTATCAGAAATAATACACCCTAATATATGAAAATTTATGGAATAAATCTGGAAACTCAGAAGCAAGAAGATGTAGAAGACTGTACTTGAACTTGGGTATTTAGATTCAAATACTGAAACCACCATCTGTATTTGACTTTAGATAGGTCATAAAACAAAAATTTAGGGCACCTGTGTAGTAGCTCAGTGGGTTAAAGCCTCTGCATTCGGCTCAGATCATGATCCCAGGGCCCTGGGATCAAGCCCCACATCGGGCTCTCTGCTCATTGGGGAGCCTGCTTCCTCCTCTCTCTGCCTGCCTCTCTGCCTACTTGTGATCTCTGTCTGTCAAATAAATAAAATCTTTAAAAAAATAAAATTATGTATTCATTTCCTAAGTTCCCTTTTACATGTTTATTTAAAAACTTATTGAATAACAATGAGACTATTCTGATAAAAATTTGAAATCAAGAATTATGGATAAGAGGCACCCTCTTTTTTTTTTTTTTTCAGTGTTTCAAGATTCATTTTTTATGCATCACACCCAGTGTGCCATGCAATACATGCCCTCCTTAATACCCACCACCAGGCTCACCTAACCCTGCACCCCCCTCCCTCCAAAACCCTCAGTTTGTTTCTCAGAGTGCACAGTCTATCATGGTTCGTCTCCCCCTCCAATTTCCCCCAATTCATTTCCGTTCCTTCTAATGTCCTCCATGTTATTTTATGCTCCACAAGTAAGTGAAACCATATGATAATTAACTCTCTCTGCTTAACTTATTTCACTCAACATAATCTCCTCCAGTCCCGTCCATGTTGATACAAAAGTTGGGTATTCATCCTTTCTGATGGAGGCATACTATTCCACTGTATATATGGACCATATCTTCTTTATCTATTTGTCTGTTGAAGGGCATCTTGCCTCTTTCCACAATTTAGCAATTGTGGCCATTGTTGCTATGAACATTGGGCTATAGATGTCCTATCTTTTCACTACATCTGTATCTTTGGGGTAAATACCCAGTAGTGCAATTGCAGGGTTATAGGGTAGCTCTATTTTTAATTTCTTAAGGAATCTCCAGACTGTTTTCCAAAGTGGCTACACCAACTTGCATTCCCACCAACAGTGTAAGAGGGTTCCCCTTTCTCCACATCCTCTCCAACACTTGTTGTTTCCTGTCTTGTTAATTTTGGCCATTCTAACTGGTGTAAGGTGGTATCTCAGTGTGGTCTTGATTTGAATTTCCCTGATGGCTAATGATGATGAACATTTTTTCATGTGTCTGTTAGCCATTTGTATGTCTTCTTTGGAGAAGTGTCTGCTCATGTCTTCTGCTCATTTTCTGATCTATTTTTTGCATCTTGAGTTTGAGGAGTTCTTTATAGGTCTTGGATATCAGCCCTTTGTCTGTGGTATCATTTGCGAATATCTTCTCCCATTCTGTGGGTTGCCCCTTTGTTTTGTTGACAGTTTCCTTTGCTGTGCAGAAGCTTTTGATCTTGATGAAGTCCCAAAAGTTCATTTTTGCTTTTGTTTCCTTTGCTTTTGGAGACATGTCTTGAAAGAAGTTGCTGTGGCCAGTGTTGAAGAGGTTACTGCCTATGTTCGCCTCTAGGATTTTGATAGATTCCTGCCTCATTTTGAAGTCTTTTATCTGTTTTGAGTTTATCTTTGTGTGTGGTGTAAGAAAATGGTCAGGATTGGGACGCCTGGGTGGCTCAGTTGGTTGGATGACTGCCTTCGGCTCAGGTCATAATCCCGGAGTCCCGGGATCGAGTCCCACATCAGGCTCCCAGCTCCATGGGGAGTCTGCTTCTCCCTCTGACCTTCTCCTTGCTCATGCTCTCTCTCAAATAAATAAATAAAATCTTAAAAAAAAAAATGGTCAGGATTCATTCTTCTAAACATAGCTGTCCAATTTTCTCAGCACTATTCCTTGAAGAGACTGTCTTTTTTTCCACTGGGTATTTTTTCCTGCTTTGTTGAAGATTATTTGACCACAGAATTGCAGGTCCATATCTGGGCTCTCTATTCTGTTCCACTGGTCTGTGTGTGTGTTTTTGTGCCAGTACCATGCTGTCTTGGTGATCACAGCTTTGCAGTAAAACTTGAAATCAGGAAACGTGATGCCCCCAGTTTTTTCTTTTTCAACATTTCATTAGTAATTCGGGGTCTTTTCTGGTTCCATACAAATTTCAGGATTGTTTGTTCTAGCACTTTGAAAAATGCTGGTGGAATTTTGATCAGAATGGCATTGAAAGTATAGAGTGCTCTAGGCAGTATAGACATTTTAACAATGTTTATTTTTCTGATCATGAGCATGGAATCTTTTCCATCTTTTTGTGTCTTCAATTTCTTTCATGAGTGTTCTGTAGTTCCTTGAGTACAGATCCTTTGGTTGGGTTTATTCCCAGGTATCTTATGGTTCTTGGTGCTATAGTAAATGGAATTGATTCTCTAATCTCCCTTTCTGTTTTTCATTGTTAGTGTGTAGGAAAGCAACTGATTTCTATGCATTGATTTTGTATCCAGCCACATCACTGAATTGCTGTATGAGTTCTAGTAGTTTGGGGGTGGAGTCTTTTGGGTTTGCCATGTAAAGGATCATGTCATCTGTGAAGAGAGAGAGTTTGACTTCTTCTTTGCCAGTTTGAATATCTTTTATTTCTTTTTGTCTGATTGCTGTTGCTAGGACCTCCAGTACTATGTTGAACAACAGTGGTGAGAGTGGGCATCCTTGTCCTGTTCCTGATCTCAAAGGGAAGGCTGTCAGCTTTTCCCCACTGAGAATGATTTTCGCTGTGGGTTTTTCATAGATAGGTTTTATGAAGTTGAGGAATGTTCCCTCTATCCCTATACTTTGAAGAGTTTTAATCAGGAATGGATGCTGTATTTTGTTAAATGCTTTTTTTTGCATCAGTTGAGAAGACCATGTGGTTCTTCTCTCTTCTCTTATTGATTTGTTCTGTCTCACTGATTAATTTCCAAATATTGAATCACCCTTGCATGCCAGAGGTAAATCCCACCTGGTCATGGTAGATAATCTTTATAATGTACTGTTGGATCCTGTTAACTAAGATCTTGTTGAGGATCTTGGCATCCATATTCATCAGGGATATTGGTCTGAAATTCTCCTTTTTGATGGGGTCTTTGCCTGGTTTGGGGATCAGGGTAATGCTGGCTTCATAGAGAGAGTCTGGAAATTTTCCTTCTGTTTCTATTATTTTGAAACAGCTTCAGGAGAATAGGTATTCTTTGAATGTTTGGTAGAATTCCCCAGGGAATCTGTCAGGTGCTGGGCTCTTGTTTTTTGGGAGGGTTTTTGATCACTGCTTCAGTGTTGTTACTAGATATTCAGGTTGTCAATTTTTTCCTGTTTCAGTCTTGGAAGTTTATAGGTTTCTAGGAATGCATCCATTTCATCTAGGTTGCTTAACTTATTGGCATATAACTGTTGATAGTAATTTCTGATGATTGTTTCTATTTCCTTGGTGTTAGTTGTGATCTGTCCTCTTTCACTGATAATTTTATTAATTTGGGTCCTCTCCCTTTTTTTTGGATTAGTTTAGCCAGTGGTTTATCGATCTTATTGATTCTTTCAAAGAACCATCTTCTAGTTTCGTTGATGTGTTCTACTGTATGTCTAGTTTCTAACTCATTGATCTCTGCTCTAATCTTGATTATTTCTCTTCTTGTGCACGGGTTGGCTTAATTTGTTGTTGATTTTCCAGTTCTTTAAGGTGTAAAGAGAGCTGGTGTGTTCTGGATTTTTCAGTTTTTTTGAGTGAGGCTTGGATGGCTATGTCTTTCCCCCTTTGCCGTATCCCATAGGTTTTTAGACCGATGTGTCTTGATTCTCATTGGTTTCCATGAATTGTTTAAGTTCTTTTTTGATTTCCTGGTTGATCCAAACATTCTTAAGCAGGTTGGTCTTTAGCTTCCAAGTTTTTAATTCCTTCCAAACTTTTTCTTGTGGTTGAGTTCCAATTTCAAAGCATTGTGATCTGAGAATATGCAGGGAATAATCTCAATCTTTTGGTATCAGTTGAGCCCTGATTTGTGACCCAGTATGTGGTCTGTTCTGGAGAAAGTTCCATGTGCACTCGAAAATAATGAATATTCTGTTGTTTTAGGGTGGAATGTTCTGTATATATCTATGAGGTCCATCTGGTCCAATGTGTCATTCAAAGCTCTTGTTTCCTTATTGATTTTCTGCTTGGATAATCTGTCTGTTACTGAGAGTGGCATGTTAAGACCCCCTACAATTAATGTATACCTATCAATATGGCTTTTTATTTTGATTAACAGTTGGCTTATGTAGTTGTCTGCTCCCATATTGGGGGCATAAATATTTATAATTGTTAGATCTTCTTGGTGGATAGACCCTTTACGAATGATGTAGTGTCCTTCTGTATCTCTAACTACAGTCTTTAGTTTAAAATCTTGATTTATCTGATATGAGAATCACTACCCCAGCTTTCTTTTGAGGCCCGTTGGCATGAAAGATGATTCTCCATCCCTTCACTTTCAGTCTGGATGTATCTTTTGGTTCCAAATGTGTCTCTTGTAGACAGCATATGGACGGGTCCTGTCATTTTATTCAGTCTGCAACCCTGTACCATTTTATGGGAGCATTTAGGCCATTCACATTGAGAGTGTTTATTGAAAGATAAGATTTATTGACAGCGTGTTGCCTGTGAAGTCCTTGTTTCTATAGATTGTCTGTTCTATGTCACTCTTGGGTTCCTTCTTATTTTATAGAAGCCCCCCCTTAATACTTCTTTTTTTTGATTTTTTGATTTTATTTTTTTAAAGATTTTATTTATTCATTTGACAGACAGAGATCACAAGTAGGCAGAGAGGCAGGGAGAGAGAGAGGAGGAAGCAGGCTCCCCACTGAGCAGAGAGCCCGATGCGGGGCTCGATCCCAGGACCCTGGGATCATGACCTGAGCCGAAGGCAGAAGCTTTAACCCACTGAGCCACCCAGGCGCCCCGCCCCCACTTAATATTTCTTGTAGTGCTGGCTTGGTGGTCACATACTCTTTTACACCCTGCTGGTCGTGGAAGCTTTTTATCTCTCCATCCATTTTGAGTGTCAACCTTGCTGGATAAAGTGTTCTTGGCTGTGTGTTCTTCTCATTTAGTGCCCTGAATATGTTTTGCCAGCCCTTTCTGGCTTGTCAGCTTTCTGTGGAGAGGTCTGATGGTATTCTGATGGACCTTCCTCTGTACTAGCTGCACTTAGAACCTCTTGTCTAAAATTATGATTCATGAATTTTGCAATGAAGTGTCTGGAGATCTTTCTAGATTCGTTGATCTTGGTGGGTGTCATTTCTGTCTCCAGGACACAAATGCTTGTTCCATTTCCCAGACTGGGGAAATTTTCATCCAGAATTTTTTCAACGATATCTTCTAGTCTTCTCTCTTTCTCCATCTCCTCAGGGATCCCAATAATTCTGACGTTGGAATGTTTCATGGTGTCATTTATTTCCCTAATTCTGTTTTCATGGCTTCTAAGCTGTTTGTTCTAGGCTTCCTCCTGATCCTTTTCCTCTATCAGTTTGTCCTCTAGATCACTATTTCTGTCTTCTGCCTCGGTTACCCTAGCTGTTAGAGTATTTAGATGAGTTTGGATCTCATATTGGTTTTCTCCAACCTAGCCATTGCCTGGATAGTTGTTGCCCTGAATTCCCTTTCTGACATGTTGTTTATGTACGTATCCAACAGTTCTGTGGAAGAGGGCAGAGTCTCTGGATTTTTCCTCTGTTGGGTGTTCCTCCTCCTCGTCATTTCGGTGAGAGGTGATTGAGGGGATGTACAGCTGAATATATCAACCATGATCTAAGCAAGGTGCACCCTCTCCACTGATGTCTTCTGCCTCTGTAGAGATCCAGAAGTGTATAATCTTACATCTCAGGCTGATTTCATGGGTGTTCAGAGTGTTCTGGTAGATATTTAGCACATTTTAGGGGACCAGTTGAAACAGGGTCTCCTACTTCCCTGCTTTCTTGTCCCTCCTCAGCTTAAGAGGCCAGTCTTAAAGTAGCTTTACCATCTAATATATTTTGGTATTTTATTTCAGTTGTTCAGTATTAAGAAAAAAATCTTCTTTTACATGGATCAGTAGTGAGAGTCATAAAAGTTTTACATGCATGGTAAAACACCGCCCTCAGTTTAAAACAATACCCATTACCAGGACTACAACCTAGTAATTGATGATATATTCACATGTTAAAAGAATGAATATATGCACACATAAAGGGAGAGAGAATTCTCATGAGCAACTGAGTCTAACCAGGTACTAGCTTAGGTCAGGTTTTTTAATTTCTTTAATCCTTAGTTTCCCCCTCTTTAATATTAGGATTACCATTCTTATTTCATCCAGTTGTAAGTCTGCCCATCAGCACCTGAATTTTTGTCATCATTCTGCCACTCATTGGTTCTAGTTTTGTGGTTAAGGAGGCATAATAAAATGAAAAGAATAGGACCAGAACTTCTAGTTTTGTTGAATCACTATATTGTACAACTGAAACTAATATAACTTTCTATATTAACTATAATGGAATTTTTTTAAAAAAGTATATGGGGAAAAAGAAACTTTTGATTTTTAATTTTAACTGTTACTTAAATATGACCTTGAGCCAGTCATTTCATTTCTGAGTCTTTATTTATATGGTTATAATAATGGCTGTGATCTGTTGTGTTTTCAAAATGTGCCAGGAACAATGTTAGATGTTTTATGTTGTTATCTTACTAATAATCTTAGTAGCCCTATAAAGAAGGTGGTATTTTCCTAATCTTAAAAACAAGGAAACTGAGGTTCAAAGAAGTAAAGTAATTTCCATAAAGTGCAGTACAGTAAGGTACAGACTGGATTTGAGTGTCTAAGCCTGTAAGGTTCTAAGCCCATGCACTTTCTTTTATTTCTTAATTCTTTACCTTTGTATAGTGCTTTACATTTTATAGAACATTCCCACTGGTATAAGTACACTTAATACTTTTATACTGGGCTAGATGGCATCATCTCTTCATTAGTAAAGTTGTGCTATTTTGGTTGCATGATTATATTTTTTTCAATGTACTGTAGCATATTATTCCTTATCAACTTAGTCATTTTATTTTGTGTTGATTTTGCCTATAAGTTTCTCCTCAAAAATGGAAATAAAAAACTCATCTTTTCACTTTTAGGAAATGCTGAACGTTCACGATCATTATCAGAACATGAAACATATAATTTCAGGCGATAAATCCAATCCAGACAAAGCCCTCAGCTTGATAAAGGATGATTTTTTTGACAATATTAAGAACATAGTTTTGGAGCATCAGCAGTGGCACAAAGACAGAAAGGTATGTGACTCCTTGTTGGATACCTTACCCTTGTATTTGCATTATACACTAATAGCTGGACTTCGGTGATAAAATTGAGAGGCAGCTTAGTTGAGTGGCTATATGTTTGTAGAGTTACGATTTCGAGGGCTTTATTTTTCTAGCTCTGGCTTTGCCAGTTATCAGCTATGTGATGTTATTTAACCTTACAAACAGATTTTGTTATGTAATTATATAATTAAATAATTTTTAGTAGCAATTCTATAATATGTGTTAAATAATATACATTATATATAATATCAGTGTAACTATAATCCTGGTATACCACAGATTTATTATAATCTTTGTAATTTAGCATTTTCCAGAGGTTGCACATTGGCCGTCTTTGGGTCAGATCCTACACACAGGTGTGGTTTCTTTGATACGGTGTTGATCCTAACACTGCTTTAAAATGTTGAATTAATCACTAGAATTTAAATTTTTGTGACTTCACTTAAAATTGCAGACATCCAACTTCTCTTAAAAGTAAGTGGTTTGGGGGAACACCTGGGTGGCTCAGTTGGTTAAACATCCAACTTTTGATTTTTGACTCAGGTCGTGATCTCAGGATTGTGAGATCGAATCCTCCATTGGGCTATGGGCTCAGCACAGAGTCTGCTTGAGATTCTTCCCCTCTCCCTTTGCCCTTCCTCCCATGCCCATGCCCTTTCTCTGTCTAAAATAAATAAGGCTAAAAAATATTATTAAAAATTCAGTGGTTCGGAAACCCTGGTTCCATTTTTCTGCATGGCAGCAGACTGCCAGGCCTGAGTTGTGGCTTCTTCCGTTGTGATTGGGCATGCTCTACCTGACTGGGTTTATCCATTTACAGATCTCATCAACACAAATCTTCCGTTTAGTTTTCTGATCCAAATACTGATACTAGGCTGCCCATTTTCCACAGTAACCTTTTCACCTAGAGAAACTTTTTTACTCTGGAAATCAGCCTTGCTCAATTTAACTTTTAAACCACTATTCCATCTTATTTTAGTAAATCCTTTTAGGAAAAAATAAAAGAACATAAACAATTTCTGATGACTTACTATGTATCTGATAATGTATTAGTATTTTCACAAATGCTACATAGGTGTTATTATTTTATATATTGTCTTTCAGAAAGATTTGCTGCCACTTTTTGGCTTTTCATTATATAAAGGGAGCGGGTTCAAAAAAAAAGGGCTGGCTCAAAACTTAATTTTAGAAAAGATAAAGAAAGTGATGAGCTGGCAGTCTTGGAAAAGAGGAAACAATTTGCTTCTTGTACACCCATTTATTTTAATGAAAGATAGCACATTTTAGGCTGAATACTTTGTTACAAATGGGTTACACAAATGACCTAAGCAATTCATGTAAAAATCTATTAGGTACTCTGTTATAGTACTTTTATAGTACCTTTTTTTTTAATAGTATCTTTTAGTAAGCTCTCTAGCATTACTAAGACCTCTAAAAACCGGAAAGAAAGGAGGATAAACCAGATTTCTTACTGCTGTATGAAGTGTGTGTTTTCCTTCATTCGTTAGGATTCAGACATTAAATTGATAAATTTTAAAACTATTCTGAAACCTAACCTTGATATTAATGTCAGGTGGTAAACCATGCTGTAATAATGTGAAATGATCTTTTAGTTTTGTAGTAATTAAATGATTCTCATTGCTCTGAAATGATTTGCAATTGATTTTTAGTTAATTTGAATTATAAATGTGTATATATAACATTTTTGCTCTTTCAGAATCCACCCTTAAAATCAAAAGTTAAAGATGGAGAAGAAAAGAGAGAAGGAAATTCACAAGAATCAGAGGTCAGAAAAATTCACTATATGATTATTTACGGGGCAATAGTTAAATTAGCTTCTTTTCGTTTGTTATGTGGCTCTGATTCTGTATACAAGGATCATGACCCTTGGTCACTATTATCACAGTTATCTCAGACAATTCTGAAACATCAGTTCTCTGAAGAATTAGTTTGTTCTTTTCTGGAAACTGTATGAAAGACACATCAAGTGTAGATTGGAAACGAGGATGGTAAGTGTTTCTGCAGGGAAAGGGAAGGATAACGGTGGAGGTGCTCTCAGCCCTTACACAGACAGAGCAGGGTTTTTGCATTATGTCTTTTCTTACTTCCTGTCTGACTTTCAACCAGTATGGAGGGCTTGCTATTATTTACTGCTTCTGCATCCACAGAGTTTTTATCTATCTTAGTTGATGAGACAAGGAACCATTTTTGGGCATAGGCAGATGGGGTGGGGGGTGATGGCCTTAATCACCAATGCTTTCATTCATATGAACCTTTTTAAATCCTAAGTAATAACAATCAGTAGCCATAGGGATGGTATTGTGGACCTGCTGTTAGAATGTGGTGTGTTTTTATATGTCTTTGGTCAATATGAGTCCAATGAATGTTAACTTCTTTGACCCTACTTTCTGTCTCAGATCTTATTTCTGATAACAATTAGTTGGGAATCCATAATTTCTGTTAATATTTATGTTTCTTTTTCTCCTTCCTGTTTATGTTTTATCCAGAGATGTGAAAGGGCAGAATCTTTAGCGAGAATAAAATCAAAGGCCTTTTCAGTTGTCGTTCAGGTAAGTTACTTCTTTCATAAGATAATTTAGGAATTGACCGGATGCTTTCTTAACAGTATTTTTATTTTTCATTAGAGTAATACATGAATAGTTTAAAAAGTCTAATAATCCTGTAGAGCTTATATAACCCAGCAGTTTCGTGGTCTATCACTTCCACGCCTGTATTCCTAATCCATCTTCAGCTTTTTCTCTTTTAGTTATCTCTTATGGTATTTAACTGGAACTTTGATGCCTTTGCTTTTTATTGTCTTCCAGCTTTTAGTATTCCTGATCATGGAAGGTTTTAGGATTTTCTCTCTATCCCTTGAGTTTTGAAATTTATGATAATGTAAATTGGTGTGGGTCTTTTTTCCATCATTGTCTTTGGCTGTCCTGGCAGGCATCCTTTTGATCGGGTAACTTTCATTTCTGAGGAGTTTTTGGGTTTTTGTTTTTGTTTTTGTTTTTTTGTTTGTTTCTTTGATAGCATTTGCGACCTTTTTGCTCCTTCTCTTGAATTTTTATTTTATTTTTCTTTTCTGTTTTCAATCTCTGTTTTCAGGGAGATTGCTTAAACTTTGTCTTCTGAATCATTATATTGAATTTTTTATTTTTGCTGACTTTTTTTTTTTTTTTTTGCTAAGGTTTTTTATTTTCTTCCCTGAATCTCTTAAAAAAATGTATTTTTTTTTTTCTGATGCAATATCTTTATCTTGTATGTTCTTGAGGATGTTAATAACAGGTTTTGAAGTTTATGTCTTTTCCCCCCCGAAGTTGCTGTTTTTGTTTATTTTGATCTCTTTCATTTTGGTGGCTTTTTTCAAATGTTTAAAGAGCCTCAGATCATGTTTAAGAGTGGTCATGTGGAGATATGACTTTTTAGCCTCAGTATTTCTTTTTGTTGGATCTCATCATTTTTACCGAGAGCAATCTCCATTCCCTTGTCTGGGGAAAAGAAGGGTAAATAAGCTCAACCACCAGTGTTTGGGGAGCCTACAGAGAGAATAATCAAGAGGCTTACCATTCCTTACACAAGTTTCACTAACTTCCCTATTTTCAGTAAGAGGCTTTGTCCTCTTCCTCAGCTATACCATTCCTCAGGCCTATAGCTTCTCTGGTTTAGCCTCTTCAGAGAGCAAGCCTCCTGTTTTCTGTGGGAGGTCAGCTGTGTAGTTTTGAGATTGGGAAACGGGACACTACGGTTTTTTTTAGACCCATTTCTAATTTCTGAACTATTGCCCTGTAAATTTTTTAGACCCATTTAGACCCATTTCTTTTTTAGACCCATTTTTTTAGAGTCATTTTTTAGACCCATTTCTAATCATTCTAATTCCTGATCCACTTGGGTCAGTTTGGTTTATAGTAACTTTCTCAATACAGGCAATTAGATTTCAGACTTCGTTCTGTTAAGTCAGCTGTCATTCACTGTTCCTACTACAGGAAAAAAAAAATATATATATATATATATATATATTTTTTTTTAGCAGCTTCATTGTTTTCTATTATTTCTGTTTTGGGAGTTTATTCAGAAATTTTCTCACTTTCATTTTAGTGGGATTGAGGGGAGAACACGGATAAGTTTATGTGCTTAATCCCATTTTTTTCCTGGATTGTTTTCATGAATATAGGAGTTCTTTTTTATGTGGGAAATTACTATCATTTTCTAGTTACAGAAATGAAAAGGAATAAATAAAAAATTAAAACTGATTGTAGATTAGTTAAGTGTTACATATTTGTTATCCCACACAGTGAATTGAGCACAAAATATTGTTGAATGGAAGCACCAAGGACAATAAATTAACTAATCCAAATTGTTTAAACCAGAACTGCCCACATTATATAGTGCTAATTGATTTTTAGTGTGTATCTTAAAACATGAGGAGAATTAAATTGTAACTCCCATAAAGTGTTACACGAGTGTGTCATAGCATAGCTGCAGGTTTTTTCTTTATTGAGGTACAATTAAAATAAAACGAATGGTAATTTTTTAATAGTTGTTAATACCTGGATTTCAGCATTAGCTGAAAACTCCTGTAAGGACTCTGCTTAAGCAAGTAAGAGAATTCATTGATTGAAAAATAACTAAAATGTCCTTGCAGTGCCCCTCTGTTTTTCACCTTTTATGTTGCTTTCACTGTCTTCAAGTGTTCCTGACAGCCAACTATGCATGTTTCCAGCTGTGGATTCAATGGAAAGGGAGAATTTTCCTTCCTAATAGTTACACAGAATTCTAAAATTGAGCTATGGTGGAGATCACATGCCCACCCCTGAACAAATCAGTGGCCATGGTGATGTGAAATTTTTGACTAGATGAGCGGCACGTACCTGGAGCCAGGCATCAAGTGGTTCCACTCAAACACGTGGTGATAACTAGGGAACATAAATGTTCTTAGAAGAAAGGGAGAATAGGTTAGTAGACAGTAAAAAACAGTACTCATCCTTTATACCTGTTTCCCAGCCATGCAACAACAACTGCATTTTAACCCGACAACTACATTTTTTACCCAATTTGAGTAGATGGTGATGACAGGTGCAAGAAGCCTTCCTGTTATAAAGATAAAAGAGTATATATATGCAACAAGTATTAAGCAAGCCAGTATAATGGTACTTTTTATGAGTTATTTTTCCCCATCTTTGTGTATTTTGTCTTTTCCGAAATTGCCTATTAGTTGGATTCATTTTGTGATTCATTGTGGTTAATTGGATTTCTAACTCTTAAGGCATCCAAGTCAAGAAGGCATCGTCAAGTCAAACTTGACTCTTCTGACTCTGATTCTGCATCTGGTCAAGGACAAATCAAGGCAACTAGGAAAAAAAGAAACAAAGAAACATTGAAATCAGCAGGAAGGAAGATGTCTTCTAGAAACAGAGGTAACTTTTTAAAGTCTTTTTGAGACTCAGCAAGGGATAATGAATCTTGTTTTACAACCTCCCCTCCCTGTTCTTTCTTTATTAAAAGGGATTAGATACTTGTTTGAGAACTTTGTGAGATTTAATATAAACAAATGAATTAATTATCTTAGATCTTTAGAATCTTACTGCTTAAAGGGATCCTAAGAGTTATCAAATTCATCATTTCGTAGATGAAGAAATTTAGGTCCATACAGATTAAATAATTTGTCCAAAAGTGAAATAGCTATTTATAAAATCATTCTAAAATTGTCCAGAGCATATTTTGTAAGTACTTTTTGTTTGTGAATTAAACTTAAGTGTAGAGTTAGGTGTAATACATTCTATAAACTATATTTCCCTTTAGCTGCATTAATTAAGCTGTACCTTTTCTTTTAAAATAGTGTGTCTAGAAAATTAACCTTAGTATTTGATTCTTAAAGAAATGACTATATATTTTAATAGTTTAAATTTTAAAAAATTGCACGAGTAATATATATTCACCATACATAAAATTGGAATCTGATTAGCAGGCTCAGGAGGAGAAAAAAAAGGCATTAGAAACATTAGTACATATTCAATGCCTAATATAAAACACATTCCCAGCTACTAGTGCAGTATATAAAGATGGGTTATAGCCTTTTAACATAAATGTTTTCCTTCCTATATCCTTTCCCTACCAGGTAGTGAAAGGAGAATTAAAGTTAAATACCTTTAACGTAGTCCAGATCTGATTAACTTTGGTAACAGTTGCTTGAAGTGTACTGAAAATTCAGAGGAGGAGATACCACATTTGTTAAGGATAATCAGGAAATACTTCAAAAGCAGAATTTCTTAGTTCTTTTTACAAGGCTGGCAGATATTGGGAAGAAACCTGTTAGACCAATCTCACTCTGAAAAAAAAAATCCTATTATATGTATTGAAAGAATCCCAGCTATAAAACAACTGAGTGCATTTTGTTCCAGAATGCAGGGACGGTGCAATTAGGAATATATCAATATAATTTGCCATAAAATAGATTAAAGGGGAAAATGTGAATTCATTTTACACTTACCCAAGAAGACATTTGATAAAATCTAGCATCTATTCTTAATTAAAAAAAGAATCCTTTAGATTAGGGGGTCAGCAAACCTGTTATAAAAAATCAGAGGGTAAATATTTTAGGCTTCTTAGGCCATAAGATTTCTTTCACAACTACTTAACTCTGCCATTGTAAGGCAAAGTAACCACAGACAATATATAAGCAAATGAACATGTTCCAATAAAATTGTATTTACAAAAACAGGTGGTAGGCCAGGTTTAGCCTGGGCCCACAGTTTGTCAGCCTCTGCTCCAGATAAAAAAAAGTAGTAGGCTATATTTTAACTCAATTTTAAAAAGTATGTATGTGAGTGCATATTATTTGACAAAAGGCCACCTCATGTTTGTTGCTAGTACATAGAAGTATCACAGTTGTATTTAATATCACTTGTCAATGTAATTAGGCAGGAGAGTGAAGTAAGACATGATTTCAGAAAAATTAGAAAATTATCATGATTGGGGCACCTGGATGTCTCAGTAGGTTAAAACCTCTGCCTTCAGCTCAGGTCATGATCTCAGGGTCCTGGGATCAAGACCCTGCATCGGGCTCTCTGCTTGGCAGGGACCGGGACCCTGCTTCCTGCCTGCCTCTCTGCCTACTTGTGATCTCTCTCTGTCAAATAAATAAATAAATAAATATATTTTAAAAAAGAAAATTACCTTGATTTACAAATGACTGATTTTATGCATAAAAGTATCTTAAAATTCCCTGGAAAAAACATAGGAGCACAGAATTTAGTAAGGTAAAGGACACCACTGCAAACCTTACAGAAATTAAGAGGCTAAAAAGGAAAAATTATGAATACTCTTGTGCCAATAAGTTAGGTTAGGTAAAACGGATGTATCTTTTTAAAGACACACATTTCCAAAACCAGCACAAAAAGAAATATAGCATTTGAGTAGTTCTTGTTTACTAAAAAAAGTATATTCCAGCAAATGGCTTTGCTGGAAAGTCTAAGAAACATTTAAGGAAGGAATATTATGCTGTTCTTTCAGAAGACACAAGAAGGAACACTTCCCAGCTTATTGATCTTTTAAGAAAAGACAAAGACTTTCCCTCATGAACACGAATATAAAAATTTTTACAAACTATTGACAAATTGAATCCAATGGTATATTAAAAGGACAATGTAGTAGGACAAACTTGGGTTTATCCCAAGAACATAAGGCTGGTTTATTTAGGACATAAAGGAGAACCAGAATAAAGAAGAAGGACTATATAATCATCTCAATATATGTCGACAAAATATTTGACAAAATCTAGCATCTATTCATGATAAAATCTGAGAAAATTAGGATTAGAAAGGAACTTTCTCAACCTGATAAAGGATTTGTGTGGAAAAAAATACAGCTAACACCATACTTAATGGTGAAACCATACTTTCCCTCTGAAATTGGGAACAAAGCAGGGATGACTATACATTGTTCCTCTTATACATCATACTGGAGGTCCTAGCCAGTGAAGTAAGGCAAGAAAAAGAAATAATAGACATTTAGATTAGAAAGGAGGAAATAAGATTGTGTCTGTTTACAAATGAAATTATTTTTTACACAGAAAATTTAAAAAATTATACTCAGTAGTTACCAGAACTAGTAAGTGAGTTTAACGAGGTCACAAGGTACAGGGTTAGTATTTCTGTATACTAACAATGGAATAATGAGTAATTGAAAAAAATTTTAAAGTATAACAACACAAAATCCACAAAATAGCTTGGTATATAGGTAACAACATATGTGCGGGATCTGTATGGTGAAAACTACAAAACGATGAAAGGAATCAAAGATGATTTAGGTGAACGGAGAGATAATATGGGCCTCATGGATTAGAAAATGAATACAATTAAGAGACACCTAATCCTGTATTGTTCTGTAGATTAAATGTAATCCCAAGAAGTCCCAACAGTTATATAAATAACAAGCTGATTCTTAAGTGTATATGGAAATGGGAAGAAACTAGAGTAGCCAAAACACTTTTGAGAAATAACTATAAAGTTTCAGAAATCAAGACAATGTACTATCTGCAAAAAGGTAGACATAAAAGTCAATGGACGAGAATAGGGAGTCTAGAAATAGACTTGTACTTACATGGTCAGTTTTATTTTTGACAAAGGTACAGGACAATTCCAGGTAAAAAGATGGTCTTCAGTAAAGGGCGCTGATACAATTTTATATCCATATGCAAAAAAACAGATCTTCAACTTAAACCTCTTTGCCATATGCAGAAATTAACTTAAAATGGTTACAGACCTAAATATAAAAACTAAAATCATAAAACTTAAAAGATGAAAACAAAAAATGTGGTCTTAGATTGGGCGAAGATTTTTTATACATGACAGAAGAAATACAAGCCATAAAAGAAAAAAAATTAATTAGACTTGCCTCAAATTAAAGTTCTTTGGAAGGCACTTATAAGAAAACGAAAAGACAGGCCACAGAGTGGGAGAAAATATTTGCAAGATACAAACCTGATAGAGGTCTTGTGTCCAAATATATAAAGAACTGTCAAGACTTAGTAATAAATAAACAACCCAATGAAAAGATGGGCAAAAAATTTGAACAGATACTTCAAAAAGAATATGTGCATGGTAAATAAGCATCCTGAAAGATGTTTGACATCTTTAGTTAGTAGGAAATGCAAATTAAAAGCATAGTAACATTCTAATACTGCCTGTCACAATAGCTACAAAAACTGAAAAACAAAACAAGGAGATTGACAATAATGAAAGCTGATGAGGACACAGAACATTTGAACGTTCATATATTGCTGGTGGGAATCCAAAATGGTACAGTCACTTTGGAAAACTGGCAGTTTCCAATAAAGCTAAACACAAACTTACCTTATGACCCAGCAGTCCTACTCCTTGGTGTTTACCCAAGAGAAGTGAAAACTTACATAATTTCACACAAAAGGTTGTATGCAAAAGTTTATACTGGTTCTGTACATAACTGTGAAAAATTATAGCCAGCCTAAATGTCTTCAACTTGGGTAAACAAACCATGGAATAAGTGTACAGTGAGTTACCACTCAGGAATAAAGAAGCTGCTGATACATGTAGTAGCATGGGGGACTCATGTGCCTTGTGCTAAGAGAAAGAAGACAGACATAAAAGGCATAAAGACAATTTGGAAGAGTCAGAATTTATAGGGGCAGAAAACACCATAGGTGGCTAGGTGCTGAGGGGGGAGGGTGGTATTGACTGTAGAAGGGCAGGGAAGTTTCTGATAATGATGGAATTGTTCTGTATTTTGGTTGCAGTGGTAATTGCACAACTGCATTTGTCCAAACTCCTAAACCTGTATATTGAAAATGGGGACTTTTATTATCTGTAAATCAACAACTCAAACAAACCCAAACCCAGAGGACATGAGGAAAAGACTGACTAGTTTGATTATATCTAAAAATAACTTCTGCAAGAGTAAGTGTTTTTTCTAAGGTGTATCAAAGATAACTTTGTGTTTTGAAAGCTGCACAAGCAGTTTTTATTAGCAATCAACCTTCATACAAGTGCAGAGAGGTCGGGTGGCCAAGTTGCTTTCTTAAACACCTAAACAGGTTTTTGTTTTGTTTTGTTTTTATGTGACTGAGTAACAAAAGAGGAGTAAGTGCAAGATAGGAAAGAAATTAAATGAAAGTTTCTTTCCATCTTAAATATTTGGCAGGTGTAATATATCACTTCCTTTGTTACAGTATATTTTATTACTTAATGAAGTTACCTAAAACATTTTCATAAACTCTGAAATTAGCTTTTAAGAACTGATTCTTTATCACATCTAAGATTTGTTATTGAATTTACCTAGGTGTGTTAGGGATTTAACCCATGAGAAAGAAAAAGTCTAATAAGATACCTGAATTAAAATCTTTTTAGTTGTAACTCAACTATTCTAGCTAACCAGCTTTGTGGCTCAGAAGGTACTGTAAGTACTTTGAAGTAGAAGTGCTTTGTTATTCAATATCTTAAAGATCCAAGTGCTTCATAGTTTCTCTTTAATCAAAATTTCATTTCCTTAAAGTGGAAAGGTATTTTTGATTTCATGCTCTTTTCAAAAAGAAGCACCTTATACTCCCAGCAATGCAAAAGAGCTTGCAAAACTATTTGCAGTGCATATAATAATGTTAACATTTCTAATTTTAGGGGAGCCTTTATAAATTAGTAAGAAAAAGGCCGCCACCCAGTAGAAAAACTGGCTTAGAAGATGAGCATGCAATTCACAAAGTGCAGACAGTCAACATGTATATGAAGAGATACTTACTTATTTATTTTTAAAGATTTTATTTATTTATTTGACAGAGATCACAAGTAGGCAGAGAGGCAGGCAGAGAGAGAAGAGGAAGCAGGCTCCCTGCTGAGCAGAGAGCCTGATGCAGGGCTCAATCCCAGGACCTTGAGATCATGACCTGAGCCGAAGGCAGAGGTTTTAATCCACTGAGCCACCCAGGTGCCCCTATGAAGAGATATTTAATCTCTGTAATTAAAGGAATGTAAATTAAAACATGATTTTTATATAACTTACTGGATTGGCAAATATTAAGGATAAGTGAATACCCATTGATAGTGAAAGTATGAATAGCAGTATAAATTGGCACATCCTTTTCAGAAAGCAATTTGGAATCATCTGTCAAAATTTTAGAAGTATAGGGGCACCTGGGTGGCTCAGTGGGTTAAGCCGCTGCCTTCGGCTCAGGTCATGATCTCAGGGTCCTGGGATCGAGTCCCGCATCGGGTTCTCTGCTCAGCAGGGAGCCTGCTTCCCTCTCTCTCTCTCTCTCTGCCTGCCTCTCTGTCTACTTGTGATCTCTCTCTGTCAAATAAATAAATAAATCTTTAAAAAAAAAAAATTTTAGAAGTATATGTCTTTTAATGTAGCAGTTCAGTTTCTAGGTATTTATCCTTTACAAGTGACAAAAAATAGGACATTCACTGCAGTATTATTTGAAATAGCAAAGACTAAACAACTCAAATATATAATATTGAAAAACGTGGTATGTAAAATTGTTAGCCCATACAAAATAATATTTTGCAGTTATTAAAAAGCTTAGAGAAAGTTCTATATATACTGACATGAAAGTAGGTCCAAAATAGACCTATTAAGCATTGCTTAATGAGAATGTCTTTTTAAAGAAGAGTATGATTGCATTTCTGTTCATAAGAATATCTACAGGGGCGGACGCCTGGTTGGCTCAGTCAGTTGAGTGTCCAGCTCTTGGTTTTGGCTCTAGTCATGATCTCAGGGTCATGGGATCTAGTCCCATGGTGGGCTTTATGCTGAGCAGGGAGTCTGCTTGTCCCTCTCCTTCCCCCATGCTTGTGCACACACACGTACTCTCTCTCTCTCATATAAATGAATAAAATCTTTAAAAAATACATATGTAGACATAAACACAATGTTATATCATTAAAGAAATCTAGAAGTGTATTAACAGTGGTTAATTCTCAGGAATGGGATCATGACAAATTTCTAAGTCCATGCATTTCTGTAATGTTTGAATTTTTTGTATTAACTGTATGTTACTTTAGTAATCCAGAAAAAAATCCAAAGTTTTTTTTATTTAAAAAAATAAATATAACAATACTTCCATAGACTTAAGACAAATACAGGGATTGGCAGGGTAGTTGGAAGTATAGAGTGACTCCACATTGCCTGGGAGTGTAAAGGATGTGTTGAGGAGCTATTGTTAATGTAGAAAAATATGTTGAGGTTGTATTTTGACCAGCCCCGAAGTGTAGAACCATTGAATTTTGGTAGCAGAGGGGAGTCATCTGAGACTTCTGAGCAAGAAAGTGGTATACCAGTTTTCTTTGAAGAAAATCAATCTGGGAGTAGTATGGTTGGTAGGTAGGGAAACTGGAAATAGGAACACTAAGGAAAAGGCTGTTTTAGGGGAGCATGAGCAACTGGCCAGGTGGTTGTAGAAATTAAGCAAGCTGGTGAACAGATACGAGAGCCAGTGTATATAACCATGCATAGATGTAATGTAGCTGTATATAACCAAACATAGAGGCTGATGGAGAGGGGTAGGACAAGGATACTTAATGCCTAAGCAACTGAAGGAATGTTGGTGCCTTTGACAGAAATAAGGATCACAGGATGAAGATTTTATCAGGGGTAGAATTTGTCCCAGTCTGCCTTTCCAGGTTCAATTCCTGTAATAGTTGCCGGGCAATAAAAAGTGCTCAGTCTATTGATTGGCTATACCTAAGTTTGTATTATTTAAGCTTCAGCTATATGTGTTCCCCATTCCTAGACTATAGCATGCACATTTCTGGAAGGACATCAGTAATGGTAATGATGATAGGCTGGTGGAGAGGTTAGTAGCTATTATTTCTGTCACACTGAGTATCTGCCACACTTCTTTCACATGTCCAAGGTCACCTACCTGGTAAGTGGAGCTGAGACTGGAATAGCAATGTATCTGAATCCAAGCCTGAATCTTTAACTGCTATACTTGCTGTCTCTCAGGTAACTGGAAATGTTGGTCTGGAGCTCAAATTAGGCATGCAGTTAAGTATGTTGTATTCTAACTGCATGTCTAGTAACCACTTAAGATTGAGCAATAGTCTATTGGTTATACTTGTATCCCACACTGTTAGCTTTGAGCATAGTAAAAACCATCTACCTTCTAGGGAGTTAGTTTTGTAATAACTAAGGTTAGTGATTTAAATGTCAAAATTTACTTTTTAAAAGCTTAATTATTTTGGTTAATATCTTTGTAAAACATTTTTCTCTATATATTGCTTGTTTTTTTTACAGTGTGCATTTATCATTTTTATAATTAGAAAAATACTAAAATGTATTTTATGCTCTCCTGTTTTCTTTTTGTTTTTTTTTTTAAAGATTTTATTTATTTATTTATTTGATAGAGAGAGAGAGCAAGAGAGGGAACACAAGCAGGGAGAGTGGGAGAGGGAGAAGGCTTCCTGCTGAGCAAGGAACCCGATGCAGGGCTTGATCCCAGGACGCTGGGATCATGACCCAAGCCGAAGGCAGACGCTTAATGACTGAGCCACCCAGCCGTGCCCTCCTATTTTTCCAGAACAGTATATCCTAAACACAATTTAATTTAATCTTTATGACTCAGGGTTATTATCATAAGCATATTTATATTACTAGGCTTTAGAATATAATGATCATATCAAGAAATATCTTAAGTGTGTGCGGAAGTTTATCTTTATACTTACGGTTTCACACTGCAGTACTTTGTCAGTTCTTATGTCTTTTTTTTTAAAAAGTTTTTGTTACATTTATTGTAGTAAGTTGTCTTCTTTCTGTTGTCATTGTGGCTTATAGCAATTTTTTTTTTTTTTTTTTTTTTTTTTTGCCCTTTTGCTGCTGCTTAACTGTAATGATTTCAGAAACTGGTTGGCTGTTCACTTCGGTTTTATGTAAAATAAATGTAATCAGGTTTTGGATAGGGACCTGGGGAACATACTGGTGACTGAAGTTCATGAGCTTTATTTAATATGTGGACTTTGAGGTAAACATCTGAAGTTTTTTGTGTTAACTTCTTGGTTTCTGGCTGTATGGTAGGTGGGTGAAGCATTGTATTTGTTTTTAAGAGCTTTTAGAGAACATTGCTTTTTATTTTTTAAACTTAATGTAAAGATCCATCTCTAAAATGTAAGTAATCATCATGTTACTAGATGAAGACTTCTCAACTGCCCCTTTTTTTTTTTTAAGATTTTATCTATTTATTTGAGAGAAAGAACATGAACGGGGGAAGGGAGAGGTAGAAGCAGACTCCATTCTGAGCAGAGAGCCCAGTGTGGGGCTCGATCCGAGAGTCCTGGCATCGTGACCCGAGCCAAAGGCAGATGGCAGATGCTTAATTGACTGAGCCACCCAGGTGTCTCTAACCTGTCCGGTTTTAACTCAGAAATCCTTATCTTGACATTGTTGAATAGTCTTTGAAGTTGTAAATGTAGATTTGGGGAAAAATCATTAATAATGGATATGGATGGACATGGCTAAAAGATTGTGAAGAACAGTATCAGTAACTTTGGGTAGATTGTACTGATTATAATTATATAAAATCAACATGTAATAATAGATCAGATGGTAAAAGTATTGTGGAAAAGAATAAGGCAGCATGAGGAATGAGAATGTATGTGGGTATTGCTGTTGGACCTGAAAGTTATGTGCTAAATGAGACTTGATAAGATAATGGTATTTGATAAATATGATGAGGATATTTCTTTAGGCCCAGAAGGTTGATGTAGAAAAATATTTTGGAAAATGGTAAGTCAGTGGCAAATTATGATTAGAGGAATCGAGCAGATACAGTGAGAAAAGATAGTATACAATCAAAAACAAGGCTATTACCTTTAAAATTACATTTGTGATTAGCTTATATAGTTGAAGTAAGACTCACAATTATTCCTTGATACCTACAGATATAACCCATGGTGTGTGTGATAAAGCTTGAGTAAAATATTCCTGTTTGATTAATTTCATTTCTTTCCTTTTCCTTTATTTTCTTTACTTTAATTTAAGAATTCAATTATTTTCAAAGCAGAGATACAAAGAATACTTAAAATAGATATGGATTTTAAAATGCATATTTCTCTTTACCATTACAATTTTAGCATTTAGTTTAAATGTCTGATTTTTATGTTATTGTAGTAATGACTTTATTTTGTGTAAAAGTTTTTCTCAATGATTAACATTCTTAATTTTTGTATGAAATGATTTTCTTAACTATTTTCAGATGACATGCAGAATGTACATAAAGAAGATAAATCTTTAAGGCTGAGTATGCCTGTAATTACAGAAGAGGAAGAGGACAATGGAAGTTTTAGTGAAACAGGTATGGATAAAATTTTGTCAAATATTGATGGAAAGTTATGCTTGGGGAGCATTAAGGTTTAGAACCCATGAACAGCATGGTGGTTACCTGTGTGTTTTTGTGATGCTTTTTTCCTTGACACATTGGAGAATTTTAGTATTCATGACACTTAAAAGTAAATGTTAATACAATAAATGAAAGGAGAGATAAAAGGATAGGTAAAATACCATTATTAGTATGTCAGTGTACCTCATCATGAGGATGTCTGGAATGTATTCCTAAGAAAGGGCAAGGCTCACAAAATACAAGTAAGTTTCTGGATATAACTTTAAAAAGATTTTATTGTTAAAAAATAGTTATTTCAAATTTGAATGTAAAATTTTCACCTATGGAATCATGATTGTAACTAAATAGTTGTAAATTGCATGACATAAATTAAAATGGCTTACCTTTTAGAGTTGTCGTTTCATAATTTGTAGTGTTTATTAAACAACAGTTTAATATTACCTCTAGTAATAATTATAGTATTATAGAGAATAAGTTATATTTAACAGGCTAGGCTTGATAGTTGGTAATCCATCAATGATAATGATTACAATGTGTGTTAAGAACAATTTTTTTTTCATTTGGCTTTGTATTCATTCAGCAAGCATATCCTGAGTGCCCATCATGTTTCAAACACTTAGCTATGTACAGGGCTATAAAGATATATACTACTGGCATTTAAGAACCATTTTATTTCGATCACAGTTATTATAGATCTGAGTGCAGTGACTGGCCCACAGTGGACCTAAGTAAATATCTGTTGAATGTATCAGATCAGTCTGTGCCTTCAAGGACCTTAGAGTTCAGTTAGGGGAAAAAAACACCCAGTTCATTGGGGTAGAGAGAAACAGTGTAATAGAAATATATAGAAGACAAAGAATAGGCATTTCACAAGGAATATTTGTTTCTTCATAAATGTGAGTGCTTCTGTGATTTGCTTATGTCAGCATAAAATAGTCCTTTACAATCTTGTGATGAGTTTCAGGCTATAGTTTCTTTTCCAGTCTTGACTGGTGGCTTTTTTTGTGAGCAAACAGTTAAATACGCATATACACCTTTATGGCTCTTTGGCAAGTCCTATTTTACAATCTATCAGTTTGTAATTTTTAAAAATTTGGTTAAATTATAATGACATATGCAGATGTCTTAATTCACATAATTTTAGAATATTCATTATAAGAAACCAGAGTCTTCTGACTTTGATTCCATTTCTTTCATATATTGGACTATGATTCTTACTTAATCTGTACATTTATCATTTTCCCTAGAGAGTGATAACTTTTGTCTTATTTATTTTTTCTATAGACTTAACACGAATATATCTTCAAACTCTTCCTCAGTCATGTAAATCTCTTGTTGGGATATTCGGACATATGAGGGATTTTTGTCATTTTCAGATTTTTAAAAAACTTTCTTGCTGACCTCTAACCTACTTTACTGGACAGTTTGCTCTCTTGTTTCCACAATGAGTGAAATCATATGATAATTGTCTTTCTCTGCTTGACTTATTTCACTCATCATAATCCTCTCCAGTACATCTTTCTGGCTATAACAGGAGATGCCACAACCAACACTCAAATAAGTGTTTATCTAGAAAGAGGTATGAACCTAAAAATTACAAATCATTAAAACCAAAGAAAATAACAGAAAATACAAAACATGAAAATTATGAAAGACATAAGAAACAAAATATTCCCCACCAATGAAAAACAAAAGAAGAGTGATGGGAAAAGGAACAAGAAAAGACGAAGAAAGTAAGAAGAAAAAGAGATTCTGGGAATCTTCTAGATTCCTAGAAGACAGTAGCAACCAGGATGAAGTGCAGCAGGCCAAGAGAGCAAACTGTCCAGTAAACTAGGTTAGAGGTCAGCAAGAAAGTTTTTTAAAAATCTGAAAATGACAAAATCCCTCATATGTCCGAATATCCCAACAAGAGATCTACATGACTGAGGAAGAGTTTGAAGATATATTCGTGTTAAGTCTATAGAAAAAATAAATAAGACAAAAAGTTATCACTCTCTAGGGAAAATGATAAATGTACAGATTAAGTAAGAATCATAGTCCATTACATGGCTCTGTTGTCAATAATGTTTTATAAATGCAGAATACTTACATAGCTAAAATAATTATGTTGAAGGCTGGGGCCTGGGAAGTATACGTGTGTTTGACGTTGGAGATGAAGAATATATTAAAGAAAACTATACCCTTGCCTTCCTCAGTGGAAAGTCAAGAGATAATCCCTAGAACTAAAACATAAAGTAAAATACACATTTCTTAAAGACATAGAGGTAAATACCAAAACAATAAAGAGTCAAAAGTGATGAATCATTGAACACTACATCAAAGACTAATGATGTACCGTATGTTGGCTAACTGAAAATAACAAAAAGTAAAATATGAAAGAAATGGAATCAAAGTCAGAAGACTCTGGTTTCTTATAATGAATATTCTAAAATTATGTGAATTAAGACATCTGCATATGTCATTATAATTTAACCAAATTTTTAAAAATTACAAACTGATAGATTGTAAAATAGGACTTGCCAAAGAGCCATAAAGGTGTATATGCGTATTTAACTGTTTGCTCACAAAAAAAGCCACCAGTCAAGACTGGAAAAGAAACTATAGCCTGAAACTCATCACAAGATTGTAAAGGACTATTTTATGCTGACATAAGCAAATCACAGAAGCACTCACATTTATGAAGAAACAAATATTCCTTGTGAAATGCCTATTCTTTGTCTTCTATATATTTCTATTACACTGTTTCTCTCTACCCCAATGAACTGGGTGTTTTTTTCCCCTAACTGAACTCTAAGGTCCTTGAAGGCACAGACTGATCTGATACATTCAACAGATATTTACTTAGGTCCACTGTGGGCCAGTCACTGCACTCAGATCTATAATAACTGTGATCGAAATAAAATGGTTCTTAAATGCCAGTAGTATATATCTTTATAGCCCTGTACATAGCTAAGTGTTTGAAACATGATGGGCACTCAGGATATGCTTGCTGAATGAATACAAAGCCAAATGAAAAAAAATTGTTCTTAACACACATTGTAATCATTATCATTGATGGATTACCAACTATCAAGCCTAGCCTGTTAAATATAACTTATTCTCTATAATACTATAATTATTACTAGAGGTAATATTAAACTGTTGTTTAATAAACACTACAAATTATGAAAACGACAACTCTAAAAGGTATAGCCATTTTAATTTATGTCATGCAATTTACAACTATTTAGTTACAATCATGATTCCATAGGTGAAAATTTTACATTCAAATTTGAAATAACTATTTATAGTGGAACATAAGGAATAATTATTTATATGTGGAACATAAGGAATAGTGTGGAGGACCACAGGGGACGAGAGGGAAAACTGAATGGGAAGAAATCAGAGAGGAAGACAAACCAGGAGAGACTCTGAACTCCGGGAACCAAACTGAGGGTTACAGAAGGGAGGGAGTGAGAGGATGGGGTAGGAGGGTGATGGGTATTAAGGTGGGGGTGTGTGTGGTGATGAACACTGGATGTTATATGCTACTAATGAATCGTTGAACACTACATCAAAAACTAATGATGTACTATATGCTGGCTAATTGAACATAGTAAGTTTTAAAAAAGATGTATGGTATTAATGATTTGGGTCACATTTTCATGTTTAATTGAAATGAAATTCAAATTTTAATCACTCTATCTCATTGCACTGGCCTGTATACCTTTCAGATCTGGCACACTGGGTCTATGCTAGTTGTAGGGAGAGCATACCCATCTGAAACAACTTCAAAGTAACTTATTATTAAATAGGGTTTAGGAAGACTAGAGTCTACTTTAGTAAGTTTTCAACTGCAGTGACATTTTGAAGGAAAGAATCATGTATATGTTAGGTTTAGGATTTTAGGATTTCTTGTTGGAGCTTTGTTGTGAGGGCATTCCAATTAAACAGTTATTTAAGTGTATGTTATCAGTTAAAGTATTATTTTATAGACCTGACAGACTTCTTAATTTTGTCTTTTTTTTTTTTAAATTTTATGTCTTTAGAGTTCACTGCACCCAAGAGGAAAAGAAAATACAGAACAAAGAACCCAGTGAAGAAGGCTTAATTTTGACATTTCCAATAAAAGAAAATATTTATATTTTGGATATTGAACAGGAAGACTGCCAGTATTAAAAATAATTCTTCTGGGAAACTATGGGTTATTTCTCTGAAATGGCAATATCTTAACATTGCTCTAGATTTATAAAGGAACAAGAATTCAAAATTTAATTTTAGCATTTCCTTTTATGGAACCTGCATAAATGGAAATAAAATTTGGATTTTAGAATGTAATAGAAATAATCCTGTTATTTGGAGATTATTATTGTTTCCTATAACTTTTTGTGATGTTATACCTCTTACAGTTCTGATATTAACTATTTAAGATATTTGTTCTTGAAGTAATATGTCTATTACATGTAAGTGGATTATTAAATTTATAGTATGGTAATGGATTCATTTATGATATGTATTAACTATTTTATATATTGTATGGTTAAGTGCAATACAATTTTCGCCTTATATGCTTTATTTTTGAACATATGAAACTTATGTGGTCAGTAACTTAAACGATTGTTAAGTTTATTACTTATGTGGTCAGTAACTTATACGATTGCAGAAGTTTTCTACTTCTGCAATCAATTAAATAGTCTTTGGTGCTTGTTTTAAAGCTCCCTTTGGCCTGACATTATGTATGTATATGTGTATACGTATATATAGATATATGTTTGCATGTGCCATATATATACATATATGATCAGTTCAATACATTGTTTAAATACATTTAAATACTAATTATTTTTATTTTTTTAAAAGATTTATTTATTTTTAGGGAGAGAGCACGCGTGTGTGTGCGCACACATCTGTGCGCGTGCACACATTTGTGGCTAGTGGGGCAGAGGGAGAGGGAGAAGGAGGGAGAATCCTCAAGAGCTGGCCGTTTAACTGACTGAGCCACTCAGGCACCCCTAAATACTAATTATTTCTAATAAAACCTTTAAGAGTGATAATGTAAATTCCAGAATGTGTCTGTGGTACAGAATAGATGATACTCACGGAAAAAGAGTTCTAAACTTTGTGGACATGTCTCTGTTAATTTCTCACTTAAGACATTTAAATGGAGATCACTTAAGCCATGTTGTTTGAATTGTTCCACTAACAGACCATCTCCACACCATGTGATTGGCTCAGCCTGTCTTTTTTTTTTTTTTTTTTAATAATTTTTTTTATTTGACAAAGAGAGATCACGAGTAGGCAGAGAGGCAGGCACAGACAGAGAGAGGAGGAAGCAGGCTCCCTGCTGAGCAGAGAGCCCGATGCAGGACTTGATCCCAGGACCCTGAGATCATGACCCCAGCTGAAGGCAGCAGCTTAACCCACTGAGCCACCCAGGCGTCCTGGCTCAGCCTGTCTTATCGTTGATTATACTCCATGTTATTTTCCAGCATTGTATATTCAGGAATTTTGCAAATGTCCTGTGAGTGAAAATGTGTGATATGTATAATCTTTTAAGTTAAAAATACTGATGCTAGCCCAAATAAACTTTCATTTATTAGAATGTATGCTACCGCATTAGCTACTAAACAAAATTATTTCCCCTGATTTCAGATGTTCCTGATAGTAGATAGGGCAGTTTTCATAATATGGACATTGGACAGAGCTCCTGGGATTTAAACATTCTAGTGTTGGGGCACTAGGAGGTATCATTGGCCCCTTGTGTACTAGGTTATTTGCTAGAACTTGTCTGATCATTAACACTTACAAACATTGTAAAGCTGACACATTGAGTTTGCCCTCTGTTTTTTCATAATAATACTTAAAATATCATTTCATTTGTACAGTGAAGAAACTATCTTAAGATGGTAAGTGCCTTGCCCACATTCAGAGTTAGTAAGTGATGCATCTGGGATACAGATTTAGGGCTCTTGCCTATAATTTCAGTTTCATTTTATATAAGCCAACAAAAATGGAAATCCAGAGGAGTACTTCTCACTTGAAGCAGTAAAACCCTATTTTGTAGTGGCGTGGCAGTAAGGAAAGGTTAAAACCAGTTGAGTCTCAGTGCAGGGTGGTGCTCTGGGTTGTAAAATAGGTCGGTTCCATGATGGCTTCATATACAGGTTTGGGTCTTCAGGAAAAGCTTTATTTCAGTGTGGGAACTGTTCACCAGTCAGGTTCTCAGATGTCAGCCAAGGGCTAGCCTTGCAAACAGGCCTTTCTAAGGACTGCAATCTCAGGCCTATGCTGCTGCCTTTTCTCTACACTGTTTCATTTCATTTTTCACTGTTTCAAATAATGCTGTGTTGATTTTTTTTTTTTTTTTATTTTTGATTTTGGCTCACTTAGGTTGGTATTTCTGTTAGATAAATCTACATATGAATTTGCATGTCGGACAGTGTATGTGTGTACATATACATATACATATAGAATTTTAATTACTGCCAAATCGAACAAAAATATTGCCAATTTACAGTCCTACTAACAGTATTTACAAGGGACTCTCCACATCTCCATTACACTTGTTACCAATCTGTAATTTTTCCAGTTAAACGTACCCTGAATCTTAACAGCAGAAATGGTAGAAAGACAGTTAAGAGTAACAAAAATTTTTTTAAGGTTTTATTTATTTGACAGAGCCCACAAGCAGGGAGAAGCAGGCTCCCTGCTTAGCAGGGAGACCTGATACAGGACTTGATCCCAGGACCCTGGGATCATTACCTGGGCAGAAAGAAGCCGCTAACCAACTGAGACACCCAGGCACCCCAAGAGTAACAAAATTGTATTAAACAACTGTGAGTTGTGAAATTGAAGCTTATTAAATAGAATTCAAATAGAAGATATTTGTGTTTAACAGTGGGCTTTCAGAATTAAAACGTGGGGTCATAATACTAGCTACCTATTAAATTAAGCTATTTGTATTGTCATCCTGATTGTAATAAAATAACTATACCAAGTCATAAATACATAATTTTAATATTAAGTAGTGACTAATGTTTTGTGAAGAAAATGAGTTATGTGGCAGTGTTTGTAGCCACAAGATGTATTTTAAAACCCTTCCACTTTCAGACATCTTAATATAGGAACATACTCTTCAAAGTAGAGACTTGGAATCATAGTAGTTTTAATGTTATATGCCAGGTTTACTTGGAGTATCTAAAACCACGAATGAAAGAAGCAGAACCATAAAGGAAATGGAGGTTGTACACATTCTGATAGGGAAATATTTTTTACTTTGGGGATGAAGTATTGTGATTTATGGAATGTCTTAAGAAAGCTACTCGGAAACATGCGGTTCTCTATGAGAAATTATAGCGCATTTGTTTTCTGGTACTCTTGAGTTTATGTTGTAAGCAGACCTATGATCCCATTTGGGTTTATAACCCCTTCTTAATGCCTCAAAGGTCTGTGAGTGGATATATTTATTGTGGAGAAACACCCCCAATCTCTTTAGTACCCAATTAAAGTGCTTATTCCCTGAAACACACAGTTGTACCATCTGCAAGCTATTTTCTACTGCCAAAGGAGAGATAAGGAACCAACTTTCAGGCAAAGACTTTGTCTCCTTAACAGAGATTCCCAGAACAGTGGTATAATAGGAAAATGTATTAAAAATGCATTTATCTAAATGATTTGACTAACTGTAATTTTCCTGACCTAGAAAGTAGAAAGTCAAATATCTGTATCCTAGTTCTGCACCGATTCATTATATACCCTTTAAAAATTACTTTTTGTTTAAGTCCTTTTCTCAGCTATAAATTCAAGATAATGTAGAACTACCTTAGAGACTTGTCACAAATATCTAGAGCTGCATAGTGCTTTGAAAGCACAAAGATACAAAATTCTAAACTTCAAAATAATGACTACTGGAAGTACAAGATTTTTTTTTTTTTTAAGATTTTATTTATTTGAGAGAGCATGAGAGGGGAGAAGGTTAGAGGAAGGAGCAGACTCCCCGTGGAGTTGGGAAGCCCCATGCGGGACTGGATCCTGGGACTCCGGGATCATGACCTGAGCCGAAGGCAGTTGCTCAACCAACTGAGCAAACCAGGCACCCTGGAAGTACAAGATTTTAAAAAATATTTGGATGCCAAGGAAGCCAGAGTGATTATTAGTGTTTAATGTGACTTTTTTTTTTCCTTAGAGATTTTATTTATTTCAGAGAGAGGGAGAGAGAGCAAGCCAGAGGAGGGGCAGAGAGAGAGGGGGGAGCAGACTCCCTGCTGAACAAGGTGGGTGCTGGGCTTGAATCCAGGACCCTGGGATCATGACGTGAGCTGAAGGCAGATACTTAAGTGATTGAGCCACCAAGGCATCCCTGCTTAGTGTTATTTTTGATGCAGATTTTTTTAAGTCAATAATCAGAAACTTCTGTGTTTACACGGATTTTCAGATTGACAAGAGCTCTCATAATTCAATCCACAATTTAAGAAGCTCCTGGTTTCCTTTATTCACATTGCATCAGGTACAATATAGATCATCTCCCTAATAACCTATTTTGGTTATGACAAAAAGATTCACAAATACATAGATAAAATACTGTTAATTGAGGTATATTTAAAAATGAAATTAATGAACTGAAATTTGCTTTCACGTAAAGAGCCTGGGAAAATAAGCAGAGTTGTTGGGGCGCCTGGGTGGCTCTGTGGGTTAAAGCTTCTGCCTTTGGCTCAGGTCATGATCCCAGGGTCCTGGAATAGAGTCCGCATTGGGCTTTCTGCTCCACGGGGAGCCTGCTTCCTCCTCTCTCTCTGCCTGCCTCTCTGCCTAGTTGTGATTTCTCTCCGTCAAATAAATAAAATATTAAAAAATAAAATGAAATACGCAGAGTTGTTAATGCCTTCCTAACAATTACAATTTGAAGAATGCTTGCTTTTTAAATGGAATAGAGAAGACTGTGGGTGCTTAACTATTCATATTTTCATTTATCTTCTGAACAGCTCTGTAGTAATTTTCATTGCACATTTTAGAAGTTCCCTGTATTAAAGTAAACGCCAAAACCTCAGACCGTATAGCCCTTTCTCGTGTGGTAATATTTTTTTTTAATGCCTGAATTATTTGGTTTAATGTGCTGTATATTGCAGGGCCGATTTTTTTTTTTTTTTTAAGATAAATTTGGACAAGCTCCTTTTGGTTGCAAGGAACAAAGGCAACATTCGTATTATCTTATATGCTGGAGGCTTATTTTCAGAATATAGAGGACAGTCATCTCCTCCGAGGCACAGCTGCTTAGCTGAAAAATGACTTTTTGTCACATAGTGAACACAGCAGCTCAGACGGCTGTGTCCTCATCTTTGAAATGGCTGTCCACTGCTGGATCGCATGCTCTTCTTCATGTACTTTCCAGCTTCTCTCTGCATTTCTGTGTGCTGCTACTACTGCTCCTCAAAGAGGAGCTGAATAAACCAAAAGAGATCTTTCTGATTCGGCACAGATGATGCTGATGGGTCATTCTGACCTCCCATATGTCTTCCCAAAGGATGGCTGCCCTCAATGATGGCCTAGGTCCCTGGTGCAACCAGCTGTGGCCAGTGGAGCTGGGTCACAAGCCACAGGGCACAGCAAATCATGTGGAGGGACCCAACTCAGTTTTCTTTACAAGAGGCATGTGGGACAGGCCTTTTGAATCTCAAGAACTTCTCAGTTGGTCCATGATTTGATTAAAATGATAAGGATGTTATAACATTATCATCAATACTGCCACTAAGTGAAGTAATCAAGTAGCAAAAATTTCACTTGACAACAGGAACAAGGCACAGTGGTGAAGAGAAATTGGTCAGGGGCCAGACTGTCTGGTTTGGTCTGAGATTGCAGTGTGACCCCCGTGCCTTCATAAAATCCACTTGTACATCCACTCAGTGTAATTCCATTTAAGCCCCCTTCTCTCCTTTGTGATGTTGTTGTATGTTTTACTTCTGTACATTACAAACCTCATTATACATTTTAATTTTTGCTTAAAGAAAAAATAAAAAATGTATTACATTTACCCACATATGAGCCTTTTCTAGCGCTCTTTTTTTCCTGCATGCAAATCTATGCTTGCATTTGGTATAATTTTCCTTTAGTCTGAAGAACTTTTAATATGAATTTCTTGTTCAGCTCTGTTGGAGACAACATTCTTTCAGCTATTGTTTGTCTGAAAATGTCTTTATTTCACCTATATTTTTGAAAGATATTTTTGCTGGAATTAGAATTCTAGGTTAACAGCTTTTTCTTTCACCACTTTAAAGATTATTCTATTATCTTTAGCCCTCTTCCTTGCATCTGATGTGACACAAGTTTTACGTTCATAGTTTCCATTTTCACTGCTATTCCCTTGTATAGGACATGCTGTCTTTCTCTGGCTGCTTTTATGATTTTGTCTTTATTTTTGGTTTTCAGCAGTTTGATAGGATGTGCCTGCTGTGGTTTATTTTCTCCATGTGTCCTACATGTCATACCAGTCTCACTCTTTAGGATTCCAAGTACATGTGTGTTGACTGCTTGATACAGTCCCATGGGTCATCATGGATTTTCCCCCCAATATTTTTTTCTCTGTGCTTCAGACAGGATGATTCTTTTAACTTTTTCAGGCTGATGAGTCCTTAATTATAATGGATTCAATCTGAAGTCAGTCTCTTCCAATAACTTAAATTTTAGGTGTTGGATTTTTCAATTTTAGGATGTCCCCTTGGTTCCTTATCATGGTTTTCAAATTTCCATTGAAATTCTCCATTTTTTTTTTTTACCCATTATTTCCATCTGTTACTACAGATTGTTCAATATACTTACCTAGTTATTTTCCAGTCTTTGCTAGTTCCAACATTTGGGTCATCCCTGTATGTGTTTCTGTTGGCTGATTTTTTTTTCCCTATTGACTAAGGGGCATAATTTCCTGTTTCCTTCCTTGTCTAGTAATTTTTTATTATATAATGATACATGTTAGAGACTCTGGATTAAAGAATTTTTTTTTAAGGTTTTATTTATTTATTTGACAGAGATCACAAGCAGGCAGAGAGGCAGGCAGAGAGAGAGGAGGAAGCAGGCTCCCTGCCGAGCAGAGAGCCAGATTGCCGGGCTCGATCCCAGGACCCTGGGATCATGACCTGAGCCGAAGTCAGAGGCTTTAACCCACTGAGCCACCCAGGCGCCCCCCGCTAAAGAATGTTTTGTTCTAGGAAGCAGGTGAATTACTGATAGAGCACCTTGAGCTTGTGGAGATTTGATTGTAGGCTTTGCTGGGGTGATCTATTTTGGTTTTGTCCCTACTTTTAGGAAAAATACCTCAGCCCTGGTATGTGGCTCTTACTTCTAAGGTGTGGCCCTTAGGAAGTTATTCACAGAGTGATGTGGAGTGTCTCAAGCAGAACTTGAATTTAGAGCTCTTCAGCCGTTCACCTGTCTTGGCATCATTGGAGTTCTTGCCTGCTGGTACCCCAAGAGGTAAGGGCATTTTACACTCACATTTTGGGGTTGCCCTCTCTGTCATCTCTGCTTTAGGGGGTTTCCCATCTTGATGTCTAACCACTCTGACAACCCAGGCTTCCTCCTCTGACTCCTTAGGTGAGGAAGACTTAGCCTTTCTGCCTGTTTCAAGCAGGGCTGTGCCCTCAGGAGTGAAGTTGTATAAACACAGATCACTCCTTTCAAGGGTTGCATCTGCCTAGGGTTTTATCACAGAAATGAATGATGTGATAGCCTCCAGTCACCCATGTAAATCTCGTCTTCACAGGATTTGTGCCCTGAGTGTGTCCCAGGTTCCCAAGGTTCTACTTAGTATTCGTGGAGACTTAATAACGCATGTAGGTCCCCCAAGTATATCTGATCATAATTTAGTGTGATACTAACCTAATGTATTGAAAGAAGTTGGTGCACTTCTGAAAATGCAAAAAATTCCTGATTTTTCAAGGAAGTTAATCTTCCCAAAATGCTAAGCACTACAGAATTATCAAATTATGTTATTAATTTGCTTTTGGTTGCAAGCAGCAAAGCCTGATCATCAGACTAATTACAGATTATGCATGAGGGAAACTTTTTTATATATACCAGTCTTCTTTTAAGTGCTTTAATATGAGGCTTTAAAAAAATCTTATTTAAGATAACAAAAACAGAAAAGAGAAAGCCTTCATATAATTACATTATCTACAGGCTGATTTCAAATACCTTATTACCATAGTACCTAATTAATTGGGCTACGTGAGCTTAACTATTTTTAGAGACGTCAACACCCAAAGATTTGTTGAACTTCCTACAGTGTATATAATTTAAATAAAAGGAATTTTGCTAAAGTCTCACAAATTGTTAACTCTTCTGCCTTTGTTAAATGTTTTAAACAGTTGGTTTATCTCTTAGTTTCTTGCAGCATAATTGGCATACTGACTTCCTTGCTAACTTTATACACCATTTTATTACACGTGGTTAACTGAAAGTATTCTCTTGTAAACTTAAGTATTGCCTATACATTAAGCATTGCCTATAAAATTTCCCACCAGATAATTTCCCCAATTTTAGCATTGCGTTTAAAAACAAAATATCCCAGGGTACCCGTGTGGCTCAGTTGGTTGAGCAACAGACTCTGGATTTCAGCTCCTGTCAAGGTCTCAGGATCCACCAGGCCTCTGGGTCTGCGCCCAGCAGGGAGTCTACCTCAGATTCTCTTTCCCTCTCTCTCTCCCACACCCCCAACTAGCATGCTCTCTCTTTCTAATAAACAAATAAACCTTTAAAAAACAAACAAAAACAACAAAATATCCTGTCCTTTATTTAGGGGCTATATGTTTGGAAAGTCATTCTGTTTTTAAGGTGAATCAACCATCAAAAAATACATCTTATCTTCTTTAGTGTCCCCACTGACACCTAACAAAATACCAAATTATTAACAAAGTTACCCATATACTGTATATGTTGTACTGGTAAATAACTATTAAACTTCTTTCTGAAAATTCTTTATGTTTACAAATATGATTAATTCACAAAACTACACTCTATAGAATCAGGATCCTATCTCTTCATAATGTTTCTGTATCTCTGTAACTGGGACTTACTGCTTCAGAGAAGAAAATGAAAAATGTAGAGTGTCTCCTAAGGGCTGTATAGTCAGAAATTTCTTTGTCCTCTGGTGGATTTACACACTTTCCCTGATACCAGATTTTGATGAAATGAGAAGAGTATCTTTAGTAATTTATAAAGCCTGGGTGATTAGCCTGGGTGAACTCAAACAAGGCAAGCATGGGCTTCCAGTTAGCTGCTTTAGGCTAGAATTTGTAGCACCAAGGGCAACTGAGTCCAAGCCAGGCCATAGCTGATTCCATTGAGTTTTTAATTTCTACTTTGTTTTCTCACTTCTGAGATTTTTATGCGTGTCTGGGTATTTTTGATACTCTCTTATTCTTTGTTTTTTAAAGTTCAACTTTTATTTCATTAAGTATTTCAAACAATTATTTTTCCATTCTGTATCTGATGATTTCAGTATCTGAAATTCTATAAGTCAGTCTATAATTTGTTGTTTCTGATAACTCTCACTCATGGTGGTTTTTATCCTCATTGTATTTAGAGCTTATATTTTCTGGAATCTAATATGTGGGATCCTGTGGGCCTAATAGGAGATGTTTTTCTTTAGAGAGGACTTCTGTCTATGCCTGCTGTGAGCCCGGAATACTACGCTTCTGGTACGCACAAGGTCCGCGGAATGTCAGGTTAAGCTCCAAGTCCGGCCTCTGGATTGCAGGATCTACCAAGTCAATTCCACTATGCTGGTCTCTATTCTACTTTTTTACAACCTACTGCCTCCTGCTCTGGTTTCAGCTCATTGTTTTCTTTTCCCCTTGGAGATCTTCCTGACTTTCTAGTGAGTGCAGGAATGCACGAAAATGTAGTGTAATTTACTGCACGAAAAGGACAGTAATTTATCCAGGAAGAGTAAGAATGCCCTTTGAAAGTACTTGATTTGTCATTCTGCCAGACGTAGAAGTCCCAGGAGGTATTATTTATCATCATTTTGCAGAAGAGGATACAAAGGCACAACCATGGTAAGTAACTTGACCCGTATCGCAGAGCTGGTGAGTGATGAAGACATTATTGGATGGACCCATGTGGGCTGGCTCCGGAGCCTACATGTTTCCCCACCACACGGGTGAGTCTGAATCTCAGAGGAGATTGCACAACGTATTGCAGAGAACTGGTTGGTGAGACCAGGAGAGATTACAGGGTACTGAGGGAGCGTATAGGATGGAGCCGTGAACTGGGGTTGGAGCACCAAACATAACGGCACTCTGAAGGGGCTGAGGAATGCTGGAGAAGAACCGTTGATAATGAAGTGAAATGTAGGTGGAAATTGAGGAAAAGGAAGTGTCGCAGGAGCCAAGGGAGTAGAATCTTAAGGATGGAGTGGTAAGTAGTGTCATAACACACAGCGGTATGATACAATATTGAAAATTATCCTTTGAGTTTGGCAATTAGGCCATTCCCTTTACTGAGAGAGCTAAAGACTGAATGTTGTATCACCTCCACATTCTTCCGTTGAAACCTAATCCCCTCTGTGATGGTTATTGGGAGGCGGGGCCTTGGGAGACAATTAGGTCACGAGGGCGGAGCCCTCACAAATGGGATTAGTGAATTTACCCGAGAGACCCCAGAGAGCTGTCTTTCCTCTTCCACAGTGCGAGGACACAGAAGACCGCCCTTTGTGAACCAGGAAGAGGCCTCTTTCTAGACACTGGGTCTGCTGATGCCTCAATCTTCAACTATGCAGCCTCCAGAACCGTAAGAAATACCTGTTGTTTAAACAACCCAGTTTATGGTAAGTTTGTTATAGAAGCCCAAAGAGATCAAGGCAAAGGGCTAATTTTAGTGGTGGGTTGAGGATTAAATTGGAAGTACTGCACTGTGGATGGGAAGTAGGGATTGTTCCTTTATTCCTTTTTTTTAAAAAAGATTTTATTTATTAATTTGACAGAGATCACAAGTAAGCAGAGAGGCAGGTGGGGTTGGAGGTGGGGGGGAGGCAGGCTCCCCGCTGAGCAGAGAGCCTGATATGGGGCTTATCATCAGGACCCTGAGATCACGACCTGAGCGGAAGGCAGAGGCAGGGATCGTTCTTTTCGGAAGTTTGCATGAACATGAAGACAAACTGGTTCAGTGAGAGGGAAGCCCAAGACGAAAAGGTCAAGATGTTTATAGGTTTAGAAAACAGAACAAAGGAGAATGATACACAAAATGACTTACTAAAACTATAACATGTATTCCAGCCTGAAATACATTAATATTGCAAATCCCGTTTTGAAACTTACATATCCCCTTATAGTCATCCAGCTCTATTCTCCTGTGTCCAGAAGAAAAAATATTAACTACCCTGAGGTAGAGTGAAGTGGGTGTTTTGTCTCCTGACAACCATAAAGCTCTCCTTGTCTAAGAGTTATTCAAATAAAATACAGCTTTGAAAAATCCTATCCTATACTTCTAGATAAAATAAGTACTTTGACAAAGAATGAAAGTTACTTAAGCCTGGAGAGAAGAAAGAAACTCTGTGGCCCTATGAGTCCTTAGAGCTTTTTCTTACTATATGAGGAATTAATTACTGAGAATTATGGCCAGTTCTCTATCTTTATGAAGGATTAAAAGAAAAGAATGGACTTTAATTTTTAAAGGGATGACTTTAATTAAGTCTGAGTAAAAGCCACTTATTGAAAAGGTTTGTTAACACTGAATTTCTTTCCTAATGGCCGAATTCTCAGCATTTGTAACTTATCAGTGCTTCTGGAGCAGAATCTCCCAGATCTGACATTCCTGGTCTCCAGGTGCTGACATCCCTGTCACCAGCCACTGTTACTTGGGTCAGAGGTTGGCTAATTTTAGGTTGTGCTGGAAACACCTGAGGAGCTCATTTAATAAGCAGATCCTAGGGCCCCATTGCTACAGCTTCTGCTCCAGTGAGTGCTGGGTGGGGCCTGAGAATTGGCATTTGTAACAAGTTCTCTCCATGATTCTGGACCAGGTGGTCTGAGGCCCAGCGCTGGTGAACGCTGGCCTCTGCTTATCTTTGGCAAAAACAGAGAATAGCTTTTCAGATGCATTTCGCTGCCTCTGCCCTTGCCCTCCTCCAAGCACATTTGATATTAGGGTGAGTATGTATTGCTTGAGATTCTTAGTATTCTATAACTGTGTACTGATTTCTGAAATGAGGTGATCAAACATTTTGGAACTTTTTTCAAATGACTGCAAAAATGTACCTAAAAAAAAAAAAAGAAATTAATGTCGTGTACGTCAGAGTCTTGAACAGCAAAGTCATCCTTTTGACCCATTTGTCTTGCTGGTTTCCAGACCGTCTCCTTTCCCAGACTGGTTATCTTCCCTTACCTCTTCTGAATTCCTCCCTTACACATTCTTAAATACTGACCTGGAACCAGGTATAGACTAGCTAAGGGAGCGAGACAGTGACCCAAACGCTGTGGCTTTCTGGTGAGTGAGTCTTTCCAATGTCTGCTGGAAGTTTCTTTTCTTTTTTATAGAGTATTTATTTATTTATTTCTCTCTCTCTCTCACACACACACACACACAAAACACACACACAGAGCACAAGCAGAGGGGTGGCAGAGGGAGAGGGAGAAGCAGGCTCCCTGCTGAGCAGAGGGCCTGATGTGGGGCTTGATTCCAGCACCCTGGGATCATGACCTGAGCGGAAGGCAGATGCTTAACCAGCTGAGCCCCCCAGGCACCCCTGAACTGCAGGCTGGGACCAGGCCTTGTCCTCTACTTCCCAGACCAGACTTCCACCTGACAAGCCCGGTCACACTTCTGCGCATTCCCAGTGTGACTTGCAACGGTTCCATCAGAACACGATGCTATTTACTACCTAATGGCTACATTTTAAAAGTTTTATTTGTTTATTAGCATAATCCATGTCTTAGGGAATGTTCTGGAAGTATTTGTGTTCAAAAGCTTACAACAGATATAGAAATTGAATGAAAATCAAAGGCAGGTTTTATAAAAAACAATAAAAATTTCCTCTCTTGTCAGATAAAATGCTCATTAGCTCGCAGCCTACACACACAAGTCATAGTTAAAATGATTTTTCTGTTTTCACCTACTCTAACAAAGACACAAAGCAAGAGCTATTTCAACCAAGAATAGTCTCCACGATGACACAGACCCACTGAGCGGGCGGCTGCAGCCCCTCACCCTGGCCTGCTCTCATTTCCTGTCTATAGCCACAGTTAATTAAGGCAACAGGATGTGGTCATAGGCCAAGGGTCAGAGAGCCTAGATGGTAATTTCCACGCAATGTGTGTAAGAGGGATTCGTCCTTTGTTATTTTGGAAATGAACTCAAGCTCTGTGGGTGGTGACATTTGCCTCACAATTATGGCCAATAATAAGTCAGAAGAGCCCTGCAATAATCACATATTACCTCAGCCAAAACACTTGGTAAGCTCCTGGGGCCTGTCCTTTCTGTCCGGACCCCCTTTATGTATGCGCAGTCCAAAGGGCTAATGTTCTCACAGACACCCCCCTTCCTCCCCACCTTCCTCCCCACCCACCTCCCCACCCTCCTCTCTGTCTCCAGGCCCTGAGCCCCTGCACAGCCTCCCAGTCCCACCTGACTCCCTCTGTAGCTCCTCTTATCCCTCCAGCCCCCCTGAACCACATGGCTCTCTATTTCAGGGACACAGCAATCTAGAATTCCTCCCTCTTTTTGGCCTCCAAGCCCTGTCCTCTTCCACTGCCTACTCTCCTCAGCCATGCTGGAGAAAGCTTACACATGGCCGCCTTCCCTGCCGTGCTCCTGAGGTCCAGTTCCAGGTAGGCCCTGTCTGTAGCCTCTTCTGTTTGTGCTTTAGGTTCCCTCTCAGCTTTCCACTCTAAGTCCTCTACCTCCTCTCTGCTTCCTTCCTTCTTGTAAGCACATGTCCTTACAGGATCCTGAACTCTGGGGCCATACAGCATGCCTGAACTCCTTCAACCTCCCTCTTCCAACCCCAGAACCCCTTGGTATCATTACTCTCTATCCCTCAACCTATGTTTCGGAGACTGAAAATGTGCCTAAGCCAGAACTCTGCCTATGCTGGCAATGCCAGCCACTCTTTCAACCAACGCCCAGTCCTGCCTCAATATTTTAGATCCTTCCTCTCCAGGCACTCTTCTTCTCCCCTTGAAATTGTACTAATATCTTCACTTGATACTGACTTGTGTGTTTTTTTCGTTCCTGTTACATAATTCCACTTACTGTGTGGGTCTCCCTGTCTCTAACTAGACTTTGGCATCTATAGCCCAAGGTTGTATAGAACACCAAAGAAACCAGAATCTTGGCTTTTGAATTTCAGAAGCAAAAGTCCATGAACAAGACACAGAGATGTGCAAGAATATAGAATGTTTTAAGAGTCCATTTTCCAGCCTCTTAGGAGATGAATTTCCTCAGCTTTGGAGAGAGGAAGAGTTATAAGGAGAGCAAGGAGCTGAGATCCTACTGAGGTGTGAGAAGGCAATGGCAGATACCGATGGCGTGCCCAACAGGCTTTCCCTACCCACTTTCTTTTCCAACAGAACCCACCTCATGTCATAGAAGCTGAAGTCAACAGACACTTGCTCTCCCAGCCCCCCATTGCAGCTAGAATGGAAGGAGGAGGGGTTTGAGGGCTTTCTACAAAGATGTCTCCCCTGATTAAAAAAAGAGAGAGAGAGAAGAAGGAATACCCCATCCCCCAACTTCTGGAATGCCATGGAGGATATGAGGTGTTTGTGTTGTGTCAGTCTTCTTGTCCACAAAGTAAGGATGGCAGAGTAGGAAGACGGAAAGATTCTGAGTTTTCACTGACTTGGGATTCACCACTTTTGGCTTCCTTGTTATGTGATGTTATGTAATAAGATGTTTCTACTGTTTAAGGCACCCTCTGCAGTTATGTGTAGTTAAAAACATCCTGTACCCATTCCCACCATTTCTTAGAGAACCCATTGCCAGGGGGATGAGAGAACTTTCAGATAGGTTAGAAAAGTCCCATGGGGACATTTGTCTTATATTAAATGTCTTGTTGGCAAACCGTGCAGAGTTCCCCTTTGTCACCACAGTAAGGGGACAGTAAGAAAGGCGAGGTTGGATGGCCCATTCAGAAAGACCCAAGGCTTTCTTAGAGGTTTCTCTGTTGCCCCAGAATGGCCTGGGCAGAGAACCAGACTTCCCCACAAGAACAATGGAAATTTCAAGGGGGAGCGTCAGCCCCAGAGAGGTTCTGGGTGTGGGTGAGAGGACAGAGCAGCAGACGCATCCTCATGGACTGACACCTGGAGGCCAGCCACCGCTGAGGAGGACTAATGGGCTCTGGACGCCAGACATTAGAGGCCCCTCATAGTGTGAGATGGTGCCTGAAGGCCAGGTATATCCTAACACCCCTGATGCTGTCCAGCTCTTTCCTTCAACCTGGGTGCAACCCCCAGAAAAGGTGGGGCGAGAAAATAGAATTGCCCAAGAAAAACCTGAATCAACGGAGTTTACCCTGAACTAACTAAAATCAAGCTCCCCAACACCAGGTGGAATGGGGACAGGGGCCAGAAAGTCAGCTTAGTTAAGGGAAAGCAAACATTTGTTTCTCTTTTACATTCTTGAACATGCACACAGAAATAATCCTCCAGAAAAATCCTGTACCTTAAAAAAGAGAAACAAAACAAAAACCAGTCTTACCTCCAAACCTATCTTCCCCTAAAGCTCTTCCATCCCCTTTCATTCCCTGCACTGCCAAATTTTTGAAGAGAATTATCTGTACCCGGGGCCTCCATTAACTCCTCAACCCCTCCTCATCCCTCACCTGGCCCCAGGCTAATATACCTACTCTCTAACAGGTCCATTATTCAGAAAACACTTATTGAACTTACACTTGGAGTTATCACTTTTCCAACTCTTTCTGACTTAGAAAAGTAGGTGCAATTAATAAAGAGCCCCATGAATGTTCTAGTGAGTTCAAACCTTCAAATGGGTTCAAACCTAACTCATGATCTTCCCCCTCACAGCAACTTAACCTACTGGTTTGTGAACTTCTGATAGGTCCCGAACTCGGGGGCATCTTTAAGTCTTCTTTTCTTTTCCTCATCTGATCCATTTCAGGTCTTTTTTGCTTTGGGGACTTACCACGGAGGGTTGCTGTGAAAGGCCAATGAGCCAGATCTCTGTGCTTGTTAACTACAAGTATGCTTCAGGAGCACTTGTGTTAAACACACAAAGATGAAAAGCAAACAAAAACCTGATGCCCCTGGCTCCCACCGCAGATACGCTGTCAAACCTGATTGGACTGTCAACCTCTTTCATCTGTGTTCTGTGCACTGACCAGAAAGGACTCCTGTGTTGTTCCCTGCTTTTCCCAGCCGGATGGGAGCTGCTTCTGACCCTGTCCTACCTTGTTATCTTCTAGCCCAGGGCCAGGAAGATCCCTCACGGGATCCCTTACGGATGGAGTTGAATGTGAATCCTCAAAAGCATCAAATAGATTATATCTGGAAGGAGTAAATAGATCGCATGTGCTTTAGATCCTATGTTTGAGCTATTTGATTCTTTACAGACAGGATCTGGGGCTCTCAGGTATTCCTGCCACTGATATACCAAGCGTCCATCAGAAATCGGTTTGTGAATTCTAAGAAGATGTATACAGCTGTCCCAGCTTCCTCTCAGAGCCCTCTGAATCATGCATGAATGGCCTGTGAGGCCACAAAACGGTCTGCCTCACTCATTCTGGCTGATCCAGTTATCCAAGCGCCCATTCTTAGCTGGCAGGGCTGTGGTTTGGCCCATGGTCATCTGTCAATCAGTTGCTCATCTAGCCGGTCATATAGTTAATCATTCATTTACTCATGCAGGCCTCCCGTCATACAGTCATCCATCCACCCATCCGACAGATAGCTGCTGAGAGCCTACTATGTGCCAGATGCTATTTTCATATTGGAGACAAAACAGACGGTGACATGAAGGACACAGGACCCCTGGAACCTACCAGGCCGGCGCTGAGCGGGTGTCCCAGCAGTTCTCCTGCAGAAGGACCATTGTCTGGCACCTGACTGGCGTTGCCTCCCACTCTCAACTCCTTTTCAGGCTTTGCTCTTTCCAGCTGGGGTTGAGCACTGACTCTTGGGTTCCAAGCCACAGGCAGGAAGCTTGGGCAGAGATGAGGTGGAAAATGTTAAGGTGGCATGAAAACAAGGATGGAATGGGGAATATAGTGGGAAAGGCGGTCTGGAGAGACAGCCTTCGGAAGAGACCCTGGCGTGGCCAGCAGCCAGTTTCCAGGTTGCTGCTTTCACTGTCTCTGGGGGAGGAGAGGGTTAGGGAGGGAGACCAGATGCTGCGAGGCCAGGAGGGGTGGGTCAGCGGCCCGCCCAAGCCGGGCGGTAGCTGGGCCGCCTCTGTCTGCGGGGCTGGGCTCTCGGGGCGCTCGCAGGGCGGCGGGGTTGGAGGGAGCGGAGGGCGGGGGCGCGGGGTGGCGCGGCGGGGGCGCGCGGCGGGAGGGGCTGTGCGCGGCGCGGCTCCCGAGCACGCGGGGCCTGGCGAGGAGCGCGCGCCCGGCCGGCTCGGCGCCGGGTCCCCCAGCAGCGGGCGGCCGCCCAGCAGCCCCCTCGCCGGACCATGGCGACTGGCAGTAAGTGCGCTCGGGCCGCCGAGGCCCCGGGTGGGAGGCCGCGGGGCTCCAGGGTGGGCAGTACTCCTCTTTCCGACGCCTGCCTTTGTGCCAGGCTCGCGGGAGCGGCGGCCGGGGTCCCCCTGCGCCCCCGAGGCGAGCCCTTGCCCCTCCGCCCATCACCCTCCCGCTGCCTGTTAGGACTTGAGAGGCGCAGGTGGTTCTGGCACCTTGCCCGGGAGGGATGTGGCCAAAGGGCATGCTCCGTCCGATAAGGAGGGGACCCGGCGATGCCGCGGGGCCTGTCATCGAGCCCTTCGGGGAAAGTGCCCCCAGGCCCAGACCCAGCCTTTGGGGGGCCCTGCCACCAAGACGCCGCGAGCTTTTGGCGCTGTGGGTTCAAGGTTCGCCTCGAGTTTGGTGATTTGGTGATTTGCGCGCTTGCCTTCTGAGGATACGGGTGACCTGACCGGTCGGCTGCCCCGTGGCCCCACCTGGGCCATGTCCCTAGCGGGCAGCTGAGGGCTGGCCAGAGACCGCACCTGGTCACCACGGACAGTGAGTGAGGTTAGCGCGTGGACGTAGATTAAAACTACTGAATGGAAGTGTTGGAAGGCGCTGAGCTGGCCTCCTTGGAGCCTCTTGGTACCACTGCTTTCTTGGCTCAGTGCTTTTGCAAATGGAATCACGTCTGTGAAAGCTGGTTAAGTAAGAAGTATTGAAAGCTGGATGCATATTAATAGGGTCCCCAAGGGAGGTCAGAGTAAAACCATTAGTCACACCTGCCCCATACTTAACTTTGTAGGAGGTGCTGTGTCCAAAACCCTTATCACACACCCGGCACATTTTAGGGAACCCTTGAATGAATGAGTGAATGAATGAATGATATATTGATTAGAGAGGAGCTTTGGTAGGCATTTTTGAGGGGTGTGAGGGGACAAAGATGGGAAGATGGAGGTTCACATTTCTGCAATCATTATTTTTCTCTTAGACTACTATCCCAGCCAAGAACACAACTTTGGTATAGTGCAGAGAGTATGGGGTTTTGTAGACAGATCAGTATTTTAAACCTCTGAAATTCACGAGTAGTGGGACCATGTCAGATGTCCTCGGTTTCTTTATCTTTAAAGTCAGGACAAAGCTGACCTATCTTTGCACAGTGATGGGCACAGATTTGGCCCTCAGTAAAGGGTGGTTGCTCACCCTCTTTACCATCATTTTATATATGTGGAGATACAAACATGCTCTCTCTCTTTTTAAATGAAAAAAAAAATATAGATCATGTTTTGATAATAACACAAGCTAATCTGGGCCAAGCATCCCCTTTTCTCTCCTCATTTATAAATGGGTGGTCTGGATAACTTTTTTTTTAATAAGAAAAGAAATTATGGATTCAGGCTTTTGTTAATAAAGCAAGACTCAATAAAGAAGCAGATAATTACATTTGGCCTTACTGTATTTTATGTTATTTCTTATTTTTATTTTTTAAAAGATTTTATTTATTTATTTGACAGAGATCACAAGTAGGCAAAGAGGCAGGCAGAGAGAGAGAGAGGAGGAAGCAGGCTTCCCCAAGCAGAGAGCCCGATGCGGGACTTGATTCCAGGACCCTGGGATCATGACCTGAGCTGAAGGAAGAGGCTTTAACCCACTGAGACACCCAGGCATCCGGCCTTACTGTATTGCTTAAGGAAAACAAAAACAAAGTAGCTTGAAGCACCTATAGGCATTCGTGCATCACGCAAATGCTGTAGGACAATGTTCTGTTATTCATTTTCTATATTTTGGGCAAAGATGATCCACTTGGTATTCTAGAAAAAAACTGGGCATACTTCTGTCCCAATTTATTTAGATAACTGTTTCTTTTATTTCCTTTACATGGTATATTCAACTCTACTAAAGAATCAAACTTAATTCCATTGATTTTGTTTATGGAAAAAATTATAATATTCAACCACACTATCTCAAGAACCGATTTTCAGGCGTAGTCTTAAATCTGTTTATTCTCAGCTGGGATGGAGCTGGAAATCTGAAAAGTTTCCAGAGAGTAGAGGATAATTAGTTTGTCTTTGTTCTTATTTGGAAGTAATGTGAGAGACTTCCTACGTGTTTCTACTATGGAAATGAAGAGAAGGGTAGCATTCTCAGCCAGTGTCTTGAAAAATTCTCCCTAAATCTTGACCATGCTTACAGGTTCAAGTCCCATAGTCCTTTTACAGTCAGCATCAATATGGTCCTGAAACTAGTGCCTGGAGTTCCTCCCAGAGGCAGAGTCCTCAGCCTGGCTACATATTATAATTACCCCAAGAGCTTTTAAAAAATACTCTTGTATCTATCTATCTATCTAATCACCTTTTAATGTAGTAAGTTTCAGACTTAAATGTGTATCCAAATGACCTGGAGGGCTTGTTAAAAGACTGGTGGGCCCCAGCCCAACGCTTCTGATACAGTCCTGTTGAATGGTTGCCTGAGAATTTACATTTCTAACACGTTCTAGGTGACAGTGAAGCTACGGTGCTTCCTGTCCTTTTCTCTACCTCCTCAGGTGAGAGGCAGGTAGGCACATAGAGTGGCTGTCACTTCTTCAGCAGTCCTGTCCTGTCACTGTGCAGCGAATACATGGCCTCATTTAGACATGGCAAAGCTGGGCACAGTGCTGCCTAAGGGCTCTAGCTGACTGCTCTCCCCATTTTTCTCCCCCAGGAAATTTCCCCTTGAGAGAAATATTGGTTCTAAAGCCAGGCAAAATCTGAATGCTCTACTCCAGTCATTTCTGGAAGGAATCCAGAAGGACCTTCTTTATGAATGTGGTATGTAAATGGATATAAAATACAGAGATACTTTAAAAATATTTGCCTGGCAACTTACAACCTTCAGAAAAAGAATGTAACAAATAGAACAAAAATATCCTTCTGTCCAGACAGCATGCTGTCTAGGAGCCCATTCCCGAGGATGAATGGAGCATCTGAGGGCCTCAGCTTGGTTCTCAGTGAGTTATCGTGAAATGGTAGGGAATTTGGGATCTTCAAACTAAATTCCCCTTGGGTTATTTGTGTTTTTATTTGGATAAATCAGGTTATAAGATCTTGAAAAATTGAAAGATTGGGAGGAATTGTAATAGGAATAAAAGGTAAGAGACTAGCAGGGAAAAACTGCTGTTAGCACAAACAGCCCCAGTCTATTGTATAAAGTGGTGGTACTTAGGTATTTGAACTATGTTTTGTGATTGCCTCAGTAACAAGTGTTCCAGATAATTTTGTTTCCAAATCACAGTGAAGTATTTTTCTTTTTCTTCCATTTATGTCATTTGTTTCATTACTAATATTTCTCCTTATGAGTCTTTATTATTGAAGTCGCTGTAGTCTATTTATGAGAATAGTATCTCAGAGACAGCAAGTCATGTTTGGGCAATGTTGGAAATATGTAATTATATTACGCCCCAGAAATCTCAGGCAAGTCTCAAGTGGATTGGTCTTTGTTGCTGTTGTTGACGAACATTTGGCTTCATAAAGGAAACATCTGGTCCCCATTTGGTTGTTCCTCGTTTATTGGCTGATCTTGGTCCATTCCCAAGCTACCCACCCAGGCCACCTCCACCAGTGACCATCTCCCATCCCCTCCTTTCTACTTTTGGTCAGTAACCTCAGTTTCTTTTTCTCCAGCCCACGTGCCCCATCAGCAATTTCCACTCTGTGCTTAGTGTTCAGGATAGAAGGAAGGAGAGCAGAGAAAAGAAAAAAATCAAGCACAGGTGGTTAGCAGGTGAAGGCTGGAACTTCTGCTAGATAGTTACCATTCAGGATTTAGGATGTTTAGGATTTGAATGAAAATTGTTTGACTTTGAGTGAAAACGGACCCATTCTTGGGTAAATTTGTTTCCAATTCTGTAATTATTAAAAAGCTTACAAATAGTGCCAATTAAAAAGTAGAGGCCAACTAAGAGTTGGAAAATTACTACTTGGCAACCATCATAGTAACGATTGATGCAAAAATCATCCATAGATGCTAAGCTATTGTGTGAAAACTTGAAGACCAGAATTTTTACATTCTTGGAGAATTTCCCCACAGATGACTTACATTAATTGCAAAGGGGAACATGGTAATTTTACAGTAGAGAAAACTGGGGGATATACTACCTAGTCCAAGTAATCAAAGTTAATATCACTGGTAATGGAGCAAACTGATATCCTGTGTTTCCAGATATGAAGCACTGGGGAGGACCCAATGCCACTTGTGCCAAAAATGTATAATCTGGTTCTTCTTTTTTTTTTTTTTTTTAAAGATTTTGTTTATTTATTAGCGGTTGTGTGTGTACATGAGCTGGGGGAGAGACAGATGGAGAGGGAGAGGCAGACTTCCCACTGAATGAGACAGCTCGATGTGGGACTTGATCCCAGGACCCCAGGATCATGACTTGAGCTGAAGACAGATACATAACCAACTGAGCCACTGAGGTGCCCCTATAATCTGGTTCTAATCTAGAGGAAATATCAGACAAATGCACATTGAGAGACATTCTACAAAAGTCTATTGCATGAGGAATGGCTGAGACACTGGTCCAGATTGAGGGAGACCAAAGAGACAAGTAAACACAGTGGGTGGTTTTGGATTGTACCCTAAATTGGGGAAAAAAATGCTACAAAGGACAATTTGTGGTAATTGGTGAAATCTGAATACAGATTGTATATTGGATAATGGCCTAGTATCAAAGTTGAATCCCTTAAATATGATATTTTTATTGTAGTGTGGAAAGGAATGCTTCATTCTTAAGGGAAACTGAAGTATTTGCAGGTAAGGGGGCATGATGTCTGCAACCAAATCTCAAAAGGTTTAGGAGAAAAATAAGTACATATGTGTGCATTTATATGTATATATGTGTGTTATACAAGGAAGAAAGATAAAATGTGGCAAAATTTTAACATTTGGAGAATCTAGGCATTCTCTCCACTATTCTTGCAGCTCTTCTGTTAAAACAAAACAAAACAAAACAAAAAACAGGGACACCTGGGTGGCTCAGTTGGTTAAGCAGCTGCCTTCGGCTCAGGTCATGATCCCAGCGTCCTGGGATCGAGTCCCACATGGGGCTGGGCTCCTTGCTCAGCAGGGAGCCTGCTTCTACCTCTGCCTCTGCCTGCCAGTGCTCACTCTCTTTCTCCCTCTCTCTGACAAATAAATAAATAAAATCTTAAAAAAAAAAAAGAAAAAAATAAACACCAGAAACCATTTAAAAAAAAAAACAATAAAAAGCCCAACAACTTATAAATGACAATGGTGGTATGACAATCTGTGGTTCGAGGTATTGTGGTCTATTACCATTGAGTTTACTTTCTGAAAAAAATCACGTTGAAAGACCCCTATTCTGAACTCCTAATTTTGGTTTGAGGTCCTAACATTATCAAAACTGTTCATCACAGAAAACTTCAAATACATAAAAAGGAGAGAGAATAATATAATAAGGTACTCTATGTACTCAGTATTTTTCCAGGCTTATTGCCTCTATCTCCCACTACTTTTTTGGGAGAAGGTATTCTGAAAGCAAATGCAAGATACCATGTTACTTTAACCATTGATGCCTCAACGTTTTTCCCTGCACACTCTTCCCCTCCCATAACGCCCATGCTGCTAGTGCACTTAGGAAAAGTAACAATTCCGCAAGAAGAGATGATAGCATTTGGATATTGTTAGTATGATAGAATAGAAACCAGAGTTCTGAGGACATATCGACTTGACATATGCGGGTTGTGCGCTTGTTTTAAGTTTGAAAAGCTGACTAAGCCTGGTAATTATAAATGGTTTAGAAAAAAGGATCTGAGAAGCTGCTTGTTCTTGTGTTTTCCCAACTCCTCCTCCTGTTTTTAAACCAAGAATTAAAATTCTTGAAGAAAACATAAAGATGGGTTTGGAGACAGTATTTTGATTTTACCTACTTGATGTGACCCTATTGAAACATTCCAAAAGTCAGAATGACTGACTTCATCCTACATGGCTCGAGTTCCATATGGTTTAATTTCAGCATGGCATCTTTGATTTGGTAAGCCCACAGAAGCCTTTTCTTGCTGAGCTGACTTTCTAATGTTTTGTATAGAAATGGGCCAGATCTCTTGGGAGGAATAAGCCTTTTCCTGCATAGGATAGATTTGGATGACATTTGTTCTTTTAGGTCACGGTACCATTAAGTTATTAACTGTTATTTAGCATTGTTGTTTGATGGAAAAATGCCCATTATGCCATTTAACAATGATGATGTATATACTAAAGTGAGGGTAAAACTCTTTGACAACTCTTAATAAATTAAGGAGGTATCTGAAGCATATATTGCAAATAAAATTCTTATACATAGCTTTTATGCTCCCATTACTAGATTATGCACATCTGATCTTAGGCAGTTTAAATTTATGCATAGATACCATCCCTTTATGATAGATTTTCTTATTGAAAATAAGAGTATAATGTTCTTGAGAGTTCTAATTTTAGGAATGTAATGTCACATTTTATAATTTGATTTGCAGTGAAATGAAGATTAAGACACATAAAATGATTTTATCCACCCTATGTGAAAATTGCCCTGGCTTGCATACTAGTATATTTATATACTGCTTTAATCTATTACAATCTATTTAGTCAAAATTAGATTTTCCATTGACTTAGCTCAATAGACAATTGAAAAGTTGATGAACTCAGTGTGATGGTGGAAGAAAGTACAGGCTTAGTTTCATAAGTGCTCAAGCTCTGAATTCTGGACCTAACACTCACTGTCTGGGCAACCGCGGGTCAATTGTTTAACTTCCCAGGGCTTTGTTTTATTCCACTCCGAGAAGCTGTAGAAACTAAATGAGATGGTGCATATGGTAGCCATCAAATAAATGTCTCCTCACCCTCTACAAGATCCATTCCATAGTGTGTGCCTCATGTTACAGGAATAATCTGTTCTTTAGAAATGGGAGTCCCAGTCTTTGATTCCTTTTTTCCTTGTAAAGAATATAAAATGAAGATTAAATTATCTGTTTAGAAATGTAAGACTCTACAGAAGTGAATCCAGGAGAAATCACCCCAAGGTAGAGAACTCAGATTTAAAGTAGAAGTATTAAAGCATGGCGTTTCTTTCCCAAGGGTTATTGTTTTCCCCAAGCATGCTTGCAGCGTGTGTCAGGAGCATGTAGGCTTGTGGCAAATGGGCACCCATACAGTTTTTAATAATGTAGGGCGATTTCAGTGATGGGGTCTGAGAGGTGCGACGACAGCTGTCTCTTTTATGGAAGATGCAAGAGGCCTTGGGATCCTCTCTGCTGATTTGTTCTTGGTGATCTCTTTGGGCTTTGTAGTCTTGTTCCTCACTTGGGCATGACCGATGGGTGGTTGTGGGACTGGATGGGTTTTGTTTCAGGGTGCCTCCCCAGAGTTTGCTACCCTCCTGGCTCTGAAGTCTTATAAATCCTTTCCAGTGATATCAATAAGCCCGAGGAAATTTCTGGCTGTCCCATTATTGAGCTTTAAAAAGGCATAATCTATTGCTTCTTGGCCTTTTGGCTAAGATCAAGTGTAAAAAGGCTGTAATCTTCTAGTAATGTCCATAATGACCTCATCTGCCTGATGTCCCTGCTGGTCCTGACCTTGGCCATCCTGTTCTGAGAGTAGCCTTTCTCTGTCTCATACTCCCACTGCCCGTCTTGATGTTCCCCGTTTCTCTTGCATTTCAGCCCATGCTCTAACTCTGCTTACCTGCCAATCTCTTTTTCCCTTCCCTTCCATTATTCCTTTGAACTTTGGCTGAACCACACTGGCTCTGTCGGCCTCAAGTTTGTAGAGTCCCTAGCAGCTAGGCTGCCTTCAAACAGCCCTGCCTTGCTTCTCCATAGTCAGAAAGTAGAGGATTGCCCTTTATGCCTCAGACTCTACCATCCTGTCCTTAGGCTTTTTAGAGGCACATTATAATGTCCTTCTTGACTGGCCACTAGCATAGAATCAATTGTTAGATTTTAGTGGTGATAATTTCAATTATAATTATAGTTATCATTATTTTTCTTTGTGCTCCCTCTGTATTTGTTATCTATTGGTGCGTAGCAAGTTTCCACAAGTTTAGTGCCTTAAAACAGCACATCCATCTCCCAGCTCTGGGAGGAGGGGTCTGGGCAGGACTTCTGGGAATTGGGAGTCTGCAAGGCTGCAATGAGGCTGGCAGCCAGGGCTAAGTCCTCCTCAGAAGCCTTGAGGCTCAACTGGGGAAGGATCTACTTCCAGGCTTATACTGGCCTATTATCAGCACATCCCATGTTGCCAGGATTCAGACCCTTGTGGTCTCGTGGACTGAGGATCTCCATTTCTTATTGGCTGGAGGTCATTCTCTGGTCTTTAACACGTGAACCTCCTCACTATGTCCCCTTACTTCATCCCGGCCAGCAAGGGACAGAATTTCCTAGCGAGATAGGTATTAAAATCTTAATTGATAGAATCATAGAAATGACCTCTCGTTACCGTTGACGTATTTTCCTGATTAGAAGCAAGTTATAGATTTCTGCCTGAACTCAAAGAGAAGGCATCACACAAGGGTATGAGTATCAGAAGGTGGGGACAGTTGGAGACCATCTTAGAGTCTGTTTTCCATACTCCCCCACGAAACTTTTAGCATCTACTTCAGTTAGCTTTTTGTTTGGAGCATCCCATTCCTCTTTAAAACTTTAGATAACACGGGGGCAGTAAAGCCTGGAATGGTAATCGCCTTGCTCAGAAAAGAAATTGTTCTCCTCCCGCCTACCAGAGAACTGTTGTGCTGTAGGAAGGATGGTAGGGAAGGGCAGTCTTTGGTCTTGGAGCTGTTATTGGGGAAGTCATGTCTGAATGAGAGGCTGCTGAGGGAGCTTCAGATAAGCAGCAGATGATATGCTTCGTGAACTACTTTTATGAAAGCCATTAAAAATTTTTAAAAATTGAAACACTCAAAAGGTCTCATTTTTGGAAAAGTTTAAAAATCAAGTGAGTCAGGACAAAGCTGTGAAATTAAGCTTGGTGAAAATCAGTGAAGGAGGGCATGTGATGTGATGAGTCCTGTGTGGTGATATATGCAACTAAGGGATCATTGAATCTTCCATCAAAAACTAATGATGTACTGTATGTTGGCTAATTGTGTTTTAAAAAAAAATGCCAGTGAAGGTCCCAAAAGGAGAAAAGTAAGGGGAATGAGAACTCTATCAAAGAGAAGCTATTTTCTCACGGGGGCAAATGGATTTTATTCAGGTGCCTTGTCAGTGTGTGAAGCATCATAAAGGGATAAGGGATTATTTAAGGTTTTAAGCCTCTATTTGTGTTATGTTCTTGTAAATGATCTTCTCCATTTCAAACTTGTTTTTGACTTACTGAGAGGATGACAGATACCTGGAAACTGAAGAATTCCTGACTACTGACAATATTGTTCTGTGACAACAAACTGCAGGCTGAATTCTTGCTCTAAAATGGACTCAGAGTTTAGGATATGAAACTCCTCTGAGAAGTTTTTTTTCCCCCAGTGGTAAATATTGATTTTTATTGCATGTTCTTTTCTTGAAACTCTGAACATCTTGATTTTCTTGATTTTTACTTATCACCCAAAAGCTATTCTCCAGTAAGAGAGATATAATCACAGTCATTAGCTACTTGTAATTAAGGTAAGACTATCCTAGTTTTAATAAATTGAGTAGGATCCTAGAGACAAGCATTTGATTTACATTTTTATCTGATAAAACCAGCCTATATAAAATGAATGGAAGGGAAGGGAGGAGTCTGGTCTTATTTTCTTAAAAGAGATTCTGTACCCCCATTGTGCCCCAAATCACGTGCTGTTTTCTCTTTGAAGTCTTTATAAACTTTCCAACAGATGCAGCTATCCAACAGATTCTCAGCACAACCCATTGCTCACTTTATCTATACCCCCCCCTTTTTTTTTCTTTTTTTGGCTTCTCTCTAGTCTATGTGTTCTATGAGAGAAAGATCTACTCTTAGGTTTATTTCCTCAATTTTGTCATTCTATTGAATAAGCATGGTGTCTTGCATAGCTACTCACATGGTTGTCAAATTCGGTCTGTTTCTTTACTGAGAGACTTTTCTTTTCCTTGGATTCCCCTCTTTACTCTAGCCGTTCTCAAAGTGTAGACCTAGCAACCCTGGGAGGTGGAGGTCCCTAAGACTTTAGAGGGTCAGTGAGGTCAAAACTATTCATAGTAATACCAATATTTTGTCTTTCCATTTTCCTTTTCTTGACTGTTCATCAGAATTGGCAGAGGGTACATGAGGAGTGATGACATCCTCACCCTGGGGCTTCTAGAATGTTGGGCCTGTGTATTCTGTTTCTCACTTTAGTTCAGTTCTCACCACTTTCCTGTTTGAGATTGGTTGTGTGCATGGACCATTTAGGAGTATGCTCAGAACTTCACAGGTGTATATGTTTTCTTTATCCGGTTCCCTCTTTTCTGTCGTCTTCACCACCACCCCTCACCCCCCAGCTGAGATGAGGCAGGGTAACGCAGCCTTGGTGTCCTTCACTTGGTGCAGCATGGCGGATGACAGTGCTTCCCTTCATAGCCTGTGGCCTCTGTGGTCACTGTGCCAGTGAAGAAAGGGCGGGCCATTGCTTTTTTCCTGCTGTTGTCTTAGTGCACAGCAGGGATGGTCGTCAAGGCTCCAGCGTGCCCTGTCTGCAGCAAGTGCTGTGGGGACTAGGCACGCTCCTGCTTTGGAAGTGTAGTGCAGGGATGGACAGCAGGGCTCCTCTCCTAGGTCTCCACAGTGCCTGGTGGGGAGGCACAGGGATGTGGCTCTTTCATACTGTCTGCTTGGGTTGGGCTAAGTGGATTAAAAGAGGTTCTGTCCTTTCAGGCTGTCCTTTTCCAAGTCCTCTGGCTGGAGAGAAGAGATCTCAGTTGGGGCTGATTTGCCCTACAGGTGACATCCGACAGTGTCTGAAGACATTTTTTTGCTGTCACAAGTGGGAAGTTATTATTGGCATCCAGTGGGTAGAGATTAGAGATGCTGCTAAATATGCTACAGTACACAGAATAGCCTGACCCCTGCCCTGAACAAAAAAGAATGATCTAGTCTGAAATATCAATAATGCAAAGGTTGAGAACCCCTGAGCTATAGAGAGTGGACTTATCTTGGAGCTTTTCTCCTTCTTCTTCTCTTTCTTCTTCTCTTCCTCCTCCTCCTCCTCTTCCTCCTTCTTTTTTTTTTTTTACATTTATTTCATCTTGTCCAAAAATGGAGTTCCCCTTGACATTTTAATACATGATTTTTCAGACTGTCGGCATCTATCATTAATGAGAAATGTAACTTATAATTTAGTTTTTAGTTATATTATCTTCCCCCTTTGGTTGATTTTGAGAGTTCTTTTATTTTCAATTTCATTATATGAATACATGTATATTTTTTTGCAAAGAATTTTTTAGATCCACAACAAAATTGAGAGGAAGAAGGACTTCCTATATACTCTCTGTCCCCACGTATACATGGTCTCCTTATTAACATTATTTAAGAGAATGGTGCATTATTTTATTTATTTACCAAGGATGAACCTACACTGATACATCATAATCTTCCAAAGTCCACAGTTTGCATTAGAGCTCGCTCTTGGTGCTATACATTCTGTGTGTTTGGACAAATTTATAATGACATGCACCTGCTGTTTTTTCATACAGAGCATTTTAACTCCCCAAATTCCCTGTGCTCTGCCTGTTCATCCCCGCCAACCTCACCCCAGCAACCACTCATCTTTTTTACGGTTTTGCCTTTTCCAGAATGTCAGAGAGTTGGAATCATACAGTAGGTAGCCTTTTAGGACTGACTTCTTTTACTTAGAGATACGTATTAAGTTTCCTGCATGTCTTCTCATGGCTTGATAGCTCATTTCTTTTTAGTGCTGGATAATATTCCACTGTTTGGATGTAACACAGCTGATTTATCTATTCACCTACTGAAGTACAAGTTGATTGCTTCCAAGATTTGGCAGTTATGACTATAGCTGCTGTAAACATTTTTGTGTGGACATGAGTTTTCTACTTACCTGAATAAATATCAAGAAGCACAATGGCTGGATTGTATGGTAAGAGTGGGTTTAGTTTTGTGAGAAACCACAACACTGTCTTCCAGGGTGGTTGTACCATTTTACATTCCCACCAGCAATGAAGGAGAGTTCCTCTTGCTCTACATCTTTGCCCATATTTGATATTGTCAGTATTCCAGATTTTTGTCATTCTAATATGTGTATTGTGGTATTATATTGTTTTAATTTGCATTTCTGTAATGAGATATGATATGGAGTATCTTTTCATATGCTTATTTGCTCTCTGAATGTCTTATTTGATGGGGTGTCTATTAAGGTCTTTGGTCCTTTTTTTTTTAAGATTTTATTTATTTATTTGACAGACAGAGATTACAAGTAGGCAGAGAGGCAGGCAGAGAGTGAGAGGGAAGCGGGCTCCCCGCTGAGCAGAGAGTGTGATGCAGGACTCGATCTCAGGACCCTAGGATCATGACCTGAGCCTAAGGCAGAGGCTTTAAACCACTGAGCCACCCAGGGGCCCCTCTTTGGTCTTTTTTTTAAAATTGAGTTTATTTTCTTATTGTTGAGTTTAAGAGTTCTTTGTGTACTTTGGATAACAGTCCTTTATCTTTATAAATGTATTTACTGCAAATATTTTTTCCTAGTCTTTCTCTTGTCTTCTAATTCTCTTGACATTGTCTTTCACAGAGCAGACATTTTTAATTTTAATCAAGTCTAGATTATCAATTGTATCATGACTCCTGTCTTTGGTGTTGTATCTAAAAAGGCAGCATCATGCCCAAGGTCATGTATATTTTCCCCTCGCTGTCTTCTAGGCGGTTCAGTGTTTTGCATTTTACATTTCGGTCTATGACTCATTTTGAGTTAATTTTTGTGAAGGATATAAGGTCTGTTTCTAGATTTTTTTGTTTGTTTGTTTGTTTGCGGACGCCCAGTTGTTCAGCACCATTTGTTGAAGAGACTCTCTTGGCTCCATTGTATTTCTTTTGCTCCTTTGTCAGGTATCCGCTGATTCTATTTATGGGAGTCTGTATCTGAGCTCTTTAATCTGTTGGGTTGATCTATTTATCTCTTCCCTGATACCACACGGTCAGATTACCACAGCTTGTGCTGAGTCTCAAAGCCTCCAATTTTGTTCTTCTTCAATATTGTGTTCGCTATTCTGGGACGTTTGCCTCTCCGTATAAACTTTAGACTCAGTTTGTTAACATCCATTACATAACTTGCTGGAATTTTTGTTGAAATTGCATTGAATCTACAGATCAAGCTGGGAAGACCTAACATCCTGACAGTATTGAATCTTATCAATGAACGTGGAGTATGTCTGTGTTTGTTCAGTTCTTTGATTTAGTTCATCAGAATTTTGTAGCTTTTCTCACATAGACTTTGTACATATTTTGTTAGGTTTATACCTAATTTTAAATTTTTGTGTGTGTAATTTGTTTTTGTTCAAGATATTTTAATCTTAATTCTCATCTCTGATTCTGGAAAGTTCTTTGTTATCATCTCCGAGTATTAGCTCTTCCCCTATCCCTCACTTCTTTCCTTTTTAGACCTTCTCAGACTGACATACAGTGAAGCTTCTGGTGTTTCTTATCTGCCAGCGACCCATCCAGGCATGTTCACGTTCTTTCTTGCTCTTTCTCTCTCTCTCTCCCTTCTCTTCTTACAGAATTTCTTTAGATTCATTCTCTACCTCAGCAGTTTTCTTTTAAGTGAGGTCTACTCTGCTATTTAACCTACCAAACGTTTTTCACTCCAGGGATGGTACTTTTCATTAATATTTCGTAACTTCAAAAAATCCTTTTCCCATAGTATCTATTGCTTCAATATGTTTTCTAAATTATTGTAAAACATTATTTTCTAGACCTTTAAATTCATCTACAGTTGCCACTTCTTGAAGTGTCAACTTTGGTGTCTGCTGATTAACCTTGCTGGTGATTTATTCCTTCATGTGGTCTTTGATATTTAATTTTGCTAGCTCATCTTTAGTGAGCATTTCCCAGAGATTTTTATGTGTTTACTGGACCCCTAGGGATTTTCACTTTTTGGATTAACTATTCATTTGGAGTTCTTAAACTGTGAATGTAGAAAAATAAAATTTAGACACTTCACCTTGTGTAAGCTTAGAATTTCTATTTCTCACAGGTGATTTCTTCTTCTTTTTTTAAATCCAAGACCCAGGGCACCAGCAAACATCTTTGCTCTTTGACTGGGCTAGTAAGCAGGCTTTGTATGGTCTTAAGTTTCATTGGCAAGAGTGTTCTGTAATGTGTTGGGCTTCACTCTGGCAGGGAGGTGTGGATGGAGGTCCAGTACCTGTTCTTCTTCTTTGTATAGACCCATCGCCCCTAAATCTGAGATGAAAGCCCCATGCAGGGGTGCCTGAGTGGCTTAGTTGGTAAGTCTCTGCCCTGGCCTCCTCATTCTGCGTTGGAGCCCCTGCTCAGCAGGCAGTCTACTTCTCCTGCCCCGCCCCCCATCCCTGCTTGTGCTCTCTCTCAAATAAATAAAATCTTGAAAAAGAAAAAAGTAAAGCCCAGTGGATTGCTGAGGCTCTGGCTCTGATATTCTTTGGTTTTTGGAATCTGGGAAATATTTGTCTTTTGGGGCTCACCTATGTAATTACACGTATTTTTTTGGTTATTTTTTTTCTGGAATTTTATGTGCCTGTGGCGGGAAGGGTGCATCCATATCAGCTCTGTATGTACTATGGTCAGAGTCCTGAATTCACATTTGAGGTAGATCACTCATCCATACATCCAGTTGTATTGGCATGTGAATACTTCTTGATCCTCTGTTTTTTTCTTTTGAAATTGTTTGTTAAACTCATTGCTATATTGCAGTTAACTATTATTTGAAAAAGCAGTATGGTATGACTATGATGGCACATATCCAAGCTTCTCCATAAAATCAGGCAGGTGTTTGATGATGTCTTTCTGTTTTCAAAGCACTTGTTTTAATTTCTTTAAGGCCTTAAAGAAACCTACCTTCTATAAATCCTGATTTTTATCCCCATTGAGTATATGAAGATATTGAGATTAAGTTGTTACATTCTTTGCTATGACAAAAGATTTTCAGCGAAAGAGGCAGTGCGGTTAATTCCTTCACGGATTAATTAAAATCCGTTAATAGGGGCGCCTGGGTGGGTCAGTCATTAGGCACCTGCCTTCGGCTCAGGTCATGATCCCAGGGTCCTGGGATGGAGTCCCACATCGGTTTCCCTGCTCAGTGGTGAGTCTGTTTCTCCCCCTGTTTCTGCCTCTCCCCCTACTCATGCGCTTGCTCTTTCTCTCTCTCAAATAAATAGATAAAATCTTTTAAAAAAATCAGTTTATAGACTGGCATTTTCCAAAAGACTGTCTAGTACAGTGATATGCACTACATGGACCCACTCTTTTGCTTCATAGTACATTGTGAACGTTTTCGCATGGAAGATGATTATTTTATGATTTAACAATTGTCTTTTAATGGACATTGACTCCCAGCCATGCAATTGCTGAATCAAAGGATGTGCTCATTTGATAATCTGGTGTTGCCCAGTTTTCCTCTAGAAAGACCACGTGGACTTGTGCTTTCACCAGCACTGCTCCAATAACATCTAGCAAAACTTTTCTACAAAAATAAATTTCAAACTGTAGATAATCTAACAAAGGTTTTCTCAACCTGGCTCCCAGACATGTGTGCTCTCTCTCCCAATTTATGGGAGAGAGACGTGCCCCAGGTTCGTGAGACCTACTTTTCTGGGTCTAGAACAGTGTTTTGCAAAGTGTGGTCACCTGGTCAGAACATTAGCAGCCCCTGGAACGTGTTAGTAATGTTTGGTGGGATTCCCCTCCAGACCTCCTGAGTGGGGTGTGTGTGTGTGTGTGTGTGTGTGTGTGTGTGTACCTTAGCAATCGCCTTAATCACTTCCAGGTGGTTCTGATGAAGGCCAAGTTGGAGAACCACGGGGTTTGAAGCCACATGTCCTTGTATAACTCAAGAGGTCAGCTCCAATTCTTCACTCCCACGTCCTTCTTCATTCAGGTCAAAGAAATCGAATTCCTCGGACTTGATTTATTATAGTCTCTTCCAGCTTTTCATTCCTGCTTCTCTGTGTCTCTTGGTAGCACAGTTTGACTGCTGATGGCTGCTCTCATGTCTTCATTGCACTGACCCAGATGCAGAGCTGAATCGATTTTTCTTAACTCAGACACATATGATCCATTCATGTGAAAGATATTTGAATGCGTGGGAACTGCAGGATGATGGTTTGGGACAATGGAAGACGTTCATGTCCCAGGAAAACAGACAGCTTAAAATGGAGCATGAGATGTGCCCGATCTAAAATCCTTGGCCATTCCTCATTCATCCTCTCATTTTTCTCTCATGTTTCTCTCCTCCTTCTGCTGTGGTGGTTGTTTGTAATAGAGTGAGCAAGTGAGAAATTCCACTTGTTTCCTTGTCTTCTGTAATAACCAGCATTTTTATTGCAGGCAATAGAACCTCTTCACCTATTTTAAGAAAAAAAGGGATTTAACTATAGAGTATGTGGCAGCTTCCAGAATTATGTGAGGGTGCCAGGGGAATAAGCTTTCTTTTGGCATTCAGTCACAGATAACATATCCTCATTTTTTAAAATGTCTGTCCTCATTTCTTTCATTAGGATTTTCTAAATTTCTTTGAACATTTTTTTTTTGTAGTCACAAATCAATATCCAATTGAGCGTTTATCATCTCCTGTGAATTCATGGCAATTTTGGGGTTGCTGTCCATTGATTTTCCATTCTTCCCTGCAGAAGGTGCACTAACCCGTGCTGATAGGAGAGCAGTGGTTTGAAAGCACGGGTCACAGGCAGCTGAAAGGCTACACTCCTACCACGGAGGCAGTCGAGCCTTTCTTTGATGAAATGTGTGAGTGACATTGAGCTTTTCTTTCTTTTTGGAGGCTCTATCAAGGCCCTCGGTTTGAGGGGGTTTCAGATTAGAGCCCTGTTCGGGGGTCACTTTTTGCTAGCAAGCAGGGCCAGACCTTATGACAGGTCTCGATCCTCTGCTGAACGCAGCAGGCTGATCCTTAAGACACGGGCTCAACATTTGTAAGTCTCGCGGAGGGCCTGCCTCTTTAAAACGGGGATATTAATAATATGAGGGTAAATCTCTCAGCAGGAAAGTTCTCTAGGAACAGGATTTCAACTTGTATTAACAGTCTCTTAAATTTTCCCACATCCTAGGTTCCAAACTGTTCCTGGCGACAGTACACTTCTGGTGATGACGAGGTCACTCTGCCACCTTGTGGCCATGCTTGAGAACTGTACTTCCCCAGTGACTACTTTTTTCTCTTACATCCTTGTACGTTGCAAATCTGGCATTGGTCACCCTGAATAGTTTCTGCCTTTGCCTTTGAGAACCATTATGATTTGAAGAGACATGTCACTTCTTCCATTTGGCACATGCCAAAAAAGACTTCCTAACAGTTTAAAAAAGATATATATATATCTTTTTTTTAATCTATATTTTTAAGAAATAAAAATTTCTGGCATATATATATATATATATATATATATATATATATATATATATTTCCTGTGTAAGAGCATCTTGGCATATTTGGTAATGTGTGTTCAAAGTCAGAATGGGCAAATGTTATGTCCCAAATCTGTTTCAAGGATGTTCTGGGGGCTCTTGTAATTTTCCTGGAGATATGAGTGAATGTTGTATAGTAGGTGTTAGTTTTAGATTATGATATTATCATTGTTTTAGGTCACAGTCCTTTATTTCTCTAAATTACATTGAATTAGTTGTTCAGATGGAGAGAAAATTCAATCTCAGTTATTACTAAGATAACTTTGCCCACTCCCTGGGCTCGTATAAGAATCCCAGGCTAATGCAATGCACAGATTTGGCATGGGGCCCAATCTGCTGTCCATCGTCGGTTCCATCATGATGTTCCACAGTCTGAGATGCTGCAGCTGAAGACCAGAACATCATGGAGGCCAAGTCAGGTGACTGTCCCAGCTGCTGACACCACTTGCCACTCTGGTGAGTCGTGTCCTTTCCTTGTAGGCTTTCTGGAGTGGTCCCTCCCATCACCCATGCAGGCACGCTGGGTTTCTGACGGAGTACAGTCCCGTAAACTCAGTCCTTCCTTGGCCTTCAAGAATATCCATTTCTAGTCCCGTCTGACATTGGCTTTCCTCCACAAACTACTGTCCGAATGGAAACTTTCATGGATAACTTGCAACTTCCATTCATGACCCTGTGATACACAAAACCAGTAAAAATCTCAGGGGACTCTGGCCTGGGAGTCCAGAACTCCACACACACAGTGGCTTACCTTCCTGGGAGGAAGAAGGAAAAATGCTGATAGCCGATGCAGGAAGAAAGCATGAACTGACATCTCAGTAAATCACACTGCTCTGTTGTGTTCGCTGAGGCCAATGTAGGACAAAAGCATCTCTTTATTGGGTCAGCCCTAACCACTGAAAGGTGTTAGTTTATTGAATTTTGACCATAGGCTGAGCACTGTGCTGGGTTCTAGCCACATGAAGACCTCATGGTCCGTCCCAAGGAGCTGATGCAGATGGGCCCTAGTGGCAGGAGGCGTACACCCAGAGATGTGCAGACATGTCGAAGGAAGTGAGAGTTTCACTGGCAGAGCAGGAAAAGCTACCTACGGGAGGTGACATTTGAATGGGGAATTGAGATTGCAGAGGTGCTCACAGATGGAAAAACTGGGGCGTTTAGGGACCTGGGGGCAGTGGGATCTGCGGGAGCTCAGGTCTGAGTACTGGAAATGCATGGTTGATCCCCAGGAATCCACATGCAGGAGCTATCTGGGGGTGCAGCGTGAGGACAGGTGAACTGGTCTGGAGCCTTATCCCAGAGGACTTCATTTGCGGCATTAAGAAAATCTTCATTTATCTTTTGAGCCCACAAGTCGCAGTCCATTTGCTTTGCATTGGATTCCTATGGGTTTACTTAGGGAAATGCACCAGTCCCTCAGGGCTGACTGTGCTTCTGCCTTTTTCTCCCCAGTTCAAGAAACTGTAATTAAGCTGGGAGGGAGCCTTGTGGAACACAGCCAGGAGGGAGAGGAGACCAAGAAGCGGAGTGGGGGCGGGTGGGAGAGGTGAGTTAGCCGTTGTTGGGGCAGGCCACACAAGAGGTGTTCAGGGACTGAGCTCAGGCAATGCCTGGGGAAGAGAGGGAAGAGAGAGGCAATGTGGAGGTAGATTCGAGGGCTTAGAGGTCTGAGATTAGATACACAGGGTGAAGGAGAAATAAAAGATTATAGAGCTTTCAAGATTAGACAGCTTGTTGGATGAAAATCCCATTGTTTGATCCCAAAGGTAAGAGAAGAAGTACTTTTGGAGATCAGAGTAATGAGCAAAGGTCTTCAAAATGGCATGACAAGGTGGCTGGCGACTTGTGGTTTAGTTTTAGCTGAGTGGTGTAAAGGGAGCTGAAGCAGCTGGATTAGAGTAATTATGGGATAAAGAGAGCTGAGGAGGTAGAGCGAGTGAATACAGGCTGCTTTGTCAAGAAATTCACACAAGAGGGTCAGGAGATGAGAGGGCAGCTTAGCATCCCTTTTATCAAGGGGAGATTTGAGGATGTTTAAAGGCTTGAAGGGCAAAAGCCAATGGAAGGGAATAGACTGAAGCTGTGAAAAACAGGATAATTAATGATACAATCACCCAAATGAGACGAAGTCACTGGATTAGGTTACCCCTGTGGTTCGATTTGGGTTCCCACAGTCATTTGGAAATAGTTTTGGGGGCTAGGGACCAATCTGGCTGAGAATCTACTGAAATGGGGTAGAATCCCTTGGGATCCCCCTGGGCTGCATGCTAGCATGTGTAGGAAGTAACAGAGGGGGTCCTAGGCTCATCTGCAGACAGCGGTTCGGTCTCCCAGACTATCAGGATCCTTTTGGAGGGGGCCATGTGTAATTCAAGTTAAAAAAAAAAATTCTGCAGCACCACTCAGCCCTCCCTGTGATGGGACGCACTTATATCCGCCTCCCAGGTGTTTGTTTCTGTCACAGAGAATGCTTCGGAGCTCCCCAGCTCCCCCGGTTCCTTGTAGGAAAAAGGAATGACTTGGTCCTGTGTCATTGCTTTTGTATTCAATACCACGTTATTAGGAGCAATGGAGAATTTCCAGATTCACAGTTTTTTTTCTTAAGTCTTTTGGAAATCTCAGTAATCTCTTTAATTTGAAATTCTTTCATTTTAAAATGAAAACAATTTTGTTCTGATTTTTATGTCTACCCAGTAACTAGATTGCAAACACTTTGAAGAAAGGCTTTCTCTTATGTTAATTCCTTTGATGTCCTCTACATCGGATGGATGTGACAGAAATCTCTTACTTCGGTTTGTACCAGAAATGCCTCTGTTGCTTCCTTTTGCTCTTGTCTGTTCGTGACCATTGTTAACCTGCGTTTTCTTCTCGTTACTCTAGAGGCCAACAGCATGTCTTTTTGACTCTGTGACAGTTAAGGGATTGAACTGGAAGTTACGGAAAATGACAGTTGCTCTGAAGGATCATTTACAAATTCAAGACATTCTTTTCATTTGAAAGAAAATTAATTAGGATCCCTTTCCTTTCCTTTCCTTTTTTTTTTTTTGAGTTAAGTTGATACTATAAACACAGAGCTTTATTGCCCGTTGAATTATTCTTGTTTTAAAGCGCAGAGTTTAACTTTTATTGTTCTCTACCTGTCCCAAACAAACACAGCTTGAAAGCCAGAAGAACTGAAATCATTCTGGACCCTTGAGTTGCTGGACCCTTTAGAGTCTGGGCATCTTTGTCTCTGTTGTCAAATTCAGTCTGGTTTTCATCAGCAGTGGGAAGCCTACATTTTGTAAATAGGAAATTCAAACTCGGAGAGCGAATGTGCTCCACAGGGATTTACCTTAAGAGTACAGATAATGTTGCTTATTTTTTTTACTTGCATAGCTGTGACATATGCAGGGAATACTTCCCCACTCCTGCTTGGTATAGAGAAAGGACTTTGGGATCTTACTTTTGTTTGTCTCCTAGTAGTGATAATATTGGCGTCTTGGTTCTTAAGACGTTTTCTTGAATTTTTCTCTCATCACACTTGCTTTTATAGGAACTAGGAGGCAAGGTTATATGAACTATGAGTGCTTTATTGAATAAATATTCTTCTCCTTCTGAACAGACCTAGATAAATTTATTGATTGTTAGCTTCACATCCACAAGGCTTTTCTCTTTTTAAAATTCATTGACGATAAATCCCAAACAAAGTCCTTCAAATTAAGAAGTGACAAAGGTAGAAGGCATATTGGTTCTGCCAAACTCTTTCCAGTGCTATCTGAATCCAAGCTAATTTTCTAAGGAGAGTTAAAGGAACAAGCTTATCGAATGCCTCTTGGTGGAGTAATTAAACTATAGTTTTGCATGGAACTACAGATGTATATGTGTATATAATGGGATGATTGTTAAGCTACTCAAAACGATTCTGCCAAATAATTTACCATAAGAATAGATGGTAATTGTGTTATTTATTTACTTATCAATCATCATATCTAGGCAAGGTTTTTCTACATGAAAGGGGATCTAGTTTTTTGTTTTGTTTTAGTTTTTTTTTTTGCAATAAACTTGTGTGGTTTGTATATGTCTAAAACTCAAACAGCTGAAACAAAGACTCATGTTAATCAAATTAACACATGAACTTCATATGTTTCTACTCACACGTTGTCCATGAAATCCTCAGAGGACCTTGAAAAGAAAGAGCCAGGAATGTGTCTGGGGTGGTTGAAGCACTCTAAAGAAGCCCGTGTACCTGGAGGAGGGGGAGTGAAGGGGAGCACCGGACGAGGGGAGGCTAGCAGGTTGAAGGCCTGATGGAGTAGACTTGGGAGCTAGTAGGGAAGATTTTGGATTTTACTTTGAGAACCAAAGCTATGAAGGATTTTGATAATAGAAGTAACATCTAGCATACATCTAAGATCTAACATACATCTTAACAGTATTGCTCTGGCTGCTTTTTTTCAGAACTGACTAAATGTGGATGAAGGGTGACAGGTAACACGTAGCTTGACTCAGTGGGTAGCAGTGTAAGTGGTGAGAGCTAGTCAGATTTTGGAGATGGAACTGCTAGGATTGACTGATAAGACTGAGTTTGGGGTATGAGAGAGAGATACCAAGGATCCCTCTAGGGATTTTACCTGAGCAAGTGGAAGGAAGGAACTGCCATGAACTTGGAGGAAGACCGGAAAAGTAGGTTTGGGCAGGTGAGAGTTGGAGGAAGGGATCAGGAGTCTGGCTTTGGAAATACGGAGTCTGAGATGTCTATTAAACATCCTAGTAGAGACATTGACTAGGCTTTTGGATGTCTGAGTTTGGAGTTCAGGGGAAAGAGCTGGCCTTGGTATAGAAACGTGAGAGTTACCAGCATTTGGGTGATATTGAAAGCTGTGACACCGGCTCACAACCCCAAAGGAATAAGCAGAAGTATGGGAAAGAGGTGGCCAAGGATTCAGAGTCCAGGGAGGAGGACTACCAGAGACTGGGAAGGAGCAATCAAGGAGTTAGGAGGAAAAACAGAAGAATTAATACCATAGCAGCCAAGTAAAAATTTGTTTCAAGGGAAGAGAGAATTATCAACCCTGTGAGATGTGATCAGTTAGATAAGGATTACCTCTGTGTGGGTTCCTTTAAAAGCAGAACTTGCAGACAAGTTCCTGGGTACAGACATTAACTTGGGAGGTGATCCCAGGAGCAGGAGTAAGAGAATGGGGGAGGTGAGGCCATGGAGGAGGAATGCCAATAAAGGGTGTGTTATCAAGGTGGCTGCTTCTGATTGCGGGGGTCAGCTTCACTGCCACATCTGAGAAGGGTGCAGAATGTCTGTTCAAACAGACAAGAGCTAGGACAGTTCTTGGTTGAGGGTTTTGTCGTGATGTTAACTCCCCTCTTCCGCACTTGGCAGGCTCCCATGGGAGAAAGCCTTGAGTCAGAAAAGCAGAGAGAAGTGATAAGCCATGTTGTCAGTCAGCATAGAACTTTGTATCACAGCGGTGGTTGAGATCAGAGGTGGGCCCAGGGAAGGCAATGCAGACCATCACAAGTGTCTGCTGCTTCTTAGACTGGCTGCTGGCTGTCAGATTTTTACAAAGTCTACAGACTTCGACCTTGAGAAAGCCTTTGATGGAGGGGCCTGGCAAGCCGGATTGGAATAGGTTAAGGAAAGGAGAAGAGGGACTGGAGAAAGTGTAATAGGATAAAAGGAGAGTGCATTAAGAGACGGCTGGGGAAGTGGGATCAGAGAGGTTTATTTAAGATGGGAAAAGTACCGGCATTTAGGCTGGTGGGAGTAGTTCCATAGAGAGGAAACTGTGTATGAGGGGAGAAAGAGGAGTGAATGGGAACAGTGTCCTGGAGTGGGTGTGTCTAATGCCTAAACGGGGCATTGGCCATAGGAGGGAATGTGGACACTTCATTGGTAGTAAAGGGAGACAAATACCTGGAAAGTGGGTCCTTTCTGGTCCTTGGTTCCTTGCCTGTGATAGAGGAACAAGGTCATCAATACAGAGCAAAGAGAGCAAAGAGCTAAGAGGGGAGCATTGGGACTGTGGGGTGTGTAGGCAGTTTGCGGAGAAAGGGGAGGGGGAGGTCCTCTGGGACTGCAGCACTGGGAGTGGGGAGTGGCTTGCCATGAGCTCTCGGTTACTGCCCTTCCAGGAGGTAAATACAGAAAGTGAGAGTAAGCATTTAGAAACTTTTGCAGCAGTTGACATCGCTGAGATATTTTAATAGTATTTTGCAAAAGTATTGGTCTGTATGGGATTGGAAATAAGAACATCTGGCCCCGCCCAAAAGATAGTTTGTGAGGCTCGGGCTGGGAGAGGGGGCTGAGGGAGCGAACTGGGAAACAGGGAAAGATTGCCACAGGCATGAGAATCCTTCTGAGGCTCCTGGCCAGGAATGTAACTGCAAGGCTACTCAGCTCACCAGGACTTTTCTCCAGACTTGCTCAGCCCTGTTGCGATGGGAAGTCAACACGGTGGATGGAGAGCGAGCTTTGACCAGGGTGCGGTTTTGCTAAGATGAGAGTTTGTGTAAGGAGCAGGCAGTGAGCCGAAAAGCTGTGAGCAGGGGGAGGAAGGAAGCAAACCTGGGGGAGGCGGAGGGACACAGGAAAGGGACTGGGATCCAGGAAATGTAGATCCTGGGATCCAGGCAATGTAGAACCTGGAAGAACGGAGGGTGGTTTAGAGCGGGACTCCAAGAGGAGTGAACTAGAAATATAGGAAGTGGCGACGGAGAGAGCCGGATTCTTGGTGATGGGATTCATCACCACACTGAATCTGAACGTGTTATTTTGCAAGTATACAACGGACAGTTTTGAAGCCACTGGAAGTCATGTTGTACCATATCTTTATGGACCCCAAAATGCTCATGATATGTTAAGCGAAGACAAAATAGATTACAAAACAATCACAAAATTAAGCTAGAAAATTTACAAAGATCATTTTTTCTTTTAATTTAAATTTTATTAGTTAACATGTAATGCGATACTGGATTCTGGAGTGGAATTCAGTGATTCACCACTTACATACAACAGCCAGTGCTCATCACAGGCGTTCTCTGTAATAACCATCACCCATCTAGGCTATCCCCTACCTAAGTCCCTCCATCAACCCTCAGTTACAAAGATCATTTTTTAATGGTAAAAATATAAACATTTTAATGCACCGAAGTCTTAGCCATGGTAGGGTCTGGATGTTTGAATGACAGGTGCTTTTTACTTTCTGTTTGATAACATTTTGGTACTTTATTACTATATGTTTATATTCTTACAGCTTTATTGAAGTATTTACATGTAGTGAAATTCACCAGTTTTAAGTGCACCATTCTGTAAGTTTTGAAGAATGTACAGTTTTGTAACTACCACTGCATTTATAGCATAGAACACCTTCCTCACCCTCCAAATTTTGCTCATGTCCCTGTGCAGACAGTCCCCTATCCCCTCTTCCCAACCCCTGACAATGAGTCATATATTTCCTATCAGGACAGTTTGCCTTTTCTAAAGTTTCATATAGGTGGTGTTAAGGAACAAAATTCAAGTGAGTACATCTGAAGATCTAATTGGCTTTACTAAACAATACATGAATCAGGCAGCATTCCCTTTAGTAAGTAGAGGTAAGCTCCACTAAGCTAAACAAAAGTAAAAAACAAACAAACAAACTTTTTAAAGGTAGCAGGCATGAAAAAATGAAGAAAAGAATTTACTATCAAGAAATGCATTGGTTAGACAAGATTGCCCTCCTAAGAGGAACAGAAGGGATATATCAGTAAGTTTTCTAGTATTGACTAGGAAATTCTATGTTGACTGACTGAAGGTTTCATTTCTAGGGCTTGAAATTACAGTTAGGTTGGGTATTAAGTTTTGACTTACTGACTTGGAGTCTTAACCTATGATGCCATTTCTGGTCTGGGGTTTTCATTTGAACAATGAAATCATATAGTATGTTGTGTTGTGACTGGCTTCTTTCTTAACATAATGCTTTAAAGATTCATCATTGTTCTTGCATGTATTGTTGGTTTGTTCTCTTTTACATGGAGGAATATTCTCTTGTATGAATGTACATTCACCAGTTGGTGGACTAGGGGTTGTTTTAGGTTTTCGACTGTTATGAATAAAGCTGTTATAGGATGCTCACAGTAAGTGTTTGGACATGTGTCTTCATTTCTCTTCAGTAAATACCTCAGAGGTGAGTTGCTGGGTCGTATGGTAGGCATGTGTACATTTGACTCTATTAAAAATTGCCAAAATATTTTCCAAAATGGCTGTATTGTTTTGTATTCTCACCAGAAATGTATGAGAGTTCCAGTTACTTTACATCCTTATTAACCACTGAGATTTCAATTTATTTTTATTTTAACTATTCTAGTAGGTATGAGGAGATTATCTCCTGGTGGCTTTTACATTTTCCTGTGACTAACAATGTTGAATATCTTCTCATGGGCTTATTTACCATCTATGTATCTCCTTTGGTGAAGTGTGTCTTCTAGTCTTTTGTCCATTTAAAAAAATTGCTTTGTGTTTTTTTAGTGTTATGAAAGTTCTTTATTCTGTATACAAATTCTTTGTCAGATGTATGTTTTTACAACTATTTTCTTATAGTTTGTCACTTACCTTCTCATTTAAGGGATGTATCAGTCTATCTCAAAGATGCACTTCCAGAGTATTTTGAAGAACAGAAGTTTTTAATCTGGGTAAAATCTAATTTTGCATTTTTTTAAAGGTTTTATTTATTTATTTGAGAGAGAGACAGTGAGAGAGAGCATGAGCGAGGAGAAGGTCAGAGGGAGAAGCAGACTCCCCGTGGAGCTGGGAGGCCGATGCGGGACTCGATCCGGGACTCTGGGATCATGACCTGAGCCGAAGGCAGTCGTCCAACCAACTGAGCCACCCAGGTGTCCCTAATTTTGCATTTTTTTTGAAGATTTTATTTATTTGACAAAGAGAGAGAGCACAAGCAGGCAGAGAGGCAGACAGAGAGGAGGAAGCAGGTTCCCTGCTGAGCAGAGAGCTTGATGCGGGGCTTGATCCCAGGACCCTGAGATCATGACCTGAGCTGAAGGCAGAGGCTTTAGCCCACTGAGCCACCCAGGCGCCCCTAATTTTGCATTTTTAAAATTTTATACTTTGTGCACTGTTCTACTTTAAGAGATAATTGCCCAACCCAAAGTTAACAAGTATTTCTTTTCATGCCTTTTTTTTCTAGAAATTTTCAAGTGTTAGATGTTACATTTATTATCCATTTAATATTTATGTTGTGAGCTAAAGGTCAGGGTTCGCTGTTTTTGCATATGGACATTTAATTGTTTTAGCGCCACTTGTCGAAAAGATTATCTTTTCTCCATCAGATTGCCTTGGCACTTTTGTTGGACCATATGTGTGTGGGATTATTTCTGGAATCTCTACTCTCTTTAAATGATCTTTTTGTCTATCTTTACATCAGTACCACACTGCCTTGATTACTATATGTGTGTGTACTGCAGTCAGGTAGTGTAAATTACCCCACTTTGGTCTTTTCAACACTGTTTTAGGTAATTGAGGTCATTTGTCTTTCCATAGAAATTTTAGAATTAGCATGTCAATTTCCATGACTATGTTCTCCCTGGATTTTCTTGTACAGTGCAATATGGCAAGAAAAAGAAATGAAAGGCATACAAATTGAAAAAGGAAGAACTAAAACTCTCCTTGTTTGTACTTTCATACTCATGGTGATTCCTCATGGGGCTTATGAGAATTTTGCGAGTTTATCTTCAGTGAGAGTTGCCCCAATACTCCATACCTTGAAGACCCATATGTCTGGAACTATGAATTGAAATCTACAGAAAAGGTACTAGAAGTAGTAAGGGAGTCTAGCAATTTCACAGGATGTAAGATAAAATATACAAAAAACAATTTTCTATATTACTAGCAATTAAAACAATAATATTGAATTAAATTAAATAGAAATACTTTGTACAGTAGCATTCAAAATGTGAAAGGCTGGGGTGCCTGGGTGGCTCAGTGGGTTAAAGCCTCTGCCTTCGGCTCAGGTCATGATCCCAGGGTCCTGGGATTGAGCCCCACGTTAGGCTCTCTGCTCAGTGGGGAGCCTGCTTCCCTTCCTCTCTCTCTGCCTACCTCTCTGCCTACTTGTGATCTCTGTCCACAAAAGAAAAAAAAAACTTAAAATAAAAAGAATAACAAAATGTGAAATACTTAGGGAATAAGGTAACGAAAGATTGTAATGTTGAATCCCAGACAGAGAGAGAAAGCATTCTTTTTTTTTTTAAAGATTTTATGTATTTATTTGACAGACAGAGATCACAAGTAAATAAATAAAATCTTTTTATTTATAATAAATAAATAAAACTACAAATTCAATTTATTTAAATAAATAAAACTACAAATTCAATTTTTTAACAGATATGAGCCATTTGGATTGTTTGTTTTTGCATGCAAAAAGCTAAAGATATTTTTCGTAGTAAAGCATTTGACACAAGATCTGCCTCTTGGCATATTTTTAAGCATACAGTATGGCATTATTAAGCATAGGTCCTCTGTTGCACATAAATCTTCAGAACTTACTTATTCTTCATAAATGAAACTTTGTACACTTTGACCAACACCCCTTCATGTCTCCCTGCCCCCAGCCTTTCCTCCCCCAGCCCTTTGTAACCACTGTTCTACTCTCTGCTTCTATGTTTGACTATTTTAGATGCCACTTATAGGTGAGATCATGTAGTATTTGTCTTTCTGTGTCTGCATATGTGTTAGCATAATATTCTCCAGGTCCACCCATGTTGCAAATGGAAGGATTTATTTTTTAAGCCTGAATAATATTCCATTGTATGATTATACTACAATTTTTCTATCCATTCATCCATTGATAGACATTTAGGTTATTTCCATATATTGCCAATTGTAAATAATGCTGCAATTAACATGGGAGTGCACATATCTCTTTGAGACATCCATTTCAGTTCTTTAGGATATATAACCAGAAGTGGGATTGTTAGATCAAATAATAATTCTATTTTTAATATTTTGAGGAAACTCCAAATTGTTTTCCGTAGTGGCTACACCAATTTACATTCTCCCAACCACTCCCTTGTGTTCACATTCTCACCGACACTTGTTCTCCTTCCTTCCTTTCTTCCTTCCTTCCTTTTTTTATAATAGCCAACCTAGCATCTTTGAGCTCGCTGAGTAGATACCATGAGCAAAGCTCACACTTCTGAGTTGAAAAAATTTATGGACAAGAAATTATCATGGAAAATAAATGGTGGCAGACATGTCCAAGGAATATTGTGGGGGGTTGATCCATTTATGAATCTTGTGATAGATGAATGTGTGCAGATGGCAATGAGTGAGCAACAGAACAGTATTGGAATGGTGGTAATATGAGGAGATAGTATCATGTTATAAGCCTTGGGACCAGTATAAACAATGCGTGTGTTCATCAGAAGAATCAACTGCTTCCACATGTCCCCTCTCCATAGAACCTGTTTTACTACAATGTCAAAATCAGGTTGTGTGCATTTTCATATTGAGCTTTTTTGTTAAATAAACTTTTGTAATAGTAAAAAAAAAAAAAAAGAATAGCCATCCTAGCAGGTGTGAAGTGGTTTGTTTTTTCCTTATGATTACTGGTTTTGAACACCTTTTCATATACTTTTGGCCATTTTTATACTTTCTTCAGAGAAATGTGTATTTAGTTCTTTTGCCTATTTTTAATCAGAATTTGTTTTTCTTTTGAACTTATGAGTTCTTTATACAGTTTTAGGTGTTAACCGCTTAACAGATATACAACTTAGGAATATTTTCTCTGTTTCCTTAGTTGCCTTTCTATTTTGTTAATTATTTCCTTCACTGTGCAGAAGTGTTATAGCTTGGTGTAATCCTACTTATCTATTTTTTGCTTTTGTTGTCTCTGCTTTTGGTGTTGTATCCAAGAACTCATTGCCCAGTCTAATATTTAGAAATTCCTTCCCCTATAATTTCTCCTAAGAGTTTTGTTTCAGGTTTTATGTTTAAGTCTTAAATCATTTTTTAAAATATTTTATTTATTTATTTGACAGACAGAGATCACAAGTAGGCAGAGAGGCAGGCAGAGAGCGAAGGGGGGAGAAACAGGTTCTCTGCTGAGCAGAAAGCCCAATGCGGGGCTCGATCCCAGGACCCTGAGATCATGACCTGAGCCAAAGGGAAAAGCTTAACCCACTGAGCCACCCATCTGCCCCTAAGTCTTAAATCATTTTGAGTTTACTTTTTATAGTCCAATATCATTGTTTTGCAAGGGGACATCTAGTTTTTCCCAGCACCATTTATTAAAAAGACTATCTTTTCCCCATTGTGTGTTTTTGCCACCCTGGTTGAAGATCAGTTGACAGTATATGCCTAAATTTATTTCTGGGTTCTCTGTTCTATTGGTCTAATGGTGTGTGTGTGTGTGCACATGTGTGTGTGTGCATATTTATTTGAGAGAGAGACAGAGACAGAGAGAACACAAGAACATAAGCAGGAGGGGCAGAGGGAGAGGGAGACTCAAGCAGACTCGGCAGTAAACTTGAAACCCAGTGCAGAGTTCAATCTCAGGACCCTGAGATTATGATCTGAGCTGTTACCAGGAGTTGGACTATCACCTGACTCCACCACTGAGGTGCCCCTGGTCTATATGTGTTTTTATGCAGGTACCCTAATGTTTTGATTACTGTAGCTTTATAATATTTTGAAATCAGGGAGTATGATACTGCTAGTTTTGTTCTTCATGTTCAAAATGGTTTTGTTAATTTCAGGTCTTTTGTGGTTCTAAATGAAGTTTTTTTTCTGTTTCTGTAAAAAGAAGTCATTGGCATTTTGGTAGGGATTGCATTGAATCTATCAGTTTGGGAAATATGGACATTTTAACAATATTAATTCATCAAATACTTGAACTGGGGATGTCCTTCAATTTGTCTTTTTAAAATTTAGGGTTTCTTTTACTTTGTTGAACTTTTCATTTAATCATGTATTGTCTTCCTGATTTCACTTAGTTGTCTGTGTTCTCTTGTAGTTAGTTGAGTTGCCTTAAGGTGATAATTTTGAACTATTTATCAAGCAGTTGATGAATCTCCATTTCTTTAGGATCAGTTGCTGGAGTTTTATCAGTTTCCTTTGGTGATGCCCTCGCTGCCTGATTCTTCGTGATCCTTGTAGCGTTACATTGGAATTGGAATAGAAGAATTGGAATAGAAGAATTGAAGGGGCAATTCTTCTAGTCTCTACAGACTGGTTTCAGCAGGGAAAGACCTTCTGCTGGAGATGGAACTGATTCCAGAGCCACAGTCTGTTGGGGCTGAAACTGGCTGAGGCGGCTGCTCTCAGGGCCACAGTTGGGCTTGTTGTTGGTGGGCCTGCTAGCAGGGCACAGGTTAATATGGCTCCTGCTGGGTGTCCTGGTATCCAGAACTGCCTCTGGGACTGTGGTTGAATGGAATAAGCATAGGGTTATAGGGTGACTTCTTAGTCCACATTTGGGCCCCTAGTGGGCAGGCCTGTTTTCTAAGATTGTGGGCAGGTGGGTTTGGTGGTAGGATCTTGGATGGCTGTGCTGGCATTGATTCCACAGGCAGATGGGGCTGCTCCTGGGTCTGTAGCCATGTCTGAAATTGGCAGATCTCCCTTTTCCAAGTGGCCCTCCCTGTTCTTGGATTTCACCATGGTGTTTCTACCTCTGACCTAGACTCCAAAGCTCTTACAGATGTACTTTTGTCTATGGATTGTTATCAAATCTGTGTTTCTGTGGGGGAATGAGGACTGAGGACCTCCTGAACTGCTATCTTGCTAATAATAGTATTTGTTTCTTTTTGAATGGACTTTTTAGTTGGTGAGTTTAGACCATTTTTTTAAGGTAATTATTATTAATGTTGGATTTAAATATATCTTACTGGTTATTTTCTATTTGTCTTATCTGTTCCTTGTTTGTTTTTCTTTGTTTCCTGCCTTTTTTTGGGTTAAAGAAGTATTATGTTTTTATTTAACTTGGGTAAGTTACTTGGTCTCTTTAAGCTTCATTTTTAATCTGTAAAACATATGGATGATTTTTACCTCCCTTACAATATTGTGGTATGGATTAGAAATAAAATAAAAGTATTCAATAAATAGTAGTTGTTATTAATAGTTGTAATCACACTATGTATATGGCTCCACATCCTGACTTCAAATCCAATTATAAATATTTGATGAATTGTTTTATAGCTTTCATTGATGCACTGTGAATTAACAAATGCATAATCATAAACTATTCCATGGGTTATAGACATAAAGTATGCCTGGATTATTTACAGTTTTCCCTATGAACACAATACATCTTCATACCTATCACTGTCCTAAGTAGATTAAAAATTCTTAATATAGCCAATTTGAAGCTCAGTCTTGGTTTGAAACCTGTGTAAGAGAGCTCCTCCACTAGTTCCCCTGAAATTAACTGGATCTCAGTAGCTCCTCAGGCCTTTCTGTGCCTTCCTGGCCCTTCATAGCTCTTCCCAAGGGAAAAAAATTTCTTCCTTACTATTGTCTTTGGTAGCTGAGAAGTAACGAGTTACTTGCTGAGACCAGGGGCACATCTCACTGTGAACTCTGCTCCTTGTCTTGAGGTTTGGGAAAGTACTGACTTTGGTTTAAGTACCCTTATCTCACTTCATAGTTCCTCTTGTTTTCTTCTCCTCCTCCTTTCCCTCCTCCCCCTCCTCCTTTCTCCTCCTTTCTTCTTCTTCTTCTTCTTCTTCTTCTTCTTCTTCTTCGTCGTCGTCGTCGTCGTCGTCGTCGTCGTGGTCGTCAGAGAAAGGAGTTAGCTCTTGTCTGTTTGGAAATGTAACTCAGTCTCTAAAAACTGAGTTTTGTTTTGCACAATTTGCTTACATTACAGAATACTTCATTACTCATTTCTATCAAGCAATTCACTTTATAGAATCTGTTTGAGTCAGCTCTAGAAGAGAATCTTACTAAAACATTATATTCATAGATAAGGAGTGATGTTAGCAAATTAATTAGCCTTATAGTTTGGTTTCTTCTGAAAGGCAATTATTTGTTAAGGATAGCTCGGTGAGAATAAGCTGTCTAAAATATTGACTGTAGATAGATGCTGGGAAAAGAGAGCGTGTGAATTGTAAAAACCTGTAAAATTTGGCTACGTGATCTCAGATGTGCTCTAATGTTTGCTGTCCTCCTTTCACCCAAACTCTGCGAGCCCCTTGCTTCCCCTCCGTTGCACTTTTTGTCCACATGTTGGCCATGGATAGTGGTATTTTTAGAATGTCTATCCTTTAGGATAGTTAAAAGTAAAGTGATGTTCTTACCTACCCAGTGGCCTTCTAGGAAATTGTAGACTGATTATATTGTTTTAGAGTTATGAAAAGAGAGCTCGTGGCCCCCTCTTATTTTTTTGTATGTGTTGTGGGATTTGGGGCATGTTTAATGAGCAGTTATCCTTGTTACAAGTAAAGCAGAATATGTTCTGCCTTTAGAAATTACATTGATTAATGCTTGGAAAAGTATACTGGCCAATTTTGGGGTCAGGGTAAGGTACAAAGCGTATTTCTTCTTTGTGATCCTAGTCTTTGTGTTCAGAGGTTACTGTGCTTCAACAATAAACCTTTATACTTTTAATTTATGTTTGAAAAAGGAGTAAAGGCCTTCTAAGTCAAAAATCTTGGGAATCATAAGATAGTGGAGGTCCCTAATACTGTTTAATCTGTAGGATCCAAAAGTGGCCTTTGTATTAAATAGGCTAACTATAGACTTGAAGGTTTTTCAGAACCAGAGAAGCAAGATCTAATAATTTGTTTTATATGTTCTAACACTCTCCACATAGAAATTTTCCATTTGGTGTGAGTCGTGTGCCAAATGATGAAATGTATTGCCACTTTGGAGTCTAGTTATTCTAAATATAAAATTAAAAGAAGTAGAGGAGATGAGCTCCAGAAATGGAGACAGAACTCACGGAGTAGGTTTTTTTTTTTTTTTCCCGCCTGGGACAGTTTCATTTTGGTGACTTAAGAGTCGTGTCCGAGCACTTGAGCACCTTGCCAGCAGCTGTGGACCAGAAGCACGGACAACACCCGGGAGCTTGGAAGAGCTGGAGACTCTCAGACCTGCTGAAGCATCTTAACACAATCCCTATGAGATTCAGAAGTAAATTAGAGTTTGAGGGGCGCTGCTTGAAAATGCTGAGGTCTGCCCATGCATCACCCGATGTCAGAGCTGTGGCTTTAGCATGTGGATACGTAATCCTTCCTGCTTTCCCAGGGGCTAGTCTTAGAAGTGGCCATGTCAACATGCATTTTCCTCCTGCAGCTTATCTTCCTACTTCTGGATCCATTCCTGGTTGAAAGTATAGTCAGGGAATTGTGTGTGTGGAGGGGGGAGTGGCAGGGGTTAGAGAAATTTATGTGGATTAAATGTACATAAAATAAAGAAAGACGAGACTGAGGAATTTGGAAAAAGCTGGAAAATTTTGTAGGAGAACAGAAACTCCAAGCTTATTTTTGATCTTCATATGGTTAAAACATGAAAAAAGTACTTGTTGACTCGGGGTTCTTAGTTGTAGCAATCAGCCAGGGCTGGTTGGTTTAAGCAGCAAATAAGCTGTTTGGAAGCATGTCACTGGGTGGGCTGGAAAGCCCAGCTGTGGCTATGCGGTCAGGGATGGAGCCCGAGTCAGCCTGCGGAGCCGGTCTGGTGGACACTCCTGTTACTGCAGAATGATGGACACTGCAGTGTGCACCCTGGGGACTGTTGGTACCAAACCCTGCACGCCAGTGCCCAGCCAGGTGGTGGTGGAGCTCTGGATTCTTTGTAGCATCTCTGTTCCCAGAGGGAGCTCTGGGTGATCTCTGTATTCTTGGGTGGGCTCATCTAATTGGTTAGGAAGCTGGGAGAACAAGTTTTTGGCATTTTCACTGTCACTGTGGGAGGTGAGCCCTGCCTCATTAGGCTGGGAAGTTCCATATACATAGAAACAGGGTTGAGATGCAGGTGGACAATAAGAATGAGAAGTGTTTGATAGGGTTGCCTGTGTGTGCGTGCATGAGTGCACATACACACGGAAGCATGCATGTGTGAATGGGTGTGTTCAGTTTACTAGATATATTTATTTCAGTCAGGCACCTTCCTGGTTTTATGATGAAGGTTGTTAATAGAAAAATAGGATCCATTTTGCAGAATTTTGCTTCTTTGTTAAAAATGCTCATATATATATATATATATATATAATGAATACCAAAATGCTCATACATCTATCTGTATCTATACATGTATCTATATCTATATCTATATCCATATCTTTCATGGATACCAAACATTTTTTTAGGTTGCATTTAACCAGGACAGAACTTGATGTTTTCTCTGGGATTGAAAAGCTTCCTAGCACTCACTCTGAAATACAGAGTTCATTACATTCACTTTCTAAATGAGAATCACATTTAGCAAAACCCCGACCATGTAATCAAGATAACGAGGGATTTTTAATTTGCCGGAGAGTGACTCACTTGTAGAGTACACACTTTGACTTGTGTTCTGATGGGAGGTTGAGAAATTATCACTGCCTCTGTGTACATGAGACACAAAGCAGAAAACAAAATCAGCCCGCACTGTGTCATATTTGTACTGAGATAACACTGAGGAACAGCTGTGACTCTTTCAAATGACTCCATTTGTTTGATAATTGCCGGGTAAAAATAGTGCCACTATGGGCTATTTCAGGATGGCAGATGGCGTTCTAGATTATGTTCCTTTCCTCGTGCCCAAAAAGAACAGGATCGAGTCTTTCAGAAAAATCGTTGTCTGCATGTGAGATAGCCTCAGGGAAGGGGCAGGGCACTGTCTCAGCCTCAGGTAGGAAGCAGGGGCTGGGCTCTAAGGGAAACGGAATTGAATTATCCGGGCCCGTGCAATGACGAGAAATAAAGGCATCTGTCTGTTGCCTAGGAACAGAAACATCTTGTGTGTTTTCTACAGCCAGAGGAACCAGGTCATTTACTCTCAGAGTTCACCCATCAGTTATTCAAACAGAGCCGAAATGAGCCTTCTTTTCTTCTCACTTCGTGAGGGGGAGGTTCTCATTAGATCCCCTCCTAGCTGTCTTCCATTCAGCAAACTGCTCTGATGCTACCAACGTGTCTTCTCAAAGCTGTGCAGATCAGAAGTCTGCATTACTTGAGAGACAAAACAATACACTGTCTTCAGTAGCTGGCCCTTGGGTCTTTTCCTCTACTAAGAAGCCAATGGAGCTTCACGTGAGGGGAGCAGACCATTCTTCAGCCTTTCATCTAAAGGACATGTGACATTTGACATCTTGTTGGCATTCTCACCTGTGCTTCAAGGAGGGATGGTTGTCTCTCTCTCTCTCTCTCTCTCTCTCTCTCTCACACACACACACACACACACACACACACTCTCTCTCTCTCTCACACACACACACACACTCCCACCTGTAGGTTGAGAGTCAAGGAGGGAGGCAGAAACACCGATCTTTTGTGAAGTTTGAGGGCCCACTTCTTGGTACTAAGAAGGTAGGACAAGTTTTGCAACCTTACCCGTATATATGGAGCTTTAAAAAATATGTATTTCGGAGAACTACCCACCCAAATCCAGATTCATTGGATCTTTGGTGCTGCCTGGGACCCTAAGGGTTTAAAAGTTTTCCAGGTGATTAGAGGTTAAAAGTCAGTCCTATTTTTCCCCTTACTCATCCCCTGCTTAAGAGTGTCAGACCCCTAGAACCAGGTGGGAGACAGAAAGGCCTGGCACGAAGTTCTTGGGTTTCCTCATTCCTGTCCTGAGCTGAGTGTTTGCCATTTGTCCTTCTCTCTAGGAAGCTCTGTGTACTGATGGTCACATGTTTCCCACAAAGATGGTTTCCTTGGTCTTCACAGTTTGAATGGGAAAATTAGGAGGTGACTAGGCTGTAAGAAGCTGATTAGCAGAGCCCTAATCCCTGGGTGTTTCTGACCAGGAAGAGTGATAAGAGCAGAACATTCTAGGCACATTAGGCACACATCATAAATATATCCAGCCCTGCAGGTGTGTGAATGCCCCTAAATTCCCCTCACCGTTCTCTCCGGGTCTGAGGAAACTCAGCTTAAGTAAGAGTTTTGTAGTATGCAGCAGCAAATAATTTAAAAAGTTAATGACATGTAGTTCCTATTTACCTTATTTAGTTTTTCTTATAAAGAAAATAAGTCAGTGATTATTATTACATTGAAAGTGAAGGCGATTATAAAACCTTTGAAACATTCTCGGTATAATGATGAAAAAAAAACCCAAAACAACAACTGAGCACTTCTAGAAAGCCACCAGTCAAAGGCAGTTATTTCTTGGCTTTTTTTTCTTTTTTGCTCAGTTATGTAAATGTCCATTTGTGGGAACAACAGAGTTGATCCAGAAATCCTCATTTTAAAGAGAAGTGAGATGGAGCCCTGCTCTTACGTGCAGGAAAGGAAACTTCGCTGGGAGCTCCGATGTGCAGGATCCCCGATGTCCACCCCTACCACCCCGCACCCCCCCCCCCCCCACACCCTGCTGGCTTATGACTAAGGTACCATGGGTCTGATATTTAGATAGACCTGGCCAGGAAATCACTCTCATTGTCTACTTGGTCAGAAACAAACACACATTTCTCACACTAGCTTGCCAAATCCTCAGGACTTTGATTTGAAAAAGGAGAAAGAGAAGAAAGTTCATTAAAACCTGTGTTTTGGAGCAATTTCAGGCCCTGCTTGCTTGCCTGTTCCTCCTTCTCTTTCCTCCCTCCCTTCCTTCCTTCCTTCCTTCCTTCCTCAACACAGAATCCAAAATGAACTTGGAGCTCTCCGCCTCCTGGTGATGTGGACTAGGAGGAGTCAGAGAACATTAGAAAGATTTTAGCTAACCTGCCGTGGGAGGTGTGCTGATGCCGATCGGGAGTGGCTCGGAGTAGCAGTGAAGGAGCTGTGAGAACTTGTCTAGAAGATGTGTCTTTGAGGAACGCACATTTACTTTATACTATTCAGGATTGGATGACAGTGTTGGGTCGAAACCCCCAGACCTCCTGTGGGTGCTAGGATTCTAAGCTACTAACAGTCTCTTACGTGCAGAGTTGGGCACTTCTTCTGCACAATTTCCTGCTATTAATTTGGTTTCTTGTGTGAGTCCATTTATCCCAATGGACCCGATGTGCTTTTAAGGAAGAAGTCAGCTGTATCCCACCCAGGATCCTACCAAAGCAGCTATCACTGTGTTTACACATGGTAAACACTTAGTGACTTTACTATTAATTAATAATATTTTATTATTAATTTCCTTAGATGGCTCCCATAATGATTTAAAAACAAAAAGGAGAAGTGTGCCTTTTCTTGCCTCTCCCATTTGGCCTCCAGGTTAACAAAATGAGTGACGAAGGGATTGCAACTGCCAAGAATAAGGATCTCTTTTCAGCAGTACTCCACGCCACGGACGCTTAGCACCCCTGACCTCAATGCTCTTGGCAAATAGAGCTCAGAACACATTCTCCCTTATCACTTTGGGCATATCACTTTACATCTCTGGACCTCAGCTCTAATATTTTATGATCCATGACTTTGTGACCCAAATATTATTCCCAGATCCCCCATTTCCATGGTCCTATGACCTTTTATTGCCAAAAAAAAAAAAAAAGCACCATCACCAACATCTTCATTTTAGGGAGCCTCTTCTCTGATACCCATCCCATTCTCCCTGCTCACCCTTTCTGTTCCCATCAGCCCAGCAGACCTCCAGTCCATTGCCCTCCCACATTTTCATTGTTCACAATGCCCCATCTCTCATGCCTTTTCTTTTTTTTCCTAAAAAAACAACCCCCCCCCAAAAAAAACCTAGTTTAGATTGCACAATCTGTCAGTATAGTTATTCAAGCAGCTAAATGTTGTGGGAGAAAAATGTGTAATAGTGCTCATTGAGCTATATATTCATGACATAGATCTAAAATTAACCCTTGATGCTCCTTGGCAATTCCACTTACACTTGTTTAGTATATTTATTCTGCTTTCCAGAATTCTCACACTGTCTTCTTTTGCCCCCAGTCCCCTGGACTTCTTTCCCATTGGGATGCCCTTTCCTCACAACTTATTGAGAAAGTAAAAGTAGAAAGGCAGGCCAAATGCCTATCATCAAATTTACCAGCCCTCTTTATCTTTATCCAGACTCCATTCCCCACCTGAGCCTGCAGATGAAGTGTATTTGTTCCCACCAAAGGCTGTTTCCACTTGTTCTCTTCCAGCTTGGTCACAGATATACTGAGCATCGAACCTCATTTGTCCAGTGTAATAACGGTTTGCATGTGTTGGCCTGACATAATTATGAATAAATAGTTGCCCTTATAAGTGACCCAGTTTGGACAATAAATTATATAGGCCCCTTTGTCATAGGACAAAGTTCCAAATATGCGATGATCTGTTTCTAGGCTCACTGTTCAGATCATCTCTATGCCAACATTATGCTGACCTAGTTACTTTGCCGGTGAGTTGGTTACCTAGCTTTATAATAAGTCCTGACACATGGTGGAGCAAATGCTCCCTTCTCTTCTTACAAGTGTATTGGTTCTTCTTGGCACTTGGCTGTTTGTGTGTTTTAGAATCAGTTTGCAGATTTCCACAAGATCCTGTTGGGGGTTTGACTGGAGTTTCATTAGGTCTCTAGATCAGTTTGGGGAGAATTGACATCATTATAAAACTCAAATCTTTGTATTCATTACCACATACATTGTTCTATTTTTAGTTTTTCCTTAGTATCTTTTTGTAAAATGTCACAATTTTCTGTATCCAGCTTGAGCATATATTTTGTTGACTTCTTCCTAGGTATTTTTACAGTTTTTGTTTTTCTTGTAAATGGTGTTTTTAAAATATTATGTCTTATTTTGTTGTTGTTGTTCTGGTGCACTTGACTTGCATATATTGTCTTATATGCAACTAGTTTGCTAGATTTTCCTTTTACTTATAATTGTTAATAAATTCGTCAGGATTTTCTATGTAGATAATCACATCACTTGCAAAAATGATGGTTTTGTTTCTTCTTTTCCAATCCTTCTGCTTAAAGAAAAACTCCACTTTTTATTGACATAAAGTATGTACACAGGAAAGAGCACAGATAAGTTTACCTGTTGGTACATTTTTCACAAAATGATCATACTTATTTAGCTAGTACCTAGAAGAGAAAGCAGAATATTATTTGTGCCTCAGAAGCCCCCAACACTCCCTTCCACCATGACATCTCTGAAGAATAACCCAGATATTTGTCTTGCCTTACTGACTTGGCTCTCCAGCATATCACTCTTTCCCTTTCTGCTGGAATAGTCCCAGAAGCATACATGCTTTCAAATCATCCTTCTTAAACAGCTCTTCCTTGACCTATGTCTCTTTATAGCCAAACCTCCATTTTGTTGATCCCCTTCTTGGCCAAACTTTTTGAACAAATGTCTCATGTCAATTTCTCTACTCCCTCACTCTATGGTTTTCTTTTTTACTTACTTGAACATGGTTTTGTCTTTGGCATTCTACTGAAACAGCTCCTGTCAAGATTCCAGTGACCTCCATGAAACCAAATCCAAAAGACGATCCTGCCCATATCCCTCTCCATCTCTTAGCATCATTTGATATAATTGGCCCTTGCTCATCTTGAAATACTTCCTTTTCAAGGCTTCCATTTATTTATTTGGGTGGTTACTTGTCTAATGTCCCTTTCTCTACCTAGACTCCAAGTTCCATAGGATATGTTTTCACTGCTGTATTCCCAGGATCTACTCCAGTGTCTGGCATAGAGTAGAGTGACAGATATTTGTTACCTGCACCTTTGGGATGACGATGCATATCTCATCGTTTTGTGTCATATCTACTTGTATGCCTTACAGGTACTTCACATTGAACAGGTTCATGAATGTGTTCATTATCTTATTTTGTAAACTCTCTCCTCCTCTAGTGTGTCCTGAGTGTGCACAACTACCATCCATTAAACCAGAAACCTTAACTCCTTCTTCTTCATCATCCCCACACCCAGTCCATTATGAGTACCTGACCACAAGATACCTAAATACCTTCTTCAAACCATCTACTTCCCTTCACCCTAATTCTCAGCCTTCTGGCATGCCACCATGTTGAATGTTACTCTCACAGCTTCTAGACTCTTGTTCTGAGCTGTTCTAAACTCTGATATTGCTCCTCTCCTCAGTTCTCTAGATGGCAGCCAGTGGTGGCACTTTAAAAAATATATAAGCCTAATTAAATCACCCTCCTATCGCAGCAATTACGCCATATGCCAGCCCCCAAAATTTGAAAATAGAATTAACATATAGGGTAAGCAACACAGTGCAGGACCGTACTATGAAATACAAAGTATCGAATACTTATCAAGTCATTTGTATTTCATTTTTGTGTCACTGTTTTCCCAAATCTTTAGAACATCCTTTGGATTTCTCTACAACTATTTTATCTTCTACAAATATCGGCCCATCTGGCACTTCTATTTCTGCACTTACCTTTTCTTTAAATTGAAATCAGTAGACACTTTGAATAACAGAGGGCAGATTCGCACGATTCACTGGAAAGAAATGTATAAGTAGAACTAGTTATGTGGGATTAAGGCACAACCTGGTAATTCATTTGTCAAGAATAACAGCCTTGTAAAAACATTAAAAAGAGAACTGCTCAGACTTCCCACATTAATGTTAAGAATTGTTACAAGTGATCCAAGGAGGTCAATTTTATAATTTATTAAAGGCTCTGTGCTTTAGTCAGTGATATTTAGGTAGCCTACTACAAAAAATCAGAACCTAGATTTAAAATGGTAATTAAATAGTTTCTCTTCTCTACCGGTTGATGCCTGAGTTGCCGCTCACAGAAAAGCTCAGCCAATTGAAGGACAAAGTTGAAAAGTCTCTTGTTTTTGATGACGTGCATGGTTTTTAAATTTGAGAGCAACAAGCCGTGACTACTTTTCTGTTTCCAGAATTAGCAAGAATAACAGGACAAGATTAATAGGTGGGTTCATTATGCCTAAGAAATTGACTGTTTTTTTTTTTTTCCTTCGGAAAATAATTGCTTTTCTGGAGTGCAAAGGCTTTTGCTCATTCAGTGTCAAGATCTGTTATGCTGATTGGGGGATGAAGTCACTCTTTCCACTGTTTGTAGGGCAGAAAGTCAATAAGTGTGATTGGCAGCTTTGTGCAACATTGAAAAGTCTCCAACAGATTTCTCACTTGGGACCCACTAAAAACCAGAGGGCTCCAGGAAATAGTCAAACTGTCCTCTTTTGACGTAGGGCCATAAACATTATGGAATGATTTATCCCATGAAAGATTTGAGCAGAATATCCTACTGATTTCTTTGGTTTGGCCACACCCTGCTATTCTTTCTTCTTAGGGGCTGCTCTTTCAGAAAGTTTTGTTAGAAATACATGATCTATCTAACATTGTGTAACAAAATACCTGATTTAAATGGGTACAGGGAGGTAGTGGAATGGAATGCTTAAAATCAGGGGCTCTTGAATCAGAGATATGGATTCAAATTTTGACTCAGCTGGTTGTATGAACTTGGGTGAATTATTTACCTGCTCTGCCTCAGTTTTTTTATCTATAAAATGCGGGAAGAGGATAGTGGCTCCCACAGCGTTTTTTGTGATAATTACATCTATTTATGTAAAATGAATGGCTGGTAGTGAAGGCTATTACTACTATTACTGTTACTGTTGTGTTTATAGGTTATAGCGGAAAGTTCTCCTTTGGACTTTCAGGGGACACCAAAGGTAAATTCAGCCTGGCATTAACATCTGTGGATGGATGAATCTTTGCACATGTAGCCAGGTAAATGTTTGGTAAATGGCCACCTGAGCCTTGACAAAGCAAGCAGGTATTTGGAAATAAAAAGGAGTCCTTGCTTTAGGGTGTCTTAATAGAAAGATCTTATTTCTGTCTATTTTTTAAAGCCACGATGATGAAAATAAAGCTAATAGCTCCCTATATAATGTCTAATCTTATAATTCTCTTCACATTTGGACTTTTGCCAGCATTGGTATAAGACATTAGGATCACATTCCTCATAGGAGGCCCAGGGAAAGGTTCTGTAGCCCCTGCACCCCCCCAAAAAAGAGGTTTGCGGCCACTAAGACTCGGGCTATTCACTGGTGAATGAGTGGAACCCTTTTCAGTGGAGAAAGATCAAGAAGAGTCAGGACATTGTTCTGCTTTGAGTTAGGAGGAACACGAGCACACTTTCCCTCTCCTCCTAACTTCAGTTTCAGATGCTGGAAGAGTGGGCAGCTATCTTTGGTACAAGTGTAGAGAGCTGGGGGTGCTGAGGGCCTTGTGACCATGGGTAGTTTGGCTTGGCGGGTTAGAGGGAAGATTATTGCCTTAAATAAAAGAAGGAGCCAGGGTGGGTGCCGGAGCTGGGGGTGTGGGGCAGGGCACAGGAACAAGAGGGAAGGGGTGTTGGGTTTTTGTTCAAATGCCATTATATTTCCTAGATTAATAAGAGGGACAAGGATTCAGATTCACTACCCTGTGGAGGGGCTACATTAGTCCCTGGGAGTCCCCTAAGTGTGGAGTTCCAGAGGAAGGAAGGAGCTGGGTCATCTTAAATCTCATCAGGAGTGCTTTCTTAATGACATTTTCCGCCATTCCTCACAAAAAAAGAAAAAGAAAAACCCCAAACCACTCAAGCTTCTAAAGAAAATATAATTTTCACTTTTTAGAAAAAAAGAAACCTGAGCTCTTTGTCTACAGTCCTTTTATCTGGCTCCAGATTTTTATAAAGCCTTCAAATTCATTGATACATGAAAAAGTAAGGTCATTGTTGACAGGAATTATGTGTGTGAGTAAATTATGCATAAGAGTAGCAAGAGGAAACCAAGCCTCTGGGGTTGTATGGAACAGTTTCCTGGCTGTGGTTCTGTGAGTGAATGGTAGCGGGCTGGCTGTGGGTGGGCCGTGGCTGGTGAATGAGGAAAACCAGCTTGGCTGGGTTGATTCTCCTCTTTGAAAAAGACCTTGTGCCCAAATGTCATACATATCATTTTGCTTGAATGGATATGAACTATGCTGACAAAATAAGTATAAGTCCCCAGAGTGTGGGGGACTTCCTGTTGGCAACTCCACTTCAGGTGCTTTCACTAGAAGAGGAGGTGACATTTGGCCCCCAGCTGTGAAATTGTTCCACTGGCTTTTGCTAAGGTACCTTCTTTCTTTTGCCTCTTAAAATTCCACTGATTGCTTCATTTTTCTTCTGGCTCCAGAGAAAGCCAATGTTTATTCTCTGATGTGCATTTGAGAACTGGATTCTTTGATTTGCCTTCTAACCTCTCCTTCTAGAACATATACCCCCATGTTCATGCACGTTCTCTCTCTGTATCTCTGTCTCTCCTGCATCTGTTCTTTATGGCTAGCACAGTTTCATCTTTTTATCCCCCCTGGGAAATTTGAACACTGACTTGCATTTTAAGCCAATGGTTTCTTGCTTCTACTCTTGAGGATACGATGTGAGGGGGATTCAGAATAATGAATCTCGGCTCCCTGTTGACTCATGTTGGGTGATTTGAGTGGTAGCTGCTGGAGCTGGCAGCCCGTGGGATCAGGTTCATGTGCCTTAGTAGCTGCTACAGCGGTGCTGAGAGCGGTGTTGGGGCCAGAGGGACTGACACCTGGGACCTTGCAGCATACTAAGTGATTATGCAGAAGACAACAACAAGGCACTTTGTGAGGGGCCGGGGGAGGTTGGGGGGAGGTGATAAAGACAGAACAACTTATTAGAATAGGGAACAAGATGAAAGTGAGGAAAAAATCAGCCAGAAAACACGATAGAATGTAATCCCAGGCTAAGAGAGGATTGAAGAAGTCAATGGAGACCAAAAGGATAAGTTGATAGATGTGCTTTGAATCTTGGAAAATTCTCATTTTGGTAAAAAGTAGTCAACTCGTTTTGATGACAGATTACATAATTGCCTGCCCATGTTTTGGCACTTATTTGTTACCTTTTTTTTAAAGGTTGTTTTGGAAAATGTGAAAAAAAAAATCCCTGTAACAAGTGGCAAGACCCCAGTGAAAATGGATAAATGCAAAAGAGAATTTGATTCCTATCATAGAGAAGGGATGAGGCTGCCTAGGTATAGCGATACCCACGGACTCAAATAAGGATTTCATGCATTTCCCTCACTCCTTCCCTTCTTTTCTCCCTCTTACTTTCTCTTTCTTGGTCTCTCTTTCCCCTCTCCTTAGCTCCCCATCCCCTAACCAGTAGGCCTCTCCTCTTTCCTCTAGTCTCTCTTTCCCTTGGCTTTCTCCCACTCTGACTTTTCCCTCCTCCATTCTCCCTTCCCTGACCCCATCACTCAACCCCTCTCCCCGTTCTCTCTTTCTGTCAATCTCTGTGTCCCTACCCATTTCTCTCTCTGTTCTCACTCTCCGTCTCCTGCACTCAAGCCTACTCCCTCTGCCCTTCACTGCTTGCTCCGACCCTCCACCCCCTTGTCCTTCATACTTCATATTCATACACCTTTCTCTCTTTGCCCCGCCTCTGCTCCCTTGACCCCCCTATGTCTCCCTGCCTCCATTTTCTTTCTTGCTCTACCATGCTCCTCCCCTGTTCTGTCCTCTTGTTCCCCATTCCCCGCCCATCTTAGAGTTCTGTGGTCCCATATGCTAATCTTACTCCAGGGCAGGCTCTTCTCTAAAGTGAACTCATAGCTGCTCCAGACTTACATGATCCAGCTTAACTTTCCCGGGGGAAAAAGAGTTTCTCTTTCACAATAGTTGTAGGAAAAAATCCCCAGGATTGCCTCTTATTTGACTCTGTGGGGTTGGAATATGCGGAGAAGCCTCAGAGCTGAGGAGGGGTGGTGGTACCCCTTTCAGAGCCATGTGGACTAAAGTTCAGGAAAATCAAGGTGCTAGAGAAGGAGTGTTGGGAACTGGATTCAGAAGAAAGAAGAAAGAGTATTGGATCTTGGGCAGACAAAATATAATGGGCCACTACTGTTACTACTGGACAGCCTACTGACTAGGAGTATTCTACTGAAAATATCCTTAATATTATGATCCAAATTTAAAGAGCTAAAACAAGCAACCTAAAAATCTCAGGAGGATACAGAATAAAGGTTGGTGTCTCAGTTTGTCACAGTCTAGGGCAGATGGGGTGGCCTTCTCTCACCCTGACAGCTCAGGGATTCTGACTCTTACCAGAGGGCTGCTATCCCAGAGTCTTTCACTTCCAGCTGCGTGAATGGGAGGGAAGAGGGTAGAACACACAGGTTTTTATGGCAACACTCAGATGGTATACAGAATTTCTGCTCACATCCCATTGGCCGGAACCCAATCTCTTGTTCTCACTCTAACTATAAGGGCTGCTAAAAATTTAATGTTCGTATGTGCCCAGAAAGAAAATGAACAGGGCTTGGGGAGCACATAGCACTGTTAGGCCCGTAGTCATCTTGTTTGCCTATGTGGCTGGATGGCATGTAGCCAGAACTGAACCAAAAGAAAGTTAATGCTGGGTATTTATGAGATGAGCGTGTATGTTTTCCTCTAAAATGACTTCCATACTTTCTTTAGATCTAGGCTTTATCCTGAAATTCTCCTTTATTCATGCAGCCTTCCAATATGGCACAGCATTGAAGAGCTTGGACTTTGGAATTGGGCATGATTCAAACCCCAGCTGCCCCATATTGTAGGGGTGACATTGAGCAAATTAGCCCCTCTGAGCCCTTGTTTCCTCTCTCATGTACTGTGCCAGAAAATATCATTAATAATCATCCAAATTTTAAAAGCATCCAAATCACTTTGGGGTTGTGCCTTTTTCTTTTTATAGCTATGATTTTACTTAGCAACTCCGCGAAGCTCGGCAAGTTAGTGGTACAGCTGGGCGTGGGCTGCGCTGTAGGTTCCCATTCTCCATCCACTAGAATCTTCCAATTTCAGAGCTAAAGAGAAGATCTTCGGTCACCCATTCCATTTTCCAGAAGAGGACACTGAGGCCCAGGGAAGGTGTCTGCCCGTGCACGCAGTCATGTGACAGGCTGGGTGGCTGAGCTGGAGAACCATCTCCCCTCGGGCTGCATTGTGTGACCCTGTGAGGCTCCTCTCTCAGCCTTTCCTCTGTCCGGTTCTGTTACCTCACTGAGCTGGAAACAAAGGCTCCACGGTTCTACAGGGCGGCTCAAAGGAAAGCCTGCCCATTTCATTAGGTGGCAGGTCCCCCCCGACACTTACACCAGGATATTTTCTCGTGTTCTAACCATAGAGACCGTCCTTTCTACAGAAACTGGTTTAAAAACTTGTCAGTTTTACAGAGATGCTGCTGCCGCTCATTGAGGGGTGATAAAGACATAGGTAATTGCTGTAGAATAATACTGCTGCCAAGAAGATGATTGAACTCCCACACAGAAGGTGAACAGATGGTATATCTATTGAAATTCATAGGCTGTGAGATGGAATAATTTAACTGATGGCGGGGCACCCTCATTTCAGGCTGAGGGAGGCTCCCATAAGAACAAGCGTGCCACTAGGTGGCAGGACCAGCCAGGGCCCCCGTGTCTGTCTGCTCTCAGAAAAGGAGACCTGGATTCTGCGCACACTGAAGAATTACTTCGGTTCATATCCTAATTGGGACTGCAGACCTCCCTGTGGGTTTTTTTTTTTTTTTTTAACTTAACATCAGACACCGCCCTACCCCCAAGCACTGATGACTTTTGCCTAGAGAAAAAGCCATCCAACGACAGGGTTTTATCACTAAAGGGTTGGGGCCATGGCTTGGGAGTAGGGCGGTGTCTGGACCAGGAGTAGCTTTGGGCTCCCCAAATCTCATATATCATTCGCCCATGTGGGCCTAATGACATTTTCTTCCTGCTGGCTGCCGCCCACCCCCAGCCTTGCCTACTACTTGCCATGCAACTTCATTTTGGAAGTTGATAGAGCTCATAACATGATGTTAGAGGAAGAGTAAAGGGATCCATTGTGAATGGATGTGAAGGGGTGGAGGAAATTGTAACATAGAACATGTGAGTCGGTGAGTTAACCAGTGATGGTTACCATCTCCTTATTTCTGTCTTCTTATTAATCATCATTAGAAGTTCTTCCCCTGACTTTGGTTTCTAAATACAGAGCACTGAAAATCTTGGTCGGTGACTCTGAGTTGCCCATACCTTCTGATTCTGTGGGGGAACCACGTCCTGCTGATCTTTGATTTCACAAACGAACCCATTCATTCACTGCATAAATATTCATCGAGTCTTTCTTTGTTCAAGCTTTTACCTTTTTCTTAGGTCTGTTTTCTTATCTGTAAAAGGGAGAAAAATTCCCATCTCATAGGGTTGTCCTAAGTATTAAATGAGCACTTTTATATAAAATACTTAAATAAAGCCTGGTGGATAGAAAGTACTTACTAAATGTTAGCTGCTGTTTAGTGCTCCTTCCCCCAGCACTGCTTCCTACTGTATACTTACTGCTACTATGCTACTGTGTTACTATTCCTATGACTATGATGACTACTACTGTATTACTACTATACTACTGCTATTACTACTGTATTACTACTATTACTACTACTATGTGACTTCTCTTAATTTGGATTTTGAGCCCCTGTTTCTCTGAATTGCAGAAAAGATCTGATCTCATCAACCTAAGGTAAATTTATTATGTCCTGGATTTTTAGTTAAATAGCTCATTTGGAAAACTCCCCTTTCTTCCACTTCACTTCTCCTCAGAGGATGAGGTAACCATTTGGGGTTTACATCCAACCTTGCTGGGGACACAGGGCCATGTGGTCCATAAAAACCCTCCATCTGCACTAAGAAACCTGGTCTTTAACACCGCTTTGTTCTTTGGCCTCTATCTGTATACATCTCTGAGGTCTGAGCTGGTCTCTTCTGAGCCATTTTGGGGCCTAGTGCGGGTGGGGGATGGGATGGACAGACACCACTTAGAAGTTTTCAGATGTTCTCTGGCCTCTTGCTGGCCTCATACCAAGCTGGATCAGAGGTGTTTCTGCAAAGCCGCAGGCTGTCTGCGCTATACTCTGGGAACTGAAGCACAAGCCCCCTTGTCTTGGGGTCCCCAAACTTAAGGGATGTTCTATAATTCCCTGCTTAACCTTTATAATGCCCACCACCCCTCCCTGCCAGCACATGTGTAGCCCCCTCCAAATTTTATTATTTTCTAACTTCTCAAATCAATACTCATCATTCATGGAGGAAAATCAAGTACAGAGCAGGGAAACCTGCATTGGGAAGAGGCTAGGTTCTTGAGCATTTGCTCTCAAATCATGGCATGGAGGTGACCAGTGAGGGTTTAAGAAGTATATCGTCAACCACTAGCAATATGTGCCATAACAGTTGTTCTGGAACAAGATTCTTGGATATGATCAAGTTACTAATTCAGACTGAAAATAGGTAGTGTTCATAAGGCTAAAATGAACAAAGAAAAATTCTGGATTATAGGCTATACAAATATAGTTTCTTTGACTGAACACAGGCCCATTCAACATAGGCCAATAAATATAGACCCATTCAACATAGACCAGTATTGCCAAATAGGGACCCTGTCATGCTTGTGAGGAATAAATGAGAGTAAGTTTCCACTTACACACTTTGTACTTGAAAATAGTTTATGCTGTTTATGCTCATCTTATAACTGCATTATTTATAAAGAGATATATGAACTCTAGCCCCCCCTTCCTTATCCTATACTTAAAAAGAAATAGATTACTAAAATTTCCTTTCACATATTACTTAGGGCCAGAATTAGTTGATTGTTAGAACTGAGCTTTATCTTCTTAGATGGTGATGATCTAGGTCAGAGGTCAACAAGCTCCAGCGCCACTGCAGAGGCAGAGGCCATCTCGGGGATCTTGAGGAGAGCAGGTGGGAGGAGCTGTGCTTTCCCCAAGCAACGGAGGTGTTTGAGTCATTTCCACCCTCCTCTGTGGCTCCGAAAGCCTGTGGTGATTTTATGCCACCTGCATAACCTGATTTGCATCTTAAATGAATATCCAGCTACTGCTTGGACTTTTTTCAGAAGGAGGAGAATGGCTTTTATGAAGCCATCTGTAGATGAAAAATAAATAGCCGCCAGCAGTCCTGGAATATGTGATTGAAGGAGCTAGCACCCAGTAAAAGAGCCAAACAGCTGACTTGCTCCCCAAGTCAAGACGCTACTCAAGAGATTTCAGTATAGACAAGATAAGGGAGACAGGCAGGAACCATCTGGAAGATAAAGGGAAAATAAAAGCCATTTGAGAGCCATTGACACACTTGGATCAGGGACAGGCCAGAGCTTGTCCTCTCAACCTAAATCTCCTGCCCCCTGGAGGTCTCATATCCTCTCTCCTCCAAGAGCCTGATGGACTTTCTTAACTTAAAGTCATGGAATTCCCCCTCTGGTAGGTGTGCAGGGGGCCTTCCTGTAGACACTCAAGGAACATTTCCACATCTGGACCCAAGTCCCATTTTTATGGTGTCTTCCACTCAGTGATGTCAGAGGTTAATTGGATTAACCTCATTCTTCTTTTCTTCCTTTCCTTAATCATCCTGAGCCACCACTTACCGCTCAGAAGCGAATTGTGGAAAATGTGGCAGATCTTAGCTTCAAATAGCAAAATACAAGAGTGAAACAAGGATTGAGGAAGTAAATATGATGAATCAGAACAATTCTCTCCAATTGAGTTTCTTACTGACATTTCTCCTCGCTGATCCTCTTCCACTTCTCCTCCTTGAGTAAAGACCTTTTGGCCAGGGAAAGAGAGGGGAGAAATAGAGAAGAACAATAGAGACCTCTTTTCCTTTCCCCTCTCCTGTCTTTCTTTCTTCTCTCTGGCTCTCCTTTCTTTTTCCCTCTTTCCTCTTTGCCCTTTCCCCTCTTCTCTAGTGTTTGTGCTCTGTCCTTGTTCCCCACAAGGGAGACACAATTACTGCTCCAGTGCCCCCCTATCCCACTTTGATTAGGGATATAAAAGTAGAGAGGGTCTATGCCTGGCATCCTGAAGGATGATCAGGAAATAACTGATCTTATGGAGGAATTTCTGTTGCCGTCTTGGTACTGTTGTATAGCAGAACCAACTGCTAGGCATGCCTACCCTGGAGAAATTCTTGGAGATCTCTGCAGATACTCACTGGTACTCTAGGACATCCAAAAGTTCTGATGGCCTTCTTCAATGAGTCACAGACAGCAAATGAGAGTGTACATCTGGAACCTGAAGGAGTCTTTTAGATAGCACAGGGGAATTTTTTCAGGAAAGATGTGACATAGACTGTGCCTTTGGTGTGCCATGGCATTTCTGTGGATCACTATCTCCAGGGAGCAAGTCAAGAAAACAGAGCCCATTGCCTATGTCAGGGACTGGGTGAGATGAGTTACAGTCTTAGAAGGAGGGCATAAGTCCCATTCCCACCACCACCAAGGTGGCCTTATCTGGAACTCAAGGACAACTTCAAGGAGGAGAGGGACAAGAGGCAGTTTTTCTATTTATCTGAATTTTATTTTTCATATTGGTTGGACTAGGGGCTCAAAGTAAAAAACTAAATTGAATTATAGGAAATAGTTATGTTTCTTATGTGCCAGGATTTGTGATTATAAAATCTGTACTACATAGAGTCATGTTTATTTTTTAATTTTTTAAAATATTTTTATTTATTTATTTGAGATGGAGAGAGCATTGGTGGGGTGGAGGGGCAGAGGGAGAGGGCAAAGCATGCAAGGCTTGATCCCAGGACCCTGGGATCATGACCTGAGCCAAAGTCAGATGTTTAACTGACTAAGTCACCCAGGGACTCTGATAGAGTCACATTTATTAAACACTATGTGCCATGTATGGTACTAAAGGATTTTTTTGCATTTTATTTTTTAATTCTTTTAATGACTTCATGAGGCAGATGTTACTAATCCTGTTTTACAGAGGAAACTAAGACTTTCACAGGTGCATTAGGTTACACAGTCAGAAGGGGTGGAGCTAGGACTTGCCAGGCTGTATGATTCTGGAGTTCCATTTGCTTCATGTACCCTAATACTTGAGGGTCAGCTAGGACCCTATGATAGGTCACTGAGATCTGCTTTCCAGAAACCTGTTAGTGAAGCAAACCTTCCCTTGGCAAGGAAACCTTTCTGGACCTCTTTTCCTGGACCTGCCAGGTGTTCTGGTGGACATGGGATACAAAATGAACGGCATTCACTCCCTCCAGGGATGGAACAACCTGCCTGCATTTGATTCTAATGGAGGGAAAGTATTCAGTATGGATGGTTTGAGTGAATAAATTTGAAAGGCATAGAGCACCAGTCGGGCAAAGAATGCCTAATTTCAAATGAAGCATCAAGAATATTGCAACCATGCTCACAGAAAGAGAAGTTGAAAGGATCAGAACACTCATTCTGATAGAAGTATAGATTTGTCTTTAGAATGGTCTCTGCCTTAGGCAGTGCTAAAGGCTGTTGGTTAGAAACCTATTCCAGGCTGAAAAAAGCCCTAGGGAACAATTGGTCTCAGAGCTGAGAGAGGCTGATCTGATCTAAGAAGGTTCTTTTATTCTTAACATCAATGAGGTAGTGATGAGGGAAATCAGAGTCAGTGGATCTCCTGCAGTGGCACTGTGATCAGCAGGGAGAACTCATTTCTGGAAACAGCACCCCTTTCTTGGTGTCCACAAAACTAAAATAATAATTACTAAAGTGATTGATGTAGGTAGGAAATCCAGACCATATTCTAACTTCTGTCATCACACAGACACACTATCAAAGACAGGAGATACAACTCGGGTTCAGCTTCCTCTAAGGGAAAGAGGAGAGAACTAGTTCTAATCTCTAACCTGTGCCTTTGTTAGGCCACAGGTTGTGACTTTGGTTGCCAGGCAGTGAGCATAGTCTTCCAGCTTTCTGCTATTTTCTTGTTGGGTTGGTATGTCTATTCTGAAAGGAAATGGTCAGGAAGGCCTATCTGTTGAAGCTATCTTAGGGCGTTAGGGGTCTTTGGTGGTTAGTAGTAGACACCAACTCTGATTAAATCAAAAGGGAGTTTACTGCAGCAATTCAGGAGAGTCTGTAGGATAGAAGCAGCTGGCTCAGAATGCGTGAAATTGGGTTGCCCTGAAGGTCTTGGGGCTGGAAGGGCTTCACATTTTGATTTTGGCACCGGTGTTGCTACCAGTGAATCCAGCCTCACTCAGCCTTTCCCTCACTTTTTTCCTGATTCCACTGTAGAGAGGTGGGTTCCTTTTGGCCTGGCTTGGACTGGGTAACCAGCTCCTGGCCAGTGGAAGGCAAAAACCTCTTAATTTAAGTCCCACAGACTAATCAATGAAGAGGATGAAGAAGAAGTAATTCCTCAAGGAAATAGGTAGAGGGTTTAAAAAAAAGAGCGGGGGGCGGGGGTGTGTAGGCCAGGGAGCCACCTGAGCACCTTCGTTGGAACAGCTCAGCTCTGATGACTGCAGCACACGTGTTGGTGTGGTCTTTTTTTTTTTTTTTTTTTTAAATATTTTTTTATTTATTTGACAGAGAGAAATCACAACTAGGCAGAGAGGCAGGCAGAGAGAGAGGAGGAAGCAGGCTCCCTGTGGAGCAGAGAGCCCGATGTGGGGCTCCATCCCAGGACCCTGGGATCATGACCTGAGCCGAAGGCAGAGGCTTTAACCCACTGAGCCACCCAGGTGCCCCTGTTGGTGTGGTCTTAACAGGCTTTTGTGATCCTGCTCTACCTTCCCTCCCGACATATCTGTGACAGCTCCTCCTTGTGACCCTGACACCTTCGTACGTCGTCCATTTTCCCCAGGCTGACTTTCCCTTTCTGACTGTCTGTCTTTGCTCCCTTTGCTGCTCACCAGGAGCTAATCACTTCTTCTTGTGTACTCTCATAACACTTTTTGTTTTTGTGGATAATAATAATCCTCTTTTAATCCTCATTTTCCCGGCCCAAGAATTTCCTCCCTACATTTTGCTGCCGCTATTGCAAATGTAGACAAAGCAGTTAATATGACCCAGGTCTTTCCTAAGCACCATCTGTGTATTAACATTTAATTCTACTAACTACCCTATGCTGCTCATATCTTTGTTTCACAGCTGAGGATACTGGCAAGGGAAGTTGAGTAATTTGTCCAAGGTCAGACAACTGGAAGTGGCTGGAACAAAATTTGAACTTCACATTCTGGCATCAGTACCCTTGACTAGTCTTGACTGTTTCATGCCTCCTGCACCCTCCACATCCATCACTCATCTGTTCTACCTCTTAACTTAATAATTTTGTTTTTCACCCTGTATTCCCACTGCCATGCTACCAGTCCCCATCCTCCAAGTCTGCCATTAGCATAAACTTATGGTTGAAAGGGGCTTACAATGAGTAGCAAAAGATGCTCCTCTTGCCTCAGTCACTCAGGAAATTCCAAGTGTTTTAGAAACTCTGAGCCCGGAACCGGGACTGTCAAATAAGTATGTCTTATTATATCACAATATCACACATATTATAATTGAGTGCTTCCTGATCTGTTTGGAGACAACTTAACACTGTACTCCTTCAAGTGTATTCAGCATCTTGTTGCCAAAGAGACTTTACCAAAAATTCAACATGATCATGTTGTTCATCTGCTTATAATTAAAGATTTCCCTTTACCTACTGCCCCAGCATAATTTGAGTCTAACTTTCCAGTTGTGCTGTCTACCTCTTAGCCCCTTGCCCATAGTCCTCTACATCTGAGTGTCTTCTGTGTATCACTTAGGAGAGTACCTAGGACCTTCTGGGTGCTTTGGAATTTGGCAGCTCTACCAAATTGCTTGCCATTATTTCAACATCTATTTTTCATCCTTGGCACCGTGTAAAAGGACCTTTGCATCTTGACGTCCCCGTGTGTCTGGCAAAGGCCCTATTTATATTCCAAAGCACTGTGCACATAGCATCACCCGTGGGAAGCCTTCCCCACTCATCACAGGTACAGTTGTTTCTTCCTGTTTCCATAGCTATGCTAAAATACTTACCTGGTATATAATTCTCCTAGGGCTCTTAAAAAACAAATGACCACAAACTGGGTAGTTTCAAGCAACAGAAACTTATTGTCTCATAGTTCTTGAGGATAGAAGTCTGAAAACAAGGTGTCATAGGGCCATGATTCCTCTGGAACCTAGCGTCTGGTGTTTTTTTGGGCAATTTTGGGAATCTCTTGGCTTGCAGTTCATTTCATCATGGCCTTTGTAGCCATGCGGTGCTCTCCTTGGGTGTTTCTGTGTTCACATGGTTATTTTTTTGTAAGGACCAGTTGTGCTGGGCTAGGGGTTCACCCTACTCCACTCTGACCTCATCTTAACTAGTTATTGCAATGACCCTATTTCCAAATCAGCTCACATTTTGAGATACCGGAGATTGGGATGTCAGGATGTCTTTTTTGGTGTGTGTGTGTGTGTGTGTGTGTGTGTGTGTGTGTGTGTGTGTGTGACAGTTAAGCCCATAACATCTGTCTACATCATAAACTTCTGTAAATGTGTGGCCTCCCTTACTAGACTGTGGATCACACCTTATTCATCTTTCTGTCACTTGCTCCATCCCATTATGGGCACTTGTTAAATATATGGTGCTTAACTCCTTTCATGAGATGAAAAATTGAAGGGCAGAGAGGAGTTGTATTTTCCTCAATAGGTTATGAATACAGTGGAAAGTGGGTTAGGATTTCTTCCCACTATCATGTAAAATCCACCAGTGACAATGTCTGTTAGTGCTTAGAACATGCCTGGCATAGAGCAAGTGCTAAATAAATTTTACTAAATATTCATATTTTTTGAGTTGGAGAGAAACAATTGAATGAGTGGGTTAAGATTATGGGAAGTAAGCTATAGATAATTTTAGAAACATTTTGTTGGTCATTGCCCTGACCAGATCTTTGCTGTATTTGTTAAGATGAGTTCAAAAGCTCATGAAAGTAAAGCTGATTCTTGCTAGCTTCTAGTTGGAGGGTAGAAGCCTAGTGTAAAGAAAACCACTGCTGGGGTGCTGAAGGCATTGGAATTTGCCTTTTACCTATAGGTCAACATCCTCCTGAAGACTTTGTGGGCTTCCCCATGTCCTACAAGGGTATCACAATGGAGAAAGTTTTGCCAGTATAATTCCTGAGAGAAGCAGACCCTGCTTTTCTGCCTATTTCTGAAAATTCCTAATCATAGGACACTGAAATCCAGTTTTGCTCCTGTGTAACTGTCCAAACTGGATATTTAGCTCAGTCCTTGTCCACTAACTGGCGTTAACTGACGCTGCCTGGAACCACTCATCCCTAGCTTTTCCCAAGGTCTCCTACTTTCGTGGTTTTGTACTGTGGATGCCCTCAGTCATATCACATTTGGAACTTGATTTAAGACTATCAACTCTGAGGAGGTAAATACTTGTCTTGTTTCCTTCACCTTCCTGCTTTCCCACTGGAGTCCTTGTCTTTAGGTATATGGTCGGTTCCCCACACCATAACATGTTATGGAAGGTGGATGCCCGCTTCCTTTTAGGGCTTCCTGAGGAACAGCTCAGTATAATGGGAAATGCAGATCTGGACTTCCCTTTATCTCAGAGGCAATGGAGGGTTGGTTTTTGGGTTCATGATTTTACTAAGTTTGTGTTTGTTAATAATCACTTCAGGTTCAGGTCAAACTATTGTGAAGACCCTTGAGTGCTGGCTTTCTCTGATGGGAGTCATGAGTCTTGGAAATGTAGTGTGTGGAGCTAATTTTCATCGCAGGATTAAGAACAGAAGCAGCCACGTTGCCTCTTTTCAGATGGCATGGTTGGAATTTGTCTCTGTCACTAAAACATACTCTTTCCATTTGCTGTGTGGTCATTTGAATGACTGGACACCATGATCCTACAGTTGTCGTGACTTCAAATAAGGAGGAGCTGGTGGGGAAAGATTCTGTGTGCCCTTTGAGTGCTGGTGCATGAATAGGTGGAATAGGTCAAGGTTTTGGGAATGTTCATTGACATATTTTTCTCACTGGGCCTCTGGAGGTGATTGACTGAGGCTTTGGCCCACTTTTGTCACAGGTATTATATTTATGAATTTTTCCCTTTCCTAATTCTCATTACTATAATTAGCAGCTCTTCATCATAATTCATTTGACTATGCAGGACCACTGGGAAGTTAGAAACATAGCAATTATTGAAAGAGGGATATCATTAAAAGTCACTTACAGGAGATGAAGGAATAATTATGAACACAATTTTCTTAAGTAACCTATGACTTATGATTCCATCTAATTGCTTCTGTTACAATTGGGGTTAAAGTGGAGTATCAAGTATTTACTTATCACCCACTTTTGAAAACCTTCTCTTTACATTTCTTCTTTGTTCCTTCAGTGACCTAACATAGAGGACTTATCAGCCTTAACTTATGCCCAAGGGCCATAAAGAGAACTGAAAGCCAGTACTATTCTTAGATGCCCAGAGTTCTATCTAAACTACCCCTTTAGCTAAAAGTCTTGATTTCTGCTAATAAATTTTCTTCTGGAAGCTTTAAGCTTTAAGTTGTTATCAAGTACTGATACTTTTGCATGAAGGAGTTATGTGAATGGGGATGTTAGCTGTCCTCCAGAGATTCATGTTTTCACTTCTAGCGCAGAGTGTTTGCATAGAGGGGGCTCTCTGGGCAGGAGCTGTATTTCCCAGCCCTTCTTGTATCTCTCTGGGTCGCTGTGATGGAGTTCTGGACAGCAGAATATGGATGGAAGTGATGTAAACTATTTCTGGGCTTAGCCTATGACAGCCTTTTCTGTAATTATTTACTTGCCCTTTTTCTCTACCTGCTGGGTGACTTTCCACACCCAGGAAGTCAAGAGTTGATGACAGAAAGGTCTTTATCCATTTAGGTCCCTAAATAACTATGTGAAACAGCTCCCCTCTGCCCTACATTCTATGGCAACTGGACTCCTATTGTGTTAAGCCACTGAGAATTGGGGTTTATCTATTACCACATCTAGTGTTACCCTAAAAAGTAGTAAAACATTTTCTTAAAAATACACTTTGATAAGATAATTTGAGATAACCAAGTACCTCAGGGAAGAGGAAGAAAAGGTTGTGGTTTGGTGGGGGTGGGGGGCGTGAAGGTAGAAGGAATCTGGAATGGCAAGCCTTGGGTCACAAATTTTCTTACGTATTTGTTCTCGTTAGCCCAGTATACCACTTGTAACATATTGGTTAGAAGGGATTTCTCGCTGAAATAACATTTAAGATTCTTCTTATAATTTTCAGCTTTCTTAATATCATGTTTTCCTTCTCTTATTTTCATAGTCTTAGGCAAATATTTGTAAATATTTGTAAATCATCTTCTCTAGTCCTAAGCATTAAAGCACAAGTATTTATTTTCCCCTCACTCATGGCTCCTGTGTCAAAATTTCAAGCCTGATAAATAAGAGTGTAGGAGTGTAGAAGAGTTCCACTTTCTCTGAATCCTTGCCAACACCTGTCGTCTCTTCACTAGTTAATTTTAGCCATTCTAACTGGTATGAAGTGGTATCTCACTGTGGTTTTGATTTGTATTTCCCTGATGTCAAGTAATGTTGAGCACTTTTTCATGTGTCTGTTGGCCATTTGGATGTCTTCTTTGCCAAATGTCTGTTCATGTCTTCTGCCCATTTCTTGATTGAATTATTTTTTCGAGTGTTGAGTTTGATCAGTTCTTTATAGATTTTGGATATTAGCCCTTTATCTGATATCTCATTTGTAAATATCTTCTCCCATTCTGTCTGTTGTCTTTTGGTTTTGTTGACTGTTTCCTTTGCTGTGCAAAAGCTTTTGATATCGATGAAGTCCCAACAGTTCATTTTTGCACTAGCCCTTTATCTGATATGTCATTTGCAAATATCTTCTCCCATTCTGTCAGTTGTCTTTTGGTTTTTTAACTGTTTCCTTTGCTGTGCAAAAGCTTTTGATCTTGATGAAATCCCAATAGTTCATTTTTGCCCTTGATTCCCTTGCCTTTGGCGATGTTTCTAGGAAGAAGTTGTTGCAGCTGAGGTCGAAGAGGTTGCTGCCTGTGTTCTCCTCAAGGATTTTGATGGATTCCTATCTCACATTGAGGTCTTTCCTCCATTTTGAGTCTATTTTCATGTGTGGTGTAAAGAAATGGTACAGTTTCATTTTTCTGCATGTGGCTGTCCAATTTTCCCAGCACCATTTTTGAAGAGACTGTCTTTTTTTCCATTGGATATTCTTTCCTGCTTTGTCAAAGATCAGTTGACCATAGAATTGAGGGTCTATTCCTAGGCTCTCTATTCTGTTCCATGGATCTATGTGTCTGTTTTTGTGCCAGTACCATACTGTCTTGATGATGACAGCTTTGTAATAGATCTTGAAGCCTGGAATTGTGATGCCACCAACTTTGGTTTTCATTTTCAACATTCATCTAGCTACTCGGTGTCTTTTCTGGCTCCATATAAATTTTAGGATTATTTGTTGCATTTCTTCGAAAAAAATGGATGGTTTTTTGATAGGGATTCATTAAATGTGTGGATTGCTTTATGTAGCATAGACATTTTCACAATATTTGTTTTTCCAATCCACGAGCATGGAAAGTTTCTCCATTTCTTTGTGTCTTCCTCAATTTCTTTCATGAGTACATTATAGTTTTCTGAGTTTAGATTCTTTGCCTCTTTGTTTAGGTTTACTCCTAGGTATCTTATGGTTTTGGGTGCAATTGTAAATGGGATTGACCCCTTAATTTTTCTTTCTTCTGTCTTGCTGTTGGTGTATAGAAATGCAACTGATTTCTGTGCATTGATTTTATATCCTGACACTTTAGTGAATTCCTGTATGAGTTCTAGCAGTTTTGGAGTAGTGTCTTTTGGGTATTCCACATAAAGTATCATATCATCTGCAAAGAATGAGAGTTTGACTTCTTTGCTGATTTGGATGCATTTTATTTCATTTTGTTGTCTGATTGCTGAGGCTGTGACTTCTAGTAATATGTTAAATAGCACTGGTGATAGTGGACATTGCTGCTGTGTTCCTGACCTTAGGGGAAAAGCTCTCAGTTTTTCCCCATGAGAATGATATTCACTGTGGGTTTTTCATAGATGGCTTTGATGATATTGAGGTATGTACCCTCTATCCGTACACTGTGAAGAGTTTTGATCAGGAAAGGATGCTGTAGTTTGTCAAATGCTTTTTTCAGCATCTATTGAGGGTATGATATGGTTCTTGTTCTTTCTTTTATTAATGTATTGTATCACACTGATTGATTTGCGGATGTTGAATCAACCTTGCAGCTCAGGAATAAATCCCACTTGGTCATGGTTATAATCCTTTTAATGTACTGTTGGATCCTATTCGCTAGTATTTTGGTGAGAATTTTTGTGCCGGTGTTCATCAAGGATATTGGTCTGTAATGCTCTTTTTTGATGGGGTCTTTGTCTGGTTTTGGGATCAAGGTAATGCTGGCCTCATAAAATGAGTTTGGAAGTTTTCCTTCCATTTCTATTTTTTTGAGTAGTTTCTGGAGAATAGGTATTAATTCTTCTTTAAATGTTTGATAGAGTTCCCCTGGGAAGCCATCTGGCCCTGGGCTCTTTTTTTTTGGCGGGGGGGAGATTTTTGAGAACTGCTTCAATCTCCATACTGGTTATGGGTCTGTTCAGGTTTTCTATTTCTTCCTGGTTCAGTTGTGGTAGTTTATAGGTCTCTAGGAATGCATCTATTTCTTCCAGATTGTCAAATTTGCTGGCATATAGTTGCTCATAATATGTTCTTATAATTGTTTGTATTTCTTTGGTGTTGATTATGGTCTCTCCTCTTTCATTCATGATTTTATTAATTTGGGTCCTTTCTCTTTTCTTTTTGATAAGTCTGTCCAGGGGTTTATCAATTTTATTAATTCGTTCAAAGAACCAGCTCCTAGTTTTGTTGATTTGTTCTACTCTTCTTTTGGTTTCTCTTTCATTGACTTCTGCTCTGATCTTTATTATTTCTCTTCTGCTGATGGGTTTAGGCTTTCTTTGCTGTTCTTTCTCCAGGTCCTTCAGGTGAGGGTTAGGTTGTGTTCTTGAAACCTTTCTTGTCTCTTGAGAAAGGCTTATATTGCTATATACTTTCCTCTCAGGACCACCTTTGCTGTGTCCCACAGATTTTGAACAGTTGTGTTTTCATTTTCATTTTCATTTGTTTCCATGAATTTTTTAAATTCTTCAATTTCCTGGTTGACCCATTCATTCTTCAGTAGGATGCTCTTTAGCCTCCATGTATTTGAGTTTTTTCCAAATTTCCTCTTGTAGTTCAGTTCTAGTTTCAAAGCATTGTGATCTGAAAATATGCAGGGAATGATCCCAGTCTTTTTGTACTGTCTGAGATCTGATTTGTGGCCCAGGATGTGATCTGTTCTGGAGACTGTTCCATGTACACTAGAGAAGAATATGTATTGGGATGGAATGTTCTGAATATATCTGTGATGTCCATATGGTCCAATGTGTCATTTAAAGCCTTTATTTCCTTATTGACCTTTTGGTTAGATGATCTGTCCATTTCAGTGAGGATGGTGTGAAAGTCCCCTACTATTATTGTATTATTGTCAGTGTGTTTTCTTTGATTTTGTTTTTAATTCATTTATGTAGTTGGCTGGTCCCATGTAGGGGCATAGATATTTAAAATTGTTAGATCTTCTTGTTGAGCAGACCCTTGAGTATGATATAGTGTCCGTCCTCATCTCATATTATAGTTTTTGGCTTAAAATCTAATTTGTATGATATAAGGATTGCCATCCCAGCTTTCTTTTGATGAGCATTAGCATGGTAAATGGCTTTCCACCTCCTCACTGTAAATCTGAAGTTGTCTTTGGGTCTAAAATGAGTTTCTTGCAGACATCATATCGATGTGTCTTCTTTTTTCTTTTTTTTTTTTTTAAATCTTTTTTTTTTTTTTTTTTTTTTTTTTTTTAGATTTTATTTATTTATTTGACAGAGAGAGAGATCACAAGTAGGCAGAGAGGCAGGCAGAGAGAGAGGAGGAAGCAGGCTCCCTGCAGAGCAGAGAGCCCGATGCGGGGCTCGATCCCAGGACCCTGAGATCATGACCTGAGCCGAAGGCAGCGGCTTAATCCACTGAGCCACCCAGGCGCCCCCTTTTTTCTTTTTTTATCCATTCTGATAGCCTGTGTCTTTTGATTGGGGCATTTAGGCCATTTACATTCAGGGTAACAATTGAAAGATATGAATTTAGTGCCATCGTATTGCATATTGTCTGTATATTGTCTCTCTTCCTTTCTGGTTGGTTACTTTTAGGCTCTCTCTTTGCTTAGAGGATCCCTTTCAACATTTCTTGTGGGGCTGGTTTGGTGTTTGCAAATTCTTTAAGTTTCTGTTTGTCTTAGAAGCTTTTTATCTCTCCTTCTCTTTTATTTCTCCAGAAAGGGATTTTATTTCTCCAGAAAGGGATTCTCTAGTATCTTCTATGCTTTTTTAAGCCCATCTAGCGTCTTTATAAACATCATTCTGAACTCTAGTTCTGACATCTTACTAATGTTCTTATCGATTAGTTCACCAGCAGTTGGTACTGCTTCTTGTTTCTTTTTTTTTTCTTTAAGGTGAGTTTTTCCACCTTGTCATTTTTTCCAGAGATGAACAGATGAATGAGAGAACAAAATACTAAAAGGGTAGCAATGACCCCAGAAAAATATACACTATCAAATCAGAAGAGACCCAAAACCACTAGGAGAAGAAAGGGAAAAAAGAATGTATGATTAGGCTGGTGAAAGAATAGAGCCACACCCTTGATTTTGGGTGTACTTTGGTCTGTTAGAAGAAACTGCCTCCCAAAATTTTAAAGAAAAACTTATACGTATACAAAAAATAAGGTTAAATATAATTAAGGGATAGAAAAATGATTATAAAAATGAAAATTTAAAAAGATTTTTAAAAAGGTATTGAGAAGATAAAATGGTTAAAATAGGTTAAAATAGGAAAGAGGAAAGATTAAAAAATAGAAAAAGAAAAAAATATTGAAAATTTTAAAAATTTAACTTTGAAAGACTAAGGAATCATGGGGGAAAAGCCATGAATTCTTTGTGCTGTATTCCCCTAGTACTGCTGTTTTGTAGTTCTCATTGATCGGTAACCTTGGTCTTAGCTTGATGTTCTTGTTGACCTTCTGGGGGAGGGGTCTGTTGCAGTGATTCTTAAGTGTCTTTGCCCAAGGAGGAATTGCACCACTCAGGGGCCAGGCTAAGTAATCTGCTCGGTTTTGCTCTTGGGGAACTTTTGTTCCCTGAATGCTTTCCTTACAGCTTTGGAGGAGGAGAAGGAAAATGGCGGCCTCCCATCTCTGACCCATAGGAGCAGAGAGCTGGGACCCCACTCCAGTGCTCCCTCAGAGAAAAGCAGTCAATCCCTCCTATCTCCCTGATCTCCAGCCACAATCTGTGCACACCCAGCCTATGACCAAGCATTTCTATCTCTGGCGCACAGCTGCATTTGGAGTCTCTAAGCCCAGCGGATTCCTGCAGTGCGCCCCTGCCCCTGCTGCTCCTCCCAGTGGAGGAAGGGGGGTTTCCTCCCCAGATTTGCTGCTTGTGGGGGCCCTGCTTGAAGAGCAGTGGCCTGAGTGTGCCTTGGATTATGGTTTAAGGTAACCCAGAGGAGAGCCCATGGCTCAGTCTCTGCAGCCATCTTCCCCACTCTGATACCTGGAAGCTCTGCCACACTCAGACACCCCGGTCTTTCTGTTACCCTGAGGGACCTGAGACCGCACTGTTCCTGTAAGGGCTCCTCCCCTCCCACTTAGGCTCTGGAGTGATGTCCCTCAGTGGAGCAGGCTTCTTAAAGTTCTAATTTTGTGCTCTGCTGCATACTGCTTGCCAGAAGGCAGACCTCCTGCCATGATCTATCTTCCGGTATATCCCCTCAGACTCACTTCTCCATATGTCCTACCTTCCAAAAGTGGTTGCTTTTCTGTTTCTAGAATTGCTGCTCTTCTTCTCTTCGATCTCCTGTTGAATTTGTAGGTATTCAGAATGGTTTGATAGCTATCTAGCTGAATTCCTGGGACCTGATGAAATTTAGGTCTCCTACTACTCCACCATCTTGCTCCTCCCCCTAGTATATAGAATTTCTGCTCTAAAAGTCTGGTTGAGACAAAGATGGGCCTGACCACCCTTTTGTCCTTACAATGAACAGAACTGCACTATGTGTGAAGTGAACTGAACAGAGTGGCTGTTCCTTCAATAGCCATTTGGAGCATGGAAGGTTGAATTCCAGTCCATTGTACAAATAGCCTTTAAATATCTGACCATTTTATTCTTGCTTATAGCTCTGAGTATTTTCAGTAAAACACCCGTTAATGCTTCCTGAGACCTATACATTAAATTAGACTTGATGTTCTTATGAATGATTATTGTCAATGAAAATTTACTTCATTTATAAATTAAATTGCATTAGGTATCTTTTGGCATGTAATAAATTACTCTATAAGCTGGCAGCAAACATGTATTATTTCACAGTTTCTCATGTCAGGATCCCAGGAGTGACTTAACTTTGTGGTTCTGGCTTAGGGTCCCTCATGAGACTGCGGTTAGAATGTCAACAGGGGCTACTGTCATCTGAAGGCTTGACTGGGCCTGGAGGATCTACTTCCATGCAGGCTTACTCATATGGCTTTTGGCTGGAGGCGACAATTCCTCCTCTTTCCATAGAGCTGCTCGTGGCATGACAACTCCTTTTCCCCATAGTGTGCAATCCAAAAGAGAGAGCAAGGCCAAAATAAACGATATAAACTAGTCTCAGAAATGACATACCATCATCACCTTTTCCATATTCTATTGTCATACATACATGGGGAGAATCTATAGAAAGTCATGACTACCAGGAAGTAGAGATCATGGGGGCCATCTTGAAGGCTGGTTGGCTGTCATAATATCCTTTCTTTTATATATATATATATATATTCTTTATTCTTAGAATTACCACTTTAATACACCATTAAAGTATTTCTACTTTTGCATATGGCCATATTCCTACAAAGATTCAGGCCATCTTAGGGCTTTTAGGACAACATAAAAAGACGTAAGTGTATGAAGAACTTTTGTGCTTAGGTTTTGTAGATTCTTTTTTTTCCCCAAATATATTCTGAATTTAAGACCTTGTTGCTCATTTAATGTGAGTCCCTTTATTTCATAAGCCTCATTTGAGTAAGGTGGTGGGACACCTCTGTAGGATGTTGCTTACCTGTCTACAGCAAAGAAGTTTATGGCAAAACTACTTAGAATTGGTTGGGTGATGCTCTGTTGGTAGTCTGGGCTCTGTAGTGCCTTCCACCTGTGAGCATCTCTCCCTGATTAAAAATCTAGTGCTTAGAAACTTAGGATTAAAAAATATATATGAAACTCAAGCCAGCTTCTGCATCTGTTGTTCAACCAAGAAACAGCAATCCATTTCAAATACTGAAATCAAAATGAGTTATACTGGATATTTATGACTAAATTTTCAGAGTAATACAAGGAATTTTCAAGGTAATTTAGACTCTATGCAATTTTTGCTTCATATGCTTACTTTAAAACCCCCAAAAGATTATTGCATTGTATACATGGTATATACTTCCTGTTTAGTTTCCTGTGGCCACCATAATACCCCAAACTTGGTGGCTTAGAACAAGAGAAATTTATTCTCTTACAGTTATGGAGTCCAGAAGTCCAAAATCAAGGTGTTTACAGGGCTGTGCTCCACTGAGGGTTCTAGAGGAGAATCTTTCCTTGCCTCTTTCAACTTTGGATGGGTCTAGATGTTTCTTAGCTTGTGGTTACATAACTGATTTCTGTCTTTACGTGCCTTCCCCCTCTTCTCTTTGTGGGTCTCTCCTCTATCTTCTAGAAGGACACTTGTCATTAGGGCTCACCTGCAGAATACAGAATGAGATTATTTTGAGATCCTGAATTACCTCTGCAAAGACTTTTTTTGGTAAGATCATATTCACAGGTCCTGGAGTTTAAGATATGAACATATCTTTTTGAGTGCCACCACTCAACCTACTATATGCTTCTTTACTATAAAACTGAAAACAAATTATATGTAATGCAACTTGTAATGTCTGGAAATAACTATCAATTTTTCTTTATCAGAATATTTGTGGAGCCTTTAATCAAGAATGTCTAAGGTAGCATTTAACCCTGTCCTTCTTCTTGTTCATACCTATGTCCTTTTTTCTTCTAACATGCCTCTGCATAACTCTCTAGCATGCCTAGTCCATTTCTTTACTCCATGTTGAACTGTGCATCACACTGGGTTTGTTGGTTTTTGGCACAGTGAATACTATACAATTAAATCTTCAGTTTCTGTTTGCTTTCATTTAAAGTTCAGTCTTAAAGACAGGGGTGTTCTGCCTGAAATTTGACAATGGTATTTTCATTATCATAGCTATTTCTATTCTTACTTGCTATTGTATCTCTATCAATACAGGCACTCTAGCTCTATATTATTTTTTCAAATCTGACATAATACTTTCTTAATAATTTCTGCAAAATAGCTACTGTCTAAAGTTCTAAAACTTGAAGGCAGTTTTGATGAGATGAAGGAGTAAACCTCTATGTCCAATATTGAAAGGCTTTCTACCATTTTTCAGAAGCTGTTTACCTGCATTTGTTTTCTGTATTTCATTTTCATACGTTACCCTGAGCTGCTGTCTGTCTTTTGGCAACAGCAGGCTGTTTCACTGGGATTTTGCTATTGAACACTTTCTTGCCCATTTACTAACTGTAGGCAGTTCCTTAAATCTACCCACCTGGATTTTTTAAAAAATGTAATTTTGTAAGGTATTTACTCATACATATTTCTTTTATCCTGATGGACAACATTTCACAAGAATTCCAACTAGGTAACAGGATACCCCTGAAATGGGTACAGAGGTTGAATTTTGAAGGATTGGACACAGGCTAGAACCAAATTTGAAAATCTGTTACTGAAGCTAGACACTTGCCAGAATGGTTCAAGGCTGTTAGCTTAAACAGAAATTCAACCATGGTATAGGTATCTTTATTTTAGGTCTAGAAGTCAAAGTTTGGCCAATTTAGAAGGGCATTTACTTTCTTAGGGTTCTGGATTGCATTACGCCAGAGTTGGAAAAGCAGGTGCTCTCCCAAGCCCATCCTCATTCAGTCAAATGATGGTTGTTTTCAGTTGAAAAAAATCTACAAAAGAAGATGCCAGCTGATTTGCATCATTGAAATGAAAAAGCCAGGGCAGATGAATAAGAGGCTTAGAGGAACTGTGTCCTACGTGTTTAAGAAAAAGCTGAAAGCAGAGCAGCTTAAAAAATTGAAAGCATTAAAATCAATATTTAAGAGGTTCATTTAACCATAACAAAAACACCTTAGCAACAGACTTTTTTATAGTGCTTTGCAAAGGAAGTGGGGCTCTCTGAGCTAGGATTGGCTGCTCAGTGCAGTGAACCCATGAAAAAGGACTTGATGTTCCATTGAACTGGAAGCAAATTATGTTGCCAGGGAAACCAGCTCCTCTGTGCTTCTCAGGTGAAAGGACGTTTGATCTTTAAAACAACAGAAACAGGGGTTTACACAATGACTATTACCTGCATTGTCCAAAAAGTGCAGTTAGGGTGAAACAAATGTATTATTGCTGCAATTACTAAATGATTATAGAGGCAGAAAATTGTTGCAAAGTCATTTGGTACGTACCTTACAAGGGATGCTGGCAAAAATTTAGTTGCAAATTCATTAATGTCATGAAAAATTTCAGTATGATGATGAGAGTAGTGTGTCTTCAGGTGTAATGCTATTTTATAACTAATCTTGCTCAACTAGGTAGTAGTTGGTGGTATTTCTCTGGGTGCATGATCCATCCTAGGAGACTGATTTATCAAACCTTGCCTCTAATTTGAAAAGGTTTCTCTAAGTACTAAGAAACACAGAGTTATAGTTGAAAAAGGGAATAGGGGGAAACTTAAAATTTGGGGATTGGATAGGATTAATAAACTCATTTTCATTTTGCTTTTGACATTTGGAGACTCTTGTCACACTGATAGCATGGCACAAGTATGACATGGTGTGTACTTATAACCAGTGAGTCACTTCTTGGGTTCAGTTTCAAGAGTCAGTTTGCATTATCCTGTGCTTGGGGAGCTGTTTGAATTATTGAGTTAAGACAAGGTTTATGGCCTTTATATTTGCTGTCTAGCAAAGAGTGTTGAATAATGAACTACATTTTTAATCAAAGATTTCCTTTTGCTCGAATCCCTTATTTCCCAATAGGCCTAACCTGATTTATTATGCTGAGTTACTCTCTAGGAGGAGTGTGTGTAACTTTGGCTTTCTTCTGAGAGAAGATGAACATTGGGGAAGCAGCAAGGGAAATAACAATTTTGACTTTTGGAAGTACTTGAGTTTTGGGGTAGCCATCCATTTATCCATCTACTCATTTCTCCATCAGAAGCTCTTTACTCCAAAATACAAAACACTCAAAGGAGCTACAGAGACCTAGTTCTCATCATGTAATGTCTTGGTAGGGACAGATAGAAACAGGATAAGCTAAAGCTGCTATAGTGTTCCAGCAGTAGTGCCTGGGATGTGGCAGGAACTCAAGAAATAGTTGTCAGATGAATGGACATATAAAGTACAATAGAAACATGAAGTAGGGGGTGATGGATTCTACTGGGGAATTTGGAGTGTTGGTTCTTCCTCATTTCATTTGGGTCTTGGCTCAATGTGACATCCTTTTAATATCCTCTCCCTGTCACCACCCCTGCCCTGCAGATAACTCGAATCTACCTTTTTTCCTTGCCTCACTGTACTTTTCTTCTTAGTATTTGTCATGACTTGAAAAGATGACATACATTGATTTGTTAGTTTGTCTATTACTACCACTTGACTATGAACTCTTGTGTATAAGGATGTTGTTTGTCTGGCTTGCTGCTCTACCCCCAAGAGCCTCAGTGCCCAGCACATAGTGCATGCTCACCACATATTTGTTAAAAAGGATAGGTGAATGAATGGATGATAACTTCTGGAAATACAATTTACCACCCTGGAAAGATGAGAACTTACTGATTTTATATTTGAGTCTCCAAAGACATAGTCAGTGGCCTTGAGGAGATTGGTGGGCTGGCAAAAAAATTCTTTTTTTGTCTTATACCTTATAATATTGCCATTAAGAAAAACAAATAATGTCACATAGTTAAGAGTAGAGAGGCATGGAATGCCGATACATACTATGAGGTGTTATGCAACTACTGCCATGTTTCATGTCTTGAAATGAAACAATTTCTTGTTAGAAATTAAAGAAAATATAATTTCCTGTTATGATTATGGACACTGGAGTTGATTTACCTTTCATGTAGCCTCAACTGAAGATGACAAAGAAAAGAAAATCAGATTATCATTTTTAGGGTAGCACATTTTGGGCTGAAGAAAGGTTGTTGACCATAGATCTGAAGGGAAGATTTTACATCTGTACATGTTGAAAATATACCAGGCAAAAAAATCAGAAACAAATCTATAAATACAGAGAACAAAGTGATGGTTGCTACAGGAGAGGTGAGGGGGGGATGGGCAAATTGAGTGAACAGGAATGGGAGGTACATACAGGCTTCCAGATATGGAATGAATAAGTCACAAGGATAAAAAGCACAGCATAGGGACTACAATCAGTGGTATCATAATAGTGTTGTATGGTGACAGATGGTAGCTACACTTGCAGTGAGCATAGCGTAACATATAGAGTTGTTGAATCACTAAGTTGTACACCTGAAACTAATGTAATATTGTCAATTATACTTCAATTAAAAAAAAACAAAGGCAAAATGGATCTTCATTATGAGAAGAGGGCAAAGCTTGGATTTGTCCAACACAATAGCTTTGCTTACAAACTTGCTTATTGCAGTGGCAAGGAAAGGAAGCCACACACGATTGGAGAAGTTCCAGGATTACTGGCAAGTCTAATATTTTGAAGCAGCCCTTGGAGAAATCTGTTAGGTCACATCTCTTTAATAGGCAGATGGATGAAATTACTCAGATATCTTGGGATAACCTCTCATGTCTTTCCTATTTGGGACACCTTTTTGGAGAAACTTTAAAAGCTACTGATATCTTTGAGATGATATAGGGAGTTTTGTTCAATTTGGGAGAGCATTAATCTCTTTGTAATACTTTTTATATCACTTCAGCATTGGAAAAGCCTCACGATCTCTGAAGCTCAGGACCAAGTGAAGTTTATTTGCCAGGCAAAACTCCAACTGGAAGGAAGAGCTTGGCCTCTGAACCCAGATGAAACAAGATGAAACGTATCTATTTTTGCTGTTTTGATGAAGCAAAAGCTCCACATGTTGTGTTGCTGCAGAATCATGCTGTCTTTATGAAGGCGCCTCATTCAGTCCCATGCATACTGTTTTAGAACGCTCTTAAGACTCCCCATTTTTATCTCCAGTCTTGCCTTGAAAGACTTACTTACCCAAGTGACATCCTCACTTGGATGTCCAGTAAGCATCTCTGATTGAATGTGTATAAGATAGACTCTTTTTAAAAAAATTTTAAATTCGATTATCCAACATATAGTCCATCATTAGTTTCAGATGAAGTGTTCAACAGTTCATCAATTGCACACAACACCCAGTGCTCATCACATTACGTGCCCTTCCCAATGCCCATCACCCAGTTGCCCTATCTCCACACCCACCTACCCTTCTGCAACGCTCAGCCTGTTTTCCAGCATCAAGAGTCTCTATTCATTTTTCCCTCTCTTCCCCTATGATCCTCTGCCCTATTTCTTATATTCCACATATGAGTAAAACTGTATGATAATTGTCCTTCTCTGGTTGACTTATTTTGCTTAGCATAATACCCTCTCCAGTTCCATCCACATTGATAGAAATGGTACATATTCATCCTTTCTGATGGCTGAGTAATAGTCCCATATATATACATATATATGTATATGTATATATATATGTATTCTGCATGTGGCTGTCCAATTTTCCCAGCACCATTTGTTGAAAAGATCGTCTGTTTTCCATTGGACATTCTTTTCTGCTTTGTCAAAGATTAGTTGACCATAGAGTTGAAGGTTCATTCCTGGGTTCTCTATTCTATTCATTGATTGATGTGTCCGTTTTTGTGCCAGCACCATGCTGTAAGACAGATTCTTGATTCCTCTTTACCACCTCTTGCTCCTAAAGCTTTTCCAGGTTGTATAAATAATGCTCTCTGGTTTCTGGGGTCAAGAACTTGGAGATGTCCTTGACTCCTCCATTTTCTTCAAACACCTCTAATCTATCAGCTGTAAATTTTGGCTTGGCTCTATTTTCAAAATTGTATCTACATCTGCTGCTATCACCCAGGTACAAGCCACCATTATCCTTCTTTTAAACTACTGAGGGAGCCTCCAAACTAATCTCTCTTTTTCCATCCTTGCTCCTTCTAGGCTCTTCTCCACACAGCAAAAAAATGAGCTTGTTAAGCTGTAAGTCTGGCCTTGTTACACTTTGGCTCAAATCCTCTGATGGCTTCCATCATATCTAGAATCAGATCCAAATTCTTACCATTGCCTAGAGGGTCATACATGATCTGGCCTAACTTAATTTCCTCCTGTTCTTCTTGCTATGTTCCTGATCACTTTGTCTGGAAGAAAAGTCCATCACTCTCTGTGCCCAAACTTTAATTTTTCTTTATAGATTTGTGGCTTGGGGAGATAGTAAGTGATGTCCCTTCTTCTTGTCATGTTCTGAATTTTATAAATAGGGCACAAGGACAGTCAGATGTTGAACAGAATATCAACCTTTTTTATGAGAAAACTGGTAGATGAACATGGCTCTAAATCTTTGACCAAGAGGGATATAGCAGTAAAGAAAACAAAGACCCTGTTTTCATGGAACTTATCTTCAAAGGTGATTTTTTTTAAGTTTAAAAGCATTATCAAATATATATCATATATATGTTTGCATCTATGTGTGTGTGTGTGTGTGTTTTACATATATCTTTGTTTCATGTATCTATGAAAGAGCCATGAAATAGGACCACAGCATGAAATTCTCTACCACTAGAAATTCAAAGAATTTCTTGACATCAAATTTCTGAAGCATCTGATAGGTATGAATTTAAAACTAATTTTTTTTTTGAGAGAAGTAAAAAACTTGCTTGGAAACTTTTGTCAAGGAGGAGTTCATTTTTTTTAAAAGATTTTATTTATTTATTTGGCAGACAGAGATCAGAAGTAGGCAGAGAGGCAGGCAGAGAGAGAGGAGGAAGCAGGCTCCCTGCTGAGCAGAGAGCCCGATGCAGGGCTTGATGCGGGGCTCTATCGCAGGACCCTGGGATCATGACCTGAGCCAAAGGCAGAGGCTTTAACCCACTGAGCCACCCAGGCGCCCCTCTGCTGGGACTTTTATAGACCCCATGAAAGGCTTGAAACTATCTTGAAACAGCATTAAGTCTTTGCTATTCCCCTTAAAGCCCCCCTATTTCCTGTGTGCCTGGATTGCTGCAAGATGAGGACATGTTCCTAACCTTCTATTAAGGACACTGGATTCTGCACCATGTCACTACAGCATCACTCTATCCTGTCTATAAATATGGATGCTATGTTAACAAGACTTACTGCTAATTTAATGGCAGTGGAGTATAGGCTTGTGAGCCGCACACATGCACAGAGAATGGTATTGAAAACAGGAAAGATAATTAGAGTTTAATAAATGGTAATTTGCTCAAAAAGGAGTTAATTATTTTTTTATAAATGTGTGTATGTGTATACACACACACACACACACACACAAATAGCTAAGGATTAGATATATATTTTTGTTTCACAGAGCACCATGATGGATGATTGTTTTTGATCAGGTTGCCACTATAAAGGAAGTAGATACCTATAAGAATTCCACTGCTGGAAAATTGCTTCTGTGTCATGGAGTTCAGTGTGACTTTGCTCTGTCACTTGATATTCCTATGGCCAGAAATGTACAGACCTCTGGGAACACTGCAGAATTTGTTTGAAGGTTGCTTTTACTTGGAAGACCTGTATATTAAAGCATGGATTATTAATCCTTTCCATGCTGACATCAGTGCATCAGTGATACAGTCTTTGCCAAAGATGATCTCATGGATTTGAGGACAAAGGGAATGGTACAACATGAATTCATCCAAATCTTGAAGCATTCTTCCTTGAAACAAACCTGTCTGTCTGTCAAGGTGAAAGATGGGTGCTCTCATTCTCGGCTGCTGTGTGTCATTTATTTTTTAGGACTAGTTGCTATCAAAATGAAAAGTTGCTTAAATATTAAAGATGGCTTGAGTTCTATTTCAAAATCATTTCATAATTTCAACTTCTTATTTAAGTCAAACAATTTCAACCTTCACAGTGAAATTTACCTTTGAGCAGATTTTTTGGGGGAGACAAAATTTGGATTTATTTCAGTCATTGCTTAGAAAATACCCATTAATTTTTGCATGAAAATGAGAAACATGACTCTTTGTAAGCCTGCTTGTATTTTCTACCTATGTGAAGGAAATAAATATCCAGTCTGCAAATGCATTGTATGCCAATGTGTGTTTATGTGTGCTTTTGCTCATTTTCCTCTGCAGAGAGCTTAGATTCTCAGAGAGGTTTGTGACCCCAAAAAGTGAAGCTCACTATCCTAGAGAGTTCTGTTCTTGCATGGAAGTCCAATGTATTGCTTACACAGCATCGATTTTCCTCCTTCTGGCAATTGTACCTAATGTCTTTGGCCCTACTTAGTACATGGTATGGGAGACCTGTGACCTAGCTCTAATTAAGTCAATAAGCCTAATCATCCTCTGAACCACAGGGACAAATAAATGACCCTAGTTGTCTAATCAGAGCCAGTGCCAAGATTTTTTTTTTTTTTTGAGATATTGAGGAAGGAAGCACTCTTCTACTGGACTTGGAGCTATAATGATCAAAACCTGGAAGTGGGTGCTATCACTGTAGGGGAAAATCTTTCAACCTGAAAGTGAGGCCAGCACAACTGACAACAGAGACAAGAGTTCAACAAGGACAGCTTCTTGGCATTGCCTGCCCATCTGATGATATCTGATTTTAAGTTATGTGAAACAACTTGTTTTTTCACCTAAAGCTACCTGAGTTGGTTTTGTCACTTGAAAATAAGAGTCAGGACTACTATGTAGCAAAGCTCTCCTAATTATAAATAAACACAAAGTCGGGAGTTTTTTAGTCTTAGTAACCAAAACTTTGGCACTGAGGAATTTTCAGACTGATATATGTCATTGGTCATTATTAACATGACTGACAAAGTTTGAGTTTGTTGTTTTACATTAAATACATTTTTTGCCTCCATATTACCCAGTCATCTTGGTAAGACAAATCCAGGAGATCTGAGTAGTCAGATGGGGAAGATACGGCAGCTATCCAGAGCAGTTGTCAAAGTAGGAGCCATATACTGCAGCAAGGCTAACCTAAGGCAACCAATGGTGATGTCTGTTAACACCTGGGTGTAAAGGAAAACAAACCCAAAGGTCCAGTGATAAGGAGGCTGAGAAAATAATGGCATATTCTTGTGTTGAGCTACCTAGTATTAACAATTATATTTCAAGTATTTGTTTATAGTCATAGAAAGATTAATGATCTACTGTAAGAAATATGTGAAATTTTATTTTTTAATTTATTTTAAAAATTGTAATTCAGGGGGTGCTTGGGTGTCTCAGTGGGTTAAAGCCTCTGCCTTCGGCTCAGGTCATGATCCCAGGGTTCTGGGATCGAGCCCCGCATCGGGCTCTCTGCTCTGCGGACAGCCTGCTTCCTCCTCTCTCTCTCTGCCTGCCTCTCTGCCTACTTGTGATCTCTGTCAAATAAATAAATAAAATCTTTTAAAAAAATTGTAATTCAGTGTAGTTAACATAATATTATATTAATTTCAGGTGTTCAATATATATTGATTCAGTAATTCTATACATTACTCAGTGCTCATTATGAAAAGCGTGCTCTTTATCCCCTTCACCTACTTCACCGCCCCTCCCCCCCCATTCACCTCCCCTTTGGTAACCATCAGTTTGTTCTTTATAGTTAAGAGTCTGTTTTCTGGTTCGTATCTTTTGTTCTTTTTTTGTATGTTTTTTTTAAATTTACATATGAGTTTGATCATATGGTATTTGTCTTTCTGACTGACTTATTTTGCTTAGCATTATACCCTCTACTTCTCTCCATGTCATTGCAAATGGCAAGATTTCATTCTTTATGTAATATGTTAATAATCTTTTTAATGTAATATTTATATATATGTATATATACATATACCATATCTTCATTGTCCATTCTTCTATCAATGGACACTTGGGTTGCTTCCATAATTTGGCTATTGTAAATAATACTGCAAAAAACACAAGGGTATATATATATACATATATATATATATATATATATATATATATATTAAATTACTGTTTTCATAATCTTTGGGTAAATACCCAGTAGTAGAATTATTGGACTGTATGGTAATTTAACTTTTAATATTTTGATGAACCTCTATACTGTTTTCCACCATGGCAGCACCAGTTTGCATTCCCACCAACAGTGCTTGAGGGTTCCTTTCTCTCCACATCCTTGCCAACACTTGTACCTTGTGCTTTTGATTTTAGCCATCCTTAGAGATGTGAGGTGATATCTCATTGTGGTTTTGATTTGCATTTCCCTGATGATGAGTGATGCTGGCGTCTCTTCATGTATTTTTGGCCATCTGTATGTCTTCTTTGGAGGAATGTCTGCTCTTGTCTTCTGCCCATTTGTTAATTGAATTATTATTACTATTTTTTGGTTTTGAGTTGTATAACTTCTTTATATATTTTGGATACTAACCCCTTATCATATATATCATTTGTAAGTCTCTTCTTCCATTCATTAGGTTGTCTTTTAGTTTTGTCGATTGCATCTCTTGCTGTGCAGAAGCTTTTCATTTTGATGTGTTCCCAATAGTTTATTTTTGCTTTTATTTTCCTTGCATTAGGAGATATATCTAGAAAAATGTTGTTATGGCGTATGTCAGAAATTATTGCCTGTGCTCTCCTCAAAGATTTTTTTTTTAATGGTTGCAGGTTTCATATTTAGGTCGTTGATCCACTTTTGTACATGGTGTAAGTTTTGTACATGGTATAAGAAAGTGGTCCAGTTTCATTCTCTTGCATGTAGCTGACCAGTTTTCCCAACACCATTTGGCGAAGAGACTCTCTTTCTCGCATTGCATGTTCTTCTCTCCTTTGTTGAAGATTTACTGACCATATGATTGTGGAAGCATGACATTTAAAAAGAGTATGTTTCCTTTAAAAAAGATTTCCTTTTTATAAAATACATGAATGCATATAAATATTAAAACATTTTCAAAGGTACCGCTGAAAATGCAAAAAAAAAAGATTTTCTCAAGGGGGTGGGATTAGAATGATTTACCTTTTTTCTTCTGCTTGTTTGTGTTCTAATTTTTCTAAAATGAATATGAATTCCTTGCATTAAAAAAAGAAGCAGAAGGTAGCTCCTGAGAGAGAAAATTACTAGTATTGCAAGCACGTAGGCAAGGAAATTTTAGGTGTCAGAGAAATGTAGAGGAGAGAATCAAAAGTTATAAAAAATACATTTTTCTAACTTTTGGAAATAATACAAAACCACAGCATATGGGAAGGATTCATAGAAGAAAAGACAGATCTTGGAATGTGGTCTTATAGGTTCAGCATGACTATGGGTGATCACTATTTTAAACTTCCTTTAGGAGTTTCCAATTGAGTTTGTTAGGTATGTTTTTCTTCAGTGAGGATGTATCTTAGCTTTGATAAAGTACACATGTTCCATGAAGAGACCTACCTGTCCATCTGATAGAGATGCATTGATAATACGAGGTAAACAAGAGATATTCAGAGAAGCACCACTCTCTTTCCTACCCTCTTCCCATTTTTCTAAGATAGACCTTCATCATCTTTCCTTTGCACTAATGCAGCAGCCTCCCAGTTGGTTTTCAGATTTCAATGTTTTTATCTTTCAAGGAGATTGTATTAGTTTCTTATTGCTGCTTTATCAATTTACTACAAACTTAGTATCTTAGAACTACAGTACACAGATTTATCATTCACTTCTGTGATTTAGAAGCCCGAAATGCATGTAACTGGAATAAAATCAGGGTGAGAGCGGACTGAATTTTTTTCTGGAGGCTCTAAGGGAGTTTTTTTTTTTTTCTCCTCTTCCAGGTTCTAGAGGCTCTCCACATTCCTTGCTTTCTGGTCGTTTTCCTCCATCTTCAAAGCTGACAGTGGTGGGTTGGGTTCTTCTTCTGCTACCATTTCTCTGGTTTTCTCTTCTGATTTTCTCTTTCAGTTTTAGGAACCTTGTGATTACCTTGGACTCCTCTGAAAATTTGGGATAATCTCCCTATTTTAAGGTCATCTGATTAGCAACCTTAATTCCACCTGCAACCTTGATGCCCCTTCGCCATGTGAGCTGACATTCACAGTTTTTAAGGATTAGGACATAGACATCTTTAGGAGGCTATTATTCTGTCTCCCACAGATGTTATCAACATAGCTATCAGAAAAAGCTGTCTAGTATGCACCCCTGGCCAGACCTCTGTCCTGGTTAAAACCTCTTTGAGCCTCTTATTTATCCAAAGTCCTTGAATTCACATACAAGGTTTGTCACCCTCTGATTTTGCTCTTATCTCAATCTTCCATCTTCCCATTACCTCCCAGTTTATGCTTAGGTAGTGTTGAGCGCATAGTAATCTGCACTCCCCTCCCAACCTTACATATACACACATGGCCATTTCACTCTCTTGTGCCTTACCTGATGCTGGCAACTGACTTTCATTCATCTCATTACTATACCTGGTTTTTCCTCCTACCACCCTATTTCACTTTGCGGACTCCTCTTCCTTTCCTGATTTCTAAATGTTGATCTATTCAGAGCTTGGTTATAACCTTCCTCTTGGTTCTCTCTCTTTTCTTAAATGATCTCATCCATTCTCCTGACTTCAACAACCGGATGATTCTCAAATTTTTATCTCCAGCACCAGTCCTGTCCCTAGACTTCCATATACAACTGCATACACTACTAGAAACTTTTACTTGCACGTCCTGTAGGCATTCTAGACATTTGACATTTAAAAAAGGCTTCCTCTTGATTTCCCCTTCCCCCCCACTCCCCGCCAATTGTGGGATCTTTTCACTTATTTGTTGAATGAGTGTTAATTATTTCATTCAGCTATACAATTAGGTGACTTTTACTGTTTACTGAATGTGCCAGACTCTTTTCTAAATTTTGATCTTTCAGACGTCCTCATGAAGTAGATATTATTCTTATGTCCATTTTACAAATGAAGAAATTGATGCTCAGAAAGTAGTCTGCCTAATTTACAGAGCAGTGAGGTAGAACCTTTAGAGTCTGACTGCAGATCTTACACTCTCAGCTACCAGGTTAAACAACTAAACAGTCCCAGGCTTGTTCCTAGTAAACTCTCAAACCTCCATGCTGACTTAGGAGCACCTCCTCTGTGTTCCCCCAGTCCTCTGTGCTCACTTCCACCTTTATAATTAACATGTGATGGTTAAATCTGTGTGTCCCTCTCTGGAGAATGTTCACTGACTGATTCGTCTTTGTTCCCACAGCAACTAGCACAGAACCTTGCACAGTAAGCAATGAACAACTACTTTGTTGAACCAAACAGATGTTCTTGTGTTGCTTCGTCATTATCACGTAACTCATGTTCCTGTCGCAGTTGGTTGTCATAAAACCTTCTCCTTCTCCTGATTTTGCCCCTTGACTCAGGTCCAGCGTCATAGCCCTTTATTGCAAAGGTCACAGGCAGCTTCCTTATTCTGACTGCACCTGAAATTCTCCTCTGAGAAACCATCTGTAACTAATCACAAGTGAGGGGGCAGTTCTCCTAGTCCCATTCTCCCTAACAGGAAACTTCTGTGTTCCTGTTGTATTCATAACCTTTGCTCTGAGGGCAGTGTCAATATTTAGTTTTATGTCAACTCTACTTATTTATTAGTTCTTAATTCTTTCCTCAGCTGTCTGCATTCCATATTGAATACTGTCACCTGTGGTTGTCAGCTGCTTCCCTGAGCCTAGTAGTTTTGTTGACGAGAGTAAGGGCCTCAGAGCCATAGAAGAACCATGTTGCTTGGATTCTTCCCGTTTCAATATCGTCTAACCCCAACCAGCTACGCTGCAGGTTGTTATTAGTCACATGGGGTGCCCAGCAAGAGAGATACCAGTCTGTCACCTGTGGGGCAACAGCCTCAAAGCACATGTCGCATCGGAAATGAGATGAAACAGTCAGTACAGTGGTAAGAGAATGGACTTCAGAGCAAACAGACCTGATTTCACGTCTTAGCTTCGGGAAACACTATTTTACCCAAAGCAAGTATTTAGAGTGTTTTTTCCTTGGCTTTAAAGTGGACCCAGGGTTCTTATGTCTAAAATGAGACTATCCAGCTTGTATTTAATAGTCAGTTCATGGTTTCAGAAAAAAGAGCACACTTAGCACGCAACCTAGTGCTAGGGGAAGAAGTAAAGAAATACTTTATAAATTCTTATTGGTGGTGATGAAACTAACGTTAGAAAGAGGTAGAGTGATTATTTGTTTTCCATTCTTTCAGATAGTCTGGCATGCTGGGAGAAATAGAAAGTTATTAGGATAACAAAAGAATATTCTAACTAGTTGGGCCAGAAATTATGGGAACTATGGTACCAAAACTCATTCATAGGAAGCACATCAGTAAAATCAACCAGCTATCTCTTTAGTCATTTTTTTTTTTAATGCCATGTGGCTGGAACTACATTGATCTTGGTGATAAGTTATATTGATTTCTACTGCTCTGGCTTATTGCACAAAATCAAACAATCATTTCAGAGATCCCAAACTCTCTTCCCCATATTTCTTACTTTCTCACCTCACCACTAGATGACAATCCATTCCTGTGTTTTAGCCAATGAATGAGGGCAAACACTTTGACTTAATTGTTGTCCCTGTGTTTTAGCCAATGAATGAGGGCAAACACTTTGACTTAATTGTTGTGTAATTGTTTACTATTAGGTGTCCTAGTAAGATCTGAAGGCAAATTTCATTTATATCTTCTGATCATCCTAATGCAATTGTTGGGATGCAGTACAGTTGATTATCTATATCAGGCAAATGGAAATGAATTTTCAGCTTAAGTGTTTGTCACAACTTAATTACCTAGTATTTAGTATGTTTTCTAAAGTTCTTGAAAATCATACTGTCACTTTTTTTTTTAAAGATTTTATTTTTGCAAGAGAGAGGACACAAGTGGGGGTTGGGAGGGTCAGTGGGAGAAGCAGACTCCTTGCTGAGCAGGGAGCCTGACACAGGACTCTATCCCAGGATCCCAGAATCATGATCTGAGCCAAAGGCAGACACTTAACCGACTGAGCCACCCAGGTGCCCCATACCATCACTTCTTTATAAAGATTCAAAATCAACACATTATAATAGGAATTTGACCTTTCTTAAAAACCATGTTGACAAAAAGATATAAGATCCCATTCATCATTAAGACTACAGTGAATATATTTTGGGACTTCTGTCAGTCTTCAAAGAAAATATTTTTTGGTTTGGACAAATGCAAAGTTTCTCTTAAAAGTTAAGTCTCTGTCAAGCAAAGTTAATACTTACATAAAGTTGTATATGAAAAACCACTGTCCATGCTGAATCAGGAAAGGGATAAAAAGACATTGCAAGTATTTTGAAATGAAAGTTGAGGTGGTGATTTGTGCATATTATACAATTCCTTCAAATGAATTTTTTGATGCTCTTAGTTATATCTAGCACTGTGCTTAAGGGCCATGGAGAGATAAGAAGGAAGGATATAGTAAAGAAAGAAGACAGAGGTTGGGGTCATTTGGGTGAAGCTTATTTATTGAGATGATTAAATCAACGCACCATAAGACCCCTAATAATTTGTGGGTCTTTGAGAATATTTGAGGGTATTTGAGAACTTTAGGCCAAGATAATGCCTGGGTGCCACCATATATATTGTACATAAAGAACTTCTTTGATACTCCAGTTAATGCTGTTATCTGTTTTTTGCACCAAGGTGTGCTGTTTGCTTCTCGGGTTACCACATTTTCTTTTCATGTATGGTATTCTCTTACTTAGGAAGGACCTAGCAAAAACGTTCTTCAGTTTATTGTTGTGCAAAATGGCAATGACAATACTTGCCTAATAGAAATACTGCACAGATTGAATAAGTTTGCTCTATGCTAAATTCAGCTACAAGAGGCAGGAAAACCTAACTTATGGTGCCTTAAACAAGTTAAAAGTTTATTTCTCTCTCACCTAAACAAACTCCAGAGGGAGTTTAGTTTTGTCCCATTGTGTTAGCTTCTTGATCATCAGGGACGCATGCTGCTTCTGTCTTCCTGCTTCACCACCCTTAACACATCTCAAAGTTGATCTTAAGACTTGTGTTTGCATCTCCTTGGCCAGCTTTTAGTCATATGACCTTATGTAGCCTTTTGGAGTACTGAGAAGTGTCGTCTTTATTCTGGGACGGCCATTTGCCTAGTTGCTAATTGGTGGTTCTATTCCTAAGGAAGAAAGAGAGAATAGGTGTTGGGGTAAGTAGCAGTCTCTGCCATGGCAGCCTAGGATAGTGTCTGATGTAAGATGTTCTTCAATTGCTTTTTCTCGTCTGTTCCTTCCTCCTTTTCTCTTCTCTCAGCTATTTACACCTGGGATGAGTCTTCTGTGTAGGTTGGAAAGTGTTAAGCCTGAAAAGAGCTTTTTGGCAGTACAGAAGGAATTCCTGTGGCCAGTTTCAGTTAATTTGTGATTGTGGAAGAAAATCTTGGCATAGATTAGTATCAAATCATGTGTTGTGCAAAGAGTGTTCACTGTGGACACAAACTGATGTATTAGCATTTGCATTTAAGTAGCTAATTATATTCTCAGCATTTAAAATTGTGGAAAACAAACACTTTCCAGAATTACTTCAGAAACTATTTAGCACTGCATAGACCCATTGTAATTAATAGATGAGAAAGAAAGAATTCTTTTGCAGGATTTTTAGGAGCATATAATTATAGTTTTCCTAGGCATAGTTTTCCTATGTGTTCTCTTCTTAGGATAATTTCAAGGTTAGGCTTTATTGTGGCTGTCTTTCATGTTTTTGCTTTATTTTCCTCTAATGGTCCATGATGCAATGATTATGTTCCTCTCACTCTTCACTTGAAGTGAATGAGTCAGAATTTCTCTCTTTGAAGGTGAAGACCTTAAAGAATTATCTGAAGGATCTATGAGGGCTTGCATATGACTGGTGCTTTATCTTCAAGGGAAAGGAGTTGTTTTATTCTCCATTCTTGTGGATATTTCACAAGAATGGGAAACTAAAGAAAAACTTGGAAATTCTAGGACTGGAGTCATGGCTCAAATTGTGTGAGTTCTTTGTATATACTTTATGAGGGCAGAGACTTTTTCTGCCTCAAGACTGGCTGTATCTGTAGAATGTGTAGAATATGTCTGATATACTATAGGCTGTCAATAAAAATATATTGCCTAAATGAACAAATTGAATAAATGAATCACCACCAGTGTAGGTGATATAGCTTAGCAGCACATGTTGAAATATATGGGTTTTTAAAAAAATGTATTTTATTTATTTATTAGAGAATAAGAGAGAGAGAGAATGAGTATGAGAGGGGGGCAGTTCAGAGGGAGAAGCAGATTCTCTGCAGTACTTGATCCCAGGACTCCAGGATCATCACCTGTGCCGAAGGCAGCCCCTCAACCAACTGAGCCACCCAGGCACTCAGATAGAGGGGTTTTAATTGACTTAGAACTCACTAGGAGTTCAGTTGTGACTTCCAAAAAATTGAGACATTAAATGCTAGAAGGAATTTGCTTACTCAGGGGGTAAAATAAGGTCGATCCTGTCCAAATTAATGTGCACAATCAAAGTAGAATATGTGCTATGCCTGGTTGAACTTCATGGGAAGCCTAGTCTTTAGTCTTTAGTGCCACCCGGTGAAAGACACGGGCATTCAGGCATTGAAATACAACCTAGTCATGAAATCTCAGATTGGAGTGGACTTCAGAGGTATTTATTCCAGTTTCTCTTTTGATTCTCAGATCTTCCCAGCAACATAGCTAAAAAGTGAGAGTCCATTGTCTGTACCTTCCCCGTGGTGGGCAACTCATTCAGTTTGAGACATATCATTTCATTTTTCAGAACATTCTGCATCTATGCTTTGGGAAAAGATGAGTGTGACCAAGAAAATAAAGGAGTGTGAAAATAATGTCTGGTGAAGGTCAACTGGAAGGAGAGCACTTTCCACTCTTTTGAAGAGCTATAATGAGAAAGAGGAATTGTGTGTGTGTGTGTGTGTGTGTGTGTGTTGGCTTAATAGAAGAAGTACACTGAGGGATTGACCAGATATTAGCTCTGAAACAAAAATTCTTAATCTGGAGTTTGAGGACCTCAGAGGGCTTCATGGGGATGGATCTTAAGGGGATTTTGATACATTCTATTAACAGATATAGAGTATTTGGTTTGTCTATCTTCTGGGAGAGGGTTCAGAGCCTTCATTAATTTCAGAGGGGCTTCTTAGCCCCAGAGATGTGAACCCCTGTGGTGAGGTTTATAACTTTGAGTGTCTCTGCTTTTTTAAAAAGCATGTATGAAAACAACAGGCCAGTTCTTTCATACATAGGGAAAATAGACTAATTAGACATTCTGGAACAATTTCTCAGGTGTATTTATATGACTCCTCTTGTACGAAGAAGGAGTGTTTAAAATATGCCACAACTCAACACTAATGGCCCTTCCTGCCATATAGCTTCATGTTTCCACTTTTCAGAGAAAGAGCTCAGTTACTGCTCTTGGCTTCAGTTTTAACTATGACCTTCTGTGATCCTCCAGGTTTTAAATTCCAGGAAGTGTGACTTCACTTCAGCCTGAAGCTGTAAGAGCTATTCAGTAAAGAAATGAGCGATTAATATTTGGGAAATCATGTATTTTGATTCCAGATTATGATATTCATGGGATACTAGTTATTTTGTCTCCATCCAAAGCCTCAGCTGTGGTCTTGAACTTGCTTTTCATTGTAGAGGCTGTAGGCGCGAAGAAGAGAAACAAAGCACTCTTACGATTAACCAAAATATTTGTGGCCAGAGTCTGAGCTTAGCCAGGGCAGCAAATTACATCTGTCCCCTAAAGGGAATAATTACTTACCATTTGATAGCAAATGAATAAAAATTTGGAGCCAATTTATCAGGAAGATAATTTTGCCCATAAAGAGAGAACTAATAATGCCACTGAACAGGTGGTTATGGAGTCGAGAAAGAATTATTAAACAATTCAGGCAGAAGGTTCCAATACCTATCATGGTGAGTCAGACCAGTTTCTCTACCTCCTCTTTAGCAAACATTCCTTTGGTGACTCTCACTCTAAAACAACGAGCTTTCCTTTACCCCTTCTAGATAGATGGGAGTTACAGTTCTGTGCAGTTGGAGTGTACATTACTGACTCCAAGGACGGTAAAAAGGCATTAGGACCTAAAATTAGGAAAACAAGTAATAACCTAGACTTAGGAGGAGGGAAGGTGTGGGTGCATTTTCAAGGAATATTTGGGTAGCGGCGAATCAACTCTTTCTCAAGGAAATGTCATGCCTGGTTTAACCTGCTTTGCAGTTGTGAATGTTGCACAGAACTGGTGAGTTGTTGTGAACAATTCTTGGGCTAACATTGGTGTTCTGAGGGAAGGGGATAGTTTTCTTTGAAAATAGTAAAAGAGGGGCACCTGGGTGGCTCAGTGGGTTAAAGCCTCTGCCTTCAGCTCAGGTCATGATCTCAGGGTCCTGGGATAGAGCCCTGCATTGGGGCTCTCTGGTCAGCAGGGAGCCTGTTTCCTCTTCTCTCTGCCTGCTTGTCTGCCTACTTGTGATCTCTGTCTGTCAAATAAATAAATAAACGCTTAAAAAAAAGAAGAACATAGTAAAAGAGCCCTAAGAGGTATGAAATTCATATTTAATCTATTAGAATTTTGTTTTATTTTTTATTTTTTAATAGGTCCCCAGGTCTTTCTCTCTCTTTTTAGATTTTATTTCACACACACACACACACACACACACACACAGAGTGAGAGAGAGCAGGGGGGCAGTGTGTGGCAGAGGGAGAGGGAGACTCAGGCCCTCCACCAAGCAGGGAGCCTGATGTGGGACCCAATCCCAGGACCCCAGGATCATGACCCAAGCCTAAGGCAGACACTTAACCAGTTGAGGCACCCAGGTACCTTAAAATGCTGTTTTATTTTAAATTAATTTGGGAATCTTTCAGGGCTGGGGGTTTAACCCCTGGTGGATCTGTGTCATGTTAGTTCATCTGACTGTGGGAAGAGACAGAGAGGTTAGGAGTTGGAGCTAGACAGAGGCTGGAGGTGGAGGTATGCATGAAAAGGAGAGAAGGGACGTTTTGCTTTTACTTTTCTCTCTCATCACTAGAGATAGGAATGGACATTCAGGGACCTTGAGGGAAACAGGTGTTTCCGTGCAACAATTGGCAGGAAGATAGTATATAACCAAAATCTCACATCTCTGCTCATGTCAAGTTTCAAACTACTTCTTGCCCTTGGCACAGCCTCTCTACAACCTCCTTTCTGTGTGTCTGAATACCTATCCAGATGGGATTGTATACGAGGATTAGTGACCTATGGTCCTCAGAAATCCCAAGACGACACAGTTTAGCATTTGTGGACACCTGATTCTTTTCCATCTAGGTGAGAAGGCCAGTCTTCTGGGGAATTGGCAGGAGCAGGTGGTGGCAATTACATTTTGTTCTCATTTGCAAAACTTGTTTCTTTCCTATAAGATTGGCTCATGTTTGTCGATATTGGCCACTCCTCCATTCAAAGGCACACTGGAGGCGTCTGTTTATTTTTAAAATAACCTGGGTGAGGAACTGAGCATTGCTCCCTTCGGGGGCTAGAGCATAGATACCACACAGCTTGTTATCAGGAACATGATAATGAGGATAAGTACATAAATGAGGATGAAAGCACATCTCAAAGCACCATCTCTTGCAGGAAGAAAGGCGATTTAATAGACATAAGCCTGACACTTCCTGTGTGCACGGTCATTACTGACAACCTGTGAGTGTGGAGAAGTACTTTGTACTGGGGAGCAAGGACATTGGTAAATGTCTATGAAAAATCCACATGTTAAGCACGTTTTTGCTGTCTTGCCTCTTCAACAGAGGAGCAGATTCTACCAAGTTTGCACACCAAGCCTGTTCACTAACCTGTCAGGTTCGGCAGACCAGAAAAACATTGTTGGAGCTACTGGAAGTTTGAGTGGTGGGTATGAAATGAGGAAAGAAAATGCTAGGTGTCTATAATGTCATACAGTGAGATGGACCGGAGGAGATCAAATGTGTGTGTCACAGGTAGAAGAGAATGTGTACTGGCCACGTGGAGAGGACAGATTCAGAAAAGGCCACACGAGGAAGGCTAACCTGGGGGTTGGGTGATCAGGTGAAGCAGTAAGACGGCCGTGGGCAAGTCATTCTTTCTGTTCCTCAGTGGCCTCCTATTGAAGGGGTGGCTGAAGTTACTCTTAGGACATGTCTGGATCCAAATATCCATGTCCCTCTTTCTGGACTTCGAATGTTTCAAGGGAGATAATTTGCTTCAGCCGTAATTGGACAAAATGAAAGCTGACACCATCTTTCTTCTTTTAAACACCCGCCCCCCACTTTTTCCTTTGGTCCCTGAATTTACAGTGAAGGCACATCTGAAATATATTAGATTTCCTTTAGTACTGCATTGGAGAGCATTTCTGGACAATATGTGTTACGAGAAGCTCGAATGCAACTGTGGGTGATCAAGTGGGTTTTCTTAGTTTTCTCCACGAGTGCTTCTAAAATGCATTCCCCAAATAAGCTGTAAGAGTGATTTAAAACTTCTGGTAGCTTAAATGTTTTCAAATGTTGTTTAATTGCCTTTTTTTTTTAAACTGAGAGAATAGTTAAGACTGTTGGAAATATACCACAGCATTTGTAGAACTCAGTTCACCAGATTGAATTATATATAAAGCAGTTATGTGGTGCCATTAACTTAAGGCAGTACTTTAGAATTTCTGGAAACATAAGGCACTTTCTTAGCCTAGGGATTTAAATGAGTGAGGACGGGGCCGGCTTGGTTAATCCACCTTGGGGATAGCCCTTCTTGTCCGGGGTAGTGCTCACCTCTCACATTTTCAACCTATGGGCTTCTGAGTACAAATTGAGGAGATCCATAAAGAAAGGTTTTTCTCTCCTCTCCATGTGGTTCACGTTAGAGCAGACAGCGTAGCGTGGCCTGTTTGTCTCCTTTGCTTCAGCTGGGAGCTTTCTGTGCTGCTGTATCTCACTTGTTTTCATCCAGTCCAGACCTCCTTCTAGACCATCTGCTCACAGAGGCAAATGCTACTGGGAATGTCGTCTCACACTCCCATGAGCTTCTCATGAATCCACGAAGATATCTTTCTCTCTCAGCTGGTCCTTTGCATGTGTCTCCTGTCTCTGTGAGTGGTAACAGCTCCCATCTGCCACTTAGGCTCCAACTCGCTCCCCATTTCTGATTGGCCACCAAACCCTAGAGGTTTCAACCTCATATCTGATGGAACTGCCTTCTCCACCCTATCCTCATTGCTGTTGCCAGACTTGAGGCTCTCATCTGGATCAATGTCATGATTTTTTAATTGGCTTAGTAGGTAGAATAATGCCCGCCTCTCCCCAAGAGCTTCAAGTCCTAATAATCCCCAGAACCTGTGAATATGTTAGGTTCCATGACAAAGGGTAAGTAAGGTTGCTAATCAACTGACCTTAAAATCTGGAGAGTAGCCTGGATTATGCAGGTGGGACCAACATAATGACAATCGTCCACTCAAGTAGAAGAGGGAAGCAGAAGCAGAGCTCAGAGTGATGGGAGTGGGGGACTTGACCTGCCCTTAGTGGCTCTGCAGGTTTGGGCTGCCCACCAAGGAATCTGAGCTGCTTCTACAAGCAGAAGAAAGCAAGGCAATGAATTCTCCCCTAGAGCTTCTGGAAAGGAAGGCAGCCCCGTTGATGCCTTGGTCTTAGCCCAGAGAGACCCTTTGTGGACTTCAGACCTACAGAACTGGAAGATAATAAATTTGTGTTGTTTTAAGGCACTGTTTGTGATAACTCGTTAAAGCAGCAATAGAAAACTCACACTCTGACCTTCCTACCTCTCTTTTGCCCCCATCTCAATCTATTTGCAGAACTCATGTGACTCCCCTGTCTTTAAAACGGGTGGATAGTTGCCCCACACCCTCATTATCTGTGTTTACTCAACGTCTCAACATTTTACACACATGAGGCAATGAATCAGTGTTTAATGAACACATGGAAAAAACAGCCCATTTTCAGCATCTTGGTCCAATTCATGATTTTTAATTTGAGGAGATAAAAATAAGGTAACCAACTGATTTTTAGTTTTATATATCCCTTTCTGGGGACAGGATGAAGTAAAAATATATACTGTCTTGTCTTCTTTTTTAAGCTTCTATTGGTTTTAAATTACATTGTAGCATTCTGTTATAGCCGATTTGATAAATTTTAAAAAATCCACAATGAGGCCACTCAGAGAGGACCACTGTTATTATTTTGATGTGTAGCTTCCTATTTATACGTCTGCATCTGTATTTTTAAAAAAGGATATTTTATGTATTTTTAAAACTTTTGACTTAATGTAATGTGGACATTTTTCTATCGCCTTTTTAGAGAATGTGCAGAACTCCTTTGTCTGTACCAAAATTCGTTTAACACCTTTCTCATGTTATTGAACTTTTGCTTCCAGGTCTTTTTTTTTTTAAGAAAAAGATTTTATTTACTTATTTGATAGACAGAGATCACAAGTAGGCAGAGAAGCACAGAGAGAGAGAGAGAGAGAGAGAGAGGGAGGAAGGGAAGCAGGCTCCCTGCCGAGCAGAGAGCCTGATGCGGGGCTCGATCCCAGGACCCTGGGATCATGACCTGAGCCGAAGGCTTTAACCCACTGACCCACTCAGGCACCCCCAGGTCTTCTCTTTTATGGACAGCGCTGCAACTAATAACTTTGTACTGTCTTCATGTATGTCTATCATTACTTCCTTGGAATAAATTCCTTAAGAGTAATACCCAGGTCAGAGACTCTGGAATTCTTACGGTGCTTGACATGTATCACAAAGCCACCCTCCAGGAAAATTACACCAATTTACACTCCCACAAGCAGTGTTCTCTCATCTAGTTGACCTTCATGCTCTTACCACCCTTTGGATATATGGCAAGACTAGACAGTGTGACATCAAAGGTGACAAGAGGATAATTTTACTTTGAAAGCAGGCATCGCTTTAAACAACTGAACACAGATTGGGTGCTGTGGTCAGCAACCAGCACACCCAGCTCCTTCATGACCGAGTCATCCTCCTGTCCTCTCTCTAGAGGATTGGTACCATTGCTACTCACAAAGGTATGTGGGTTGGCCTCCCTTTTCCCAGTACATCAGCTGCCAGAAACCAAGGGTGGAATCATGCCCCACCTGTTTGTATAGGCTTCTGGTTTCTGTCAGGAGTCTGTAAAGGAAATTTGGTATGGGGGCACACAGATCCTCTTGTCTCCCTGAGCTCTCCCGTCCCATCTTTACTCCAGAGATTACTTGCTCATGAACTTGAGCTACTATGATGCATGTATATAGTTGTTGCATGTCATGTAGTATGGACGTCTCCTTATGTGCTGAAATATTAGTCCCACAAATGTCTGCTGAGTGGACCAACCTGATGTCTCTGCTCACTCAACATTAACAAGAGTCTGCGGCTAGGCTTCTGAGCCCAGGCAGTTTTGACATGATTGGTAGTTGGCCTTGGCTGTGGCTCTTTCTGGAAACACTGATCTGGCATGTATAGAAGCATTAATAAAATATCAAGTTTATTAGTTGCATTTTCTTTTTTAGTGGAGTAGTTTTTATCCTGTGAGTGTAGGAAAGCTAGTCTAGTTGCCATGGGAACACAAAAGCTTTCAGGCCCTTGTTTGTTTGTTATATTCCCCTTTCGGTTTATGGAGTGGTCTTTGGAGCCTCTCGAAAGCTGTGCTCTGTAGTGTTTGACAGTTAAATCACCAGGCTGCCTGACAGAGATGAGAGCTGGGTGAAGGCAAAGGGACAAGCCACAAAGCTCCTTTCTCACTGTCTGCTTTCACAAAGATTGTGGCCTTGGAAAGAGGGCACTTAAATCTGGAACAAGCACTATCACTCAGTGTCCCTGAAATTACAAAGAAAAATCACTGAACCTGTCTTTTCCACCCTATTTTTCTACCCTTCCACGCCTATCCCTAGATGAGGGGACAGACAGTGCAATTACTATCCCTTGAAAGTCTAAGGGTGCGAAAACTCTTCCAGCCCACCTGTGGGCCCTGAAACAAAGGAGGTGCTGGGAAAAACAAAGCAAAGTTGGCCTTTCCAGGTGGGAGGTCCCCTCCCCACCCCGTTGCCCTCCTGCCTGTGCTCTGAGGAGGGTGTGTGCTCACAGTGTGGTCCTTCCCCAGTGAAAGCAGCCACTTGTGGGCAGGGATCCACAGTTGCTCAGACTCTAGGGGCCTGGGTTTCTTCCGTATGGGTGGGCTTGGTGTGGATAGTGAGATTTAGGTGACCAGACACATCTAGGATTGTCTGCATGGCCAGTCATTTGAGCATTAGAAAAAACTAGTTTCATTTTGAGGTAAAATAAATTTCTATAGTAGAAAAATTACAAAAATACAAAATAAGGGGAAAATTAGAAAAATCATCTTTATTTCACTCCCTCCAGCCCTAAAATTAACATTTTAGTACCAATTTTACATGTG